>NC_057353.1:22872500-23176250 GCF_016509475.1 Prionailurus bengalensis | reverse complement strand
TCTAAATCTCTAACTTAATGAAGAACCTTTAGCTTCTTTGTCATTATGCTTTGGATACTGTAATTTTCCAGGCTTTTTGCCAGAAACTTTTTTTTCCTGCATCCTTTTTCCTTTTGATATCATAGGTAGAAACTACCACATTGCCCAGTGACTTTATTTTTCTAATGCAAAGAAAATCTCCACTGATTACCTTCTCTTGTGTTTAAAGATTCTTTTAATATAAAGCTCTGATATGCGTAGAAAAACTTGTTTATCTGATACCTACTCTAATGGGTGCTGGGCCTCTCCTTATCTCCTTTATTCTGAAGCACTAAAGGTTTTCTTTTATTAGTGGCCTTTAAAAAATAATTTTAGGGGCACCTGGGTGGCTCAGTCGGTTAAGTGTCTGACTTCAGCTCGGGTCACAATCTCATGGATTGTGAATTTGAGCCTCACATTGGGCTTTGCAGGGACCATGCAGAGCCTGCTTACAATTCACTGTCTCCTCCTCTCTGCCCCTCCCTGCTCACGCTCTCTCTCTGTCTCTCTCAAAAACAAATAAACATTTAAAATAATAATAATAAAAATATTTTAAACTTAGGTAGAAATATAGTACAGAACTTAATGTTAGCAATGATATAACCATAGTATAATTGTCAGTACTGGGAAATTAATGATGATATAATCTTATTCAAATTTTCTGGTTTTCCTACGAGTGTCCTCTTTCTGGTCCAGGCTCCAGTCTAGTATTCCACAGGGTATTTAGTTGCAATGTCTCTTAAATCTTTTCCAATCAAGTAACAGTTCTTTAGTCTTTCGTGATCTTAATACCTTTTTTTAATGTCTTATTATTTATTTTTGAGAGAGAGAGAAACAGAATGTGAATGAGGGAGGGGCAGAAAGAGGAGGAGACAGAGGATCTGAAACAGGCTCTGCGCTGAGAATGCAGACCCTGATGCAGGGCTCGAACTCAAGAACCCTGACCTGAGCTGAAATCAAGAGTCTTTAACCAACTGAGGCACCTAGGCACCCCCTATGATCTTAACACTTTTGAATAATGTGATGACTTATTTTGTAGGATGTTCTTGAATTGGGTTTTTCTAAAATTTTCTCATGATTGGTTGAGGTTGACCATATTTTTGGTAAGAATCTCACAGAATTGATGCTGTACCATTCTCAGTCCCCCATATGCTGCTTTGCTTATAATATAATTTTCTTAAATATTTCCTTCACAAAGAGTAAGAACCATATCAGACACTGTTAAAATTTTTGTTTCCAATGTCAAACATAGTTTAGAAAATTCAAGAAGAGAAGGAAAGTCTATTTTATTTACCAACACTTTTATTCCTTTCTGTTTTTTCTTCCTTTCCCAATGGAGTTCCAAGATCTCTACTTTTATCATTTCTTTTCTGTTTCAAAAACTTACTTTAGCCATTCTGTTAGAGTAGGTCTACTGTCAACCTATACTCAAATTTCCACTCATTTGAGAAAGTTTTGGACTCCCCTCATTCCTTAAGGGTATTTTTGCTCAATATAAAATTCTGGGTTGACAGTTCTTTCAGCACTTTAAAAATGTTGTGCCAGTTCCTTATGATCTCCGTGGTTTCTGCCAAGACACTGCTGTCCCATTGTTTCACCTCTGTAGGTCAGGAGTTGTTTCTCTCTCACTGCTTCCAAGATTATTCTCTGTCTTTAATTTTCAGAAGGTTGATTATGTTGTGTCTTTGTGTTTATTCTGTTTAGGATTTGCCCAGCTTCTTGAAGCTATAGGCTTATATCTTTTACCAAAATTGTGTACATTTTTAGCCATTATTTCTTCAAATTATTTTTAGCCCCAATCACTGTCTCTGCTCCTTCCGGGATTCTGATGACACAAATATTAGATCTTTGTTATGCCCCAGAAATTTCTGTGGCTCTGTTCATTTTTTCTCAGTCTATTTTCTCTCTGTTGTCCAGATTGGGGAATTTCTATTTTTCTATCTATAAGTGTACTCTCCTCTCCACTGAGTTTTTAATTTTGGTTATTTTATTGTTCAGTTATAAAATGTCTATTTGATTCCTCTTATATCTTCAATTTCTTTGGGGAGACTACATTTTTTCATTTTTTAAATGTGTGTGTCATTGCCTTTTAAGGCATTTTTATAATGGCTCCTTTAAAACATTTGTCAGATGAATCTAACACCTATGTCATCTTGGTGTTGGCATCTCATGATTGTCTTTTGTCATTCAAGTTGAGATCCTGGTTCTTGGTATAATGAATGATTTTCTATTGAATCCTGGACATTTCAGGTATGATAAATCTCTCTGTCTTACTTGTCTTCTGTTTTAGCAACCCTAACACTGCACCAACTAGGAGTATAGGAGTGCCACCTTGTTACTTGTTATGGGTAGAAGTTTACTTTTTCCACTGAGTTCTGTTGACATTGTTGGAGAAGGGGGACTTATTATAGCTGAATAGTGGTGAAGGTCCTGACCCTCCACTATGCCAGTTCTGAAACTACCCCAGTGAGAAGGTATAGTGTGCCTCATTATCACCAGGTAGAGACAAAGCCTAGGGATCCAGCAGGGATAAAAGCTCTGACTCCCCATTCAGACTTCTCTGTCACCACCCCAGTTGGGGAATTGAGTTAACTCATTCATTTGGCAAGGATAGAAGTCTAGGCTCCCCAGTTGACCTTTGCTGATGGGAGTGAGGATGGGTCTGCCAATTTTTCCATGGTGTTTGGCTGGAATAGGGCAGTTATTGTCTAAATGTTTTCTGTCTTGCTAATTTATTCCTTTTCTGGCCTTTTGAACAGAGAAAGCAGATTTTCTTCTGGCATTATTAGTATTATTTTTATTATTATTTTGTATATCCATTGACATTTTCAGGTTGCCAGCTTCTTTAGCACCCAGCCCAGGATGTATAAGGCAAAGAGAAAACTTAGGAGTTCACCACTCTGTTGTTTCTTGGGTCTTGAAATCCTTAGCTTAGATTCTTCCTTCTTCTTTCCCCCCTTCCTGAATTCTCTTATGTTTGTTTTATATATAATATCAGGAGCTTTTACCTATACTTAGCAGGAAGAATAGGGAAAAGTAAATCTATTTCATCTTGTCTGGAAGTAAAAGTCATCATAATGGTCTTCGCATCATGAAAGTAATTGTATTTTAAAAACAAATACGGTATGTTTCTAAAATCTGTAATTCCTGAGTATAAAGCAAAACATTCTGATATTTTTATTAAAAAAATAATTAAATGCTATTATAAAGTAAACTGGTATATAATGAAGATTTGTAAAGTCTTGTCTTTGATTCCATTGTTTGAAGTGCTATTCAATACGATAGAATTCTAATACATGAAAATTAGAGTTGGTTGGCTCTATTGGGAGAAGATTGTGTTAGTTTAACTTTGGTAGTGTACTAATTGCTTAAATAACTGTAACTGCCCTTTGACCTTAGGAGAAGTTTTTCTTGTTAAAAAATTATGTCTTTAGGGGTGCCTGGGTGGCTCAGTCGGTTAAATGTCCGATTCTTGATTTTGGTTTGGGTCATGACCTCAGGGTTCATGAGTTCGAGCCCCCCATCCAGCTCTGCACTGACAGTATGGAGCCTGCTTGGGATTCTCTCCTCCCCTCTCTCTGCCTCTCCCCCACTCACGTGCGTGTGCACATGCTCTCTCCTTCTCTCAAAATAAATAAAAACTTAAAAAATGTTTTCTTTCAAAGCCCTGTAGATTTTAGTGTCTCTTCTTATAAATATGTAAATGGTTATATGTGGGTATGTCAAAACATGAGTACGCACTACAAGAGACAGAAGCTTCTTTTCTGGTAGCTATGAAATTGACTGTTAAAAATCACCTAGTGCTTTTTTGTTTTGTTTTGGGTTTTTTTTGATGGAAGTGTCAAACTAAAACAACTATGTGTGTGTATAATTTACTTTCTAAGTAATTGGCTTCCTCCTTAAACTTCCACTGGCATAGTAAGTGGAAACTAAAAACCAAAGAAAAAACATTTAGGATTTTTGTCATGTACACGCTCATCCCTTAAAGTAAGAATGCATTTATCTCTTTTGACAATACAGATAACACATCTGTTGTTGAATTTGCTAGGCAATTTTTATCTGTGACTTACACTAGAAATAAATCTATACATCGCTATTAGATTTTGTATGCCAAATATAGCCTTGTAACTCTCAAAGCTTATCCCAAGCATAGAATTTCTTAAAGAGAGAAAAGATAATTACAAGTTGAGTCTCAGTCTTTATAATGTGATTTCGTTCATTCACTTATCCCTTTAGAGATGTTAATGTGACAAGCATATTGCATGCAGAGTAAAACAGGTTATTCAAACAGCTAAAACACAGGTAAATGACTGAGCATGTTAAATATATATTTACATTTTAGTTACAAAGGAGTTGATTTTAGTTATGAAAAGGATTGGGAAAAATTTTAGAGAACGTCAGTGACAGGCATTATACTAATATAATATTATTCTTAATGATTATATTATTATGGGATGTATTATAATTGTAGTAAGAAGAATATCTAATATATTTATTTTAATGCTAACCGTGATCTAGGCATTGCTCTAAGTGATTTTCATGGAGAAACTCATTTTATCTATTACATATAAATTAATTCATTAGTTAAATAACTAACATAATGTAGCTTTTTACTGTTGACCCTAGTTGACCCAAATAAGATGATTTACATGTCATCAAGTGATCTAAAAAAGCAGCTAAGAACGTTTAATACCAACTGACGCTATTTATTAGGGCAATATTTATCAAGTAATACTGTTTCACACTTTGCCAAGAAAATGCTGTTTTTTTGTGTTAATAAAGATACAGGTCTTTTGTACGGCCACTGTGCAGACACTGCAAAAGTCCAGCATGTTTTGACATCCTTATCCTAAGTTCCAGTGTTGAGATGGTCACTGTTTGGCTCCTTACAGCCTTTATTGCTCATGCAGAGCATCTGTGCAGTGCCTGGAATGGGATCTCTGCCCCACAGTTCATGAACTCGAGGTGTGCTCATCACACACGTTTTCTTGATACAGTGATTCTGTTAGGTATCACATATGAATATACGGGCCTTTATCTTTCCTTAGTGATCCAAAGAGCAACGGTCTTTAAACATGGGTCTTTTTCATACCCTCCTCATTTTTGTCCCACAGTGGGTGACCATTAAAAACATCTGACAAACAAGCAGTTAACCAGTTTCCTGCTGAGATTAGTAAAATATTTAGTAGTCCTGCAACATCAAGGAGTTTCAGCCCTGCAGGAAACAGTTTGATTCAACTCTTTTTTTTTTGGAGGTAGGAGGTAGGGAATTTACATTTTCATTTGGATGCCCCCTCGTAGTTTCAAGTGGGCATGAAAAAATGTACATATGTAGCTTTTAGTGTAAATTACTCTAAGGTTTTATAGTAGTTTTCTTTATTTTTTAAATTATATGAATAGTTGGAGTAGCTTGTCTTCCCTTCAGGAAAGAGAAATCTCTGGACTGGCAAAGTTAGTATTAGAATGCACAACTACAGCATCTCATCTGGGTTTATGTGATTACAAGTCAAACTAGGAAACTTATTTTAAAATAAAAATTATCATAGATTTGCAAATTTCAAAGGAAGGCACATGTTTAATTTACATATATTGAAATTTTTGGCCCATCTTTTCATGGAATAATTTTTTTAAATCCATGAGAAAGAAACAAAGTGTGAGTTGATAGTGTTATAAATTGAGAACAAGAACTATAACATTATAAACGTCAAGATCAATTGCTTACATTTTAAAGTACCAAAGATAGCAAAATGGTATGATTTGTAAATAGTAAATCTTAAAGTACAATAGGAGATGACTTTTGTAGTCTTCTAAAATTATCTTTATATAACTTTTTCTTTAATCAAAATCAAGGTCCTGTGACATTGCATAGTGGAATTTTTAGAGCCACATTTGTAGGAACACACTGCTCTGTTACAACAGATTTTGCTGTGTCGGTTCTAAAGATTTGTGCCTTACAGAATGTAGTATGATTTTATTACCCTAATTATTTCAGGCTAGTGGTCCTCAGAATTCTGGCTTCTGTTGATGCTTTGAATCATAAGAAGCATTTTTCTGTGCCAGAGGATGAATTTCAAAATGTCATTCACACATTTTTTTTGACGTTCACAATTTTATGAACTTTAATGTTGTTATATCCAAGAAGAAAATATATAACTAAAAAGAGCCATATCAAACTTATTTTTATGACTGGCTGATGTGGAGTGGTGTGTAACATGTGACTCTTTCTTAAGGCCTCTTTTCTGTATATTATTACTTTTTGTTTAATTTGGAACTGTGTCCTCAATCACTAGTTTCTTGTATTTTTCGCATAGTTTTTATCTGGTTTATTGGGCAGTCTCAGTGCAGTGAAGGTACAAACGTGGAGTGATTTTATATTTCTCCAGTCACCACTTTCCTCCATGCTCTGTCAGATCTCCCATTCATGTTCCTTTATATCTGGTTACCTTTAATTTTAAAAATTGAGTCTGGTTCACTGTAAAATGCCAAACTCCGATCCCCAGCATTGCAAGCCAGTTGATTGGCTCAAGACACTTGGAGGAGGGAGGGTGGGCAATGATTTCTTTTTCTCTTCCTCTCACTTCGTTGCCTTTGAATATTTGTGGTCTTTGTGGTCGGTGGGGTGGGGACTTTTGAGACCTCTTCTGCCATACTCCACCTGTTTCATTTTTTTTTTTACATTTATTTATTTTTGAGAGACAGAGACAAAGTGTGAGCAGGGGAGGGGCAGAGAGAGAGGGATACAGAATCAGAAGCAGCCTCCAGGCTCTGAGCTGCCAGCACAGAGCCCAATGCAGGGCTTGAAACGAACTGTGAGATCATGACCTGAGCTGAGGTCAGACACTTAACCGACTGAGCCACCTAGGCACCCCATCCGCCTGCTTCATTTCATGGCTTTACTACTCTGATGTTGGGAAGCCAGGAGGGGGCCAGGGTAGGGGAAGATGCCACCCTAGCCTGGTTTCATTCCCTACTGGCTTCCATATAGATGATATTCATGATTTTCTCGAGGCAGCATTTGGTTTCTTCCAGTTCCCTCTGTCCCTGCCCTAAATGTTGGCAGCTCCTTAGAGATCCTTTTGTTGTTGGCTGTGGGTCCTGGTATCAGTTCTGGGGCAGCAGGAAAAGTCCCCCTGGGATTAGGTTCTTTTGTAAGTGATAAAAAGCCCAGTGACTTAAATAAAATAGATGTTTATTCTTTTGTCATATAAAGGTCTGTAAGTTTGCAGTCCAGAGCTAGTGTGATGGTTCTGTTCCATCAAGTCTTCAGGGACCCAGGATCCTGCCTACTCACCATCCTACCATCTCTAGGTTTCTGCCTTTGTCCTATGGTGAAAAGATGCTAACATCCACCCGCATTTCAAGCAGGTTGACAAAGCGAGTCAAGAATAAGAGCAAAAGGCACACGCTTGAAATGTCTTTTTAAAGTTGCCAGGAAGCTGTTACATTTACGTTCTACTCAACCACATGCAAGGGAGGCTGAGAAATATGAACTTTATTCTGAGCATTTAAGTAGCCAGCTGGGAATTACTGAGGAAGAATATTGGAGGATAATTAGCAATCTCTGTCACATTCATGGGATGCTCTGACATTTGCTTTGAAGCTATGTGCAAACTCACACCTCTACATTTATGTTATGTACAGGTTATACATGTTCACCAATATTGAATGTCTGCAGGATGCATAATATTTCATAGGGTATTGCAGGCTTACAGTGAATTGTATACAGTTAGGAGACAGTTAAACCTTTCAGTAATAGTGTCTAAGCCATGGATGGAAATGCAGTTGGGAGTTTATATTTTCTACTAGGATTGTCTTGTGGTATTTCTGTCCTTTATAATCTTCATTTCTCTAGAAGAAGACTAGAACTGCAGTAAATTGGCTGACATATAAGTGTATTCACTATCAATTTGAGTATTTAGGGAAGTGTCATGTCTTTCATACAGATTTTCAATTGATGTCAAAGGGCGGTTATATTTTATTTTAAAAAGCATGTTTTATAATAGCACTATATCAGACATAATACTTTAATGGTACCATAAATAGCTGTGAACTGTAGCTATTTTAGTGTCACCATTTATTGGCTTTTGCATAAAGCTGTTATGTGATAAGTTTCATTCCCCCCATCATATTTAGCTGATGCATAGTAAACAACACTTCCACATTCTTGAACTCATATATACTGAGTGACCTTTCAACTTGCTTAGGAGGCATAGTGCAGTGATTTAGAACTACTGTCAAATCTTTTCCCCCAAAGTTAACTTGGAAAAAAATATTTTTATCATAAAATCTTTAAAGTACTTTGGAAACAAGCTTTGTATATTGCCTTGATTTAAACTCTAAACTACTTTTTATAGATTCCAGGATGTTTCCGTACCTTCAGGGAAACTGATGGTGAATCTTAACAACCCTAGTGCTTTAAAAATGTTCAGTTATTAACCTATTAGACCAAGATCCATATTGTTGTCATTTTCAGTCAGATATGTATTATCCATAACAAAATATACGTGGACCATAATCTATAACAAAGGTATATTATGGATATTATCATGCAGCAGTTAGAATTAAGCCACAGGGAACTGATATGTGTATTTTAATTTTCTTCCTCACAAATTCAAGATTTTCACCTAAGCTTTTAGCCTAGATCTATGTAAATTTAACAGTTTGAGCAAGTTATAACTAATAAAACCAATTTTCCCTATAAAACAATCAGTAAGAATCCCATTCTATAGGCACGTTTCATTAATCACAAAAGCAATGCTATTTTTACTTTGTTAGCTTAGAATGAAAATAAAAACTGCTGGAAAGAACTTTTCTGAAAGTAGGTAAATGAGAGGATGGAAATTTTCCCACTGGGAAGATGGACTCACACTTCCCTCTACCCCCATTTACCCTGCCTCTGATATGGAATGTCTTACATGTGGTTTTAATAATGGTTGGTTGTGTTTAACTAAAAGAAAAATAATAATATAGTAACTTTATTTTGGTTTGTACATTAAAAATCATTTCACTTTAATTCAATTTGATTACAATGTCGATTTCAAGCAGAACATGAGGTAGTGATATCTATATATATTTAGCAGTGGTTTTATAGGGTGTACTGTAATGTAGAAATAGAAGAACATCACTGGCAGTTAACTGGCAATCACACACATGTAGAGTCAAAGATGAACAAAAATTCAGGTTGACAAAATTCCATCGGAATCAAGTGAACTTTGACTTATGCTTACCCTTGAGTCTTTTATGCATGATGCATTATGAAAAGCTGGACTGTACAGATAGGTATGGTATTTAATTGTGAATTTTTCTACTAGCTATAACACTGTAAAGCATTTTATAAAGCATATCCGAGACTCTTTTAAAACCTCAAAAGTACTTAAAATGGAATTAATAGATTTTCCCTGGATATCGGAAGGTCCTTGATAGCTTTTTAAATATTTGAAGTATATTCTGCATAAATTATTTGAATTTTTCTGGAAATCTAGACCTATTGGAAAGGACCTATTGCATCTGGCTCCCTCTTACAAGTGGCGTTCAGCAGATTGCATGTGTTCTGTTATAGGTTCACTACTGTGATAGACAAAGTGGCAAAGAGTGTGTGACCTGTCTGACATTAGCCCCTGTGCAGATGACTTTCCATGCTATTGGAAGCTCCATTGAAGCCAGCCATGATCAGGTATAATTTGCCACTGCCATTTTGCTGCATTATGGCCCAGCTGAGAAATCAGAGACCATCAAAATGGAAGTTATGTGCACACCTACAGCTTTGCTTTCCCTAATACATTACCCACTAGCACCATCTGCTAGAATTTTTAAAAATCCAAAATTTGGAGGTTGGGAAACCAACATCTTGGGAGATTTAAATTATTTTAGACTTCTAGTGGGTAGTTCATTATTAATTAAAATACAAAATGCTCTTATATTTGCCCTACAAGTTATTTTCGTGTTTAAAAATTACATATAGGAAGCAGGGTTAGATAAACAACATAGGTAACACTAGGGTCTCACTGTAATATACTCATTCAGTTCTGTTGAAGAGAGCTCAATATTCTAGAATGTGTATAAAATAACTGAACTTTCAGAATCATCACTTTACTCCCATAATTTGAGATCTTATTTAAATGACACTGCAGTGTTGTTTCTACTTTTAAGGTTTTATTTCTGAATTACAGCTTAAAATCTGACAAGTATATTATTTCTTAATAACAAATTCCCTTGTTTAGATAGCAGCTTGCAAAAAAATATCCTGTTTATAACATCATACATATTTTCAATTAAAATAATCATCAGATTAGACTAAACTAATGATCTGGGTCATAGAATTTCTAGTTTGGAGTAAAAATAAATACACATACACGATTTACAGTTTGACTAACCAGCTATGCTTTCTAAATTAACTATTCATATGCAGAACAATGGTAACTCACTTTTATATCCATTTCTCAGTAAATTTGAGGACTTCTAATAGTCTTGCCTGACTAGTCTTTTTTTCCTTCTCTCTGAGTAGTACCCTTGCATGGAAAGAATAAAAGAACATAGTAGTTTATCTTCTCAAACACATGATTTATCACCCAGCTCAAAAAAGACATCCTTAATGGCGCACTTCCCTAGTTCATAATGTCTCTGTCATTGTGGGGTTTCCTTCCGATCGTCATTTGTTGATTGGTGTTGAGGAAAAAGCAACTAAATTAGGCAGAAAAAATGCTATTTAGGAACTAACCACGGCGTGAGTTAGCTGCAGCTACCTGAGTGGATTCTGCCCTCTCTTTGGGAGAGGAATGTTTTCTGGATTGTTAAATGAAGGAGTTGATTAGATGGCTTGCAAGATCTATTCCAGTGCTGCCATTTTCTGGTTCTGTGACTGATCTTCCTGCTCCTGGCTGAATAAGCCCCACTAATAATAAACAGTTAATAGCATATTGGCTTCGAAAGCAGCTTGGAGATTACTCCAGTGCTTCTCAGAGTTTGGCACTGACCTCTGCTCTAGCTGCAGAAGAGAGTGCAGCAGGAATTAGAGGGACATGACCTAAGCTAATTGATAGAAAGTATTGTGTTTCGCTGTGTAAAACTATAACTTAGCTATATGCTAGGTGCTAAGGATAAGTGATAAGAATGTTAGACATGGTTCCTGGTCTCGTGGAGCTTGCAAACTAGCAACTTTACGACTTTGAGTATTTGCCAACAAGTCTAGCTGCTGCTGTATCTCTGTATCCATTCATGGCAGAAACACATGCAAGAGCAGCATGAGATAACCATCCTGCAAAGGCCGCCTGTTAGGCTGAGCAAAGACATGAAAGAGTGTTTCAGAAAGCCACACACCTGAGAAGAGCAACCCATTGTTAGCAGAGGCAGCATGCTGCTGTACAAGAGCACTGGAATGGGAATAGAGACTGAGATCAAACCTAGATTTGCCATGAAGTAGCTGTGGGAACTTGTCTCTCTGCCTCTTGGAGCTTGGCTTCTTCATGAATAAAATAATGAGGCTGGTTCAGGCTTGTGCCAAGTCCATGTGGTAAAGTTCTGGGCTAGTGTTAGCCCATATGGCACCTTTACAGGTTAGAAAAAAAGATGCTTCTTCCTCAAGGCAATTTACCGCTGTCCAAATCCACAAGAACTACAGCATGAATGGTCTTCCCACCCCCCACCCCACAAGGTGTTCAGCACACAACCTGCACACGTATACGTAGAGGTCTTACACTGCATCTACTGGAATGTCAGTTTTACGCAATGGTAAGTAAATAAAGACATTTCTATATTAAAGCAAATACAGTTGCATTAGAGTTGATGAATTTGCATGAAATTTTAAGAGAAAAAAGACTTTCAGGAAATTTGTTGATAATGGTCAGGTGGATGGATGGAAGCTGGATGGATAGATGGATGAATGAATGGAGCTGTGACTGGATTGGTCATTGTGTACATTAAACACTCTACTTCGGTGGCCTCAGAGGTGTGAATGAAGTACAGTGTGATCAGTACTCCTCCCTTGTGCTTGGATTCTCGGGCTCCCTGAGGAAAGGAGGCACAGTAAATCTCTACTGCACATCCTCTGCTTTTCCACATTATGTTGCCCTTACACTTTCCTCATACTCAGGGTCTATCTATGCAAAAAGTACTTCTTCACCATACCGAAAGCATAAACTTGATTTCATAAGTTGGAAAGGATGTACCACTAAATGGCTTTTTCACCTGTTAACCAGTAAATACTGGAAAACATTTGAAAGCAAGAAAAACTACAGTCACTTACAGAACGTGTTCTATCCTTAGTTCATTTGAGCCACGTAATTTAATGAACAGAGTAAGTATTCTGAGAAAAAATATGTAAAATTTAGAGGCGACCCCTCTTAAAACAAACTCCTGTTGTTCTTATCTGTGTGGAAAATGAAGGTGACAAATGGAAGAGCTCTCTAGCCTTGAACATTTACAGGCTACCTTAGTTTTTTAGATTTAGCCCTAGGAACTCAGCAAAATGGAGACTAAATGTATTGTTCAGTGTATCCACTCACTGTATTAAGGAGTGAGAAGACAAGGACTGTGAAGTATCTCTATCAAAGGTCCATACAGATCTGCAGAATGGTCAGGAGGGAGATATAGTATCATCTGTATGCTGACAACGTCCAAATGTATGCAGCTTTTAATTCTCCCACCAACAAACCTGCCTCTCCCTTCACCCCTGTCCTTTCTTTTTACCCATCCTGGTAAACAACACCATCACTACCTTGTTGCTCAAGCCAAGCTCCTTGAAGCATGTTTGCCTCCTCTCTCCTCCTCACATGCTACATCCAGTCCCAGTATCCCTTTGAATTACATCTATCATCTGACTACTTTTCACTACCTCCATTGTTGCCCTTATAGTCACTATCATGGTTTTGGGGTTTTTTTTAAGATTTTATTTTATTTTATTTTATTTTATTTTATTTTATTTTATTTATTTATTTTGAGAGTGAGGGGGAGAGAGAGGGAGCAATAAAGAGAGAGCAAAAGAGAGAATCCCAAGCAGGCACCATGCTGGCAGTGCAGAGCCTAACACAGGGTCCTATCTCATAAGCCGTGAGATTAAGACCTGAACTGAAATCAAGAGTTGAACACTCAACTGACTGAGCCATCCAGGCGCCCTTAAAAATTTTATTTTTAAGTAATCTCTCCACTCAGTGTGGGCATCGAACTTAACAACCCCAAGATCAACAGTTGCATACTCCACTGATTGAGCCAGCCAGATGCCCCTATCCTGTTTAATCCAGGCAACTGCAGTAGTCTTTACACTAGATTCCTTGTTTTCTGCTTCTGTTCCATTGTGGTCTATCTTCCATGCAGTAGCCAGAATTATTTTTAAGTTAATCCGATCAGATTTTCAGCTGTTCAGAACCTTCCAGTGGCTTTTCCCATCACACCTAGTACAAATCCAAAACTTTTGTTATGGCATTTAAGTCCCTATGTGATTTGGCCCTTTCCACCTCTCCAGTTTCAATTCCTACCACTCTCCGTTTCACTCAGTGTCCAGGTCTCTTTCGCTTTGTTGCCAGTTATATCATGACAGGTGAAAGAAACCAGAAATCAAAAGGCAACATACTGTAGACTTGATGTGTATGACATTCTGGAGAAGGCAGAACTTTAGAGACAGAAAACAGGGGCTGAGGAAGGATTGACCATAAGTTGTCATGAGAATTTTGAAGAGCAATGGAAATGTGCTGTATCTTGATTGTGGTGGTAGAACATGACTATACACTTATTAAACTTATAGAACTGTATGCTTTTAGTAAAAAGGGTAAATTTTACTGTATTTAGGTTATACCTCAATAAACCTAACTTAAAAAAAAAAGCCAGTTTCATTCCTTTATCATTGACCCATGTATGGTATTGACTCCAGGGAAATGTGGAGACATGACATCCCCTTTCCTTTCCTGTATGCTCTGAATATGTTGGATCCACCTTAGAATGCACTAAATTTAACTTAGAGCCTAGTTTAGAGCTTCTCCAAATACCAGTGGTTAGTTAAGGCCCGCTTCAGACTTCCTAGAATAATTATTAGTCTCCAAAAGTGGTCTAAGCCTGCCCCTGTCTGACTTCAGAGAAAGGATCTGTACGCCAGCATTTCCCATTTGGGAACTTTGAATTCTCATCCAGAGAGTAGGCAGTCATTCAGGCTGGTTGCTGCCTGGGCGTCCTGGTGAGATCTGGGTGAAAATGTTCTACACGTTTGCTTTTATTCATCGTAGCAAATGTGATACTATTAATTTACATTAGTTTTGAATATTTAATTGTCTAGAATAAAAACAGTTTAAATTTCTATATGGTGATTTTCTTTTTAAATGTTTTTTAGCAAAATATTTTAAGTGTTTTAACAAATATAGCAAAAATTTGTCAACTGAACAACTCTCTGGGAATATTGCACTAGATAGTAGAGCCTCCAAAGATAACTAACTTCTAGTCTTCGTAATAGGCTAGGTAACTAACTTAATGTAGGCTTCAGTGAGTTCATCATCCTGTGAAATTTAAAATCTGCAGAGCATATGGTGGTTTCAATGAAGAGCAGTCATCCTTATTCATAAGTTGGGTAAAGAGCACATTTATTCGGTAAGATTAAGCTAGTGAGGGTTTTGCTCAATGTTTTTCAATATATCCTATTTGGAAATTAAATTTATATTGGTTAGTATATATTATTAAAAGCAGAATCATTTATAATAATGCAGAAAGGTTTTTGGAATCTTCTAGCTTGGGTATAATTCACCAAATATTCTTTCCTCTCTCCTTGTGGCCTGACACTTTCTACATCTTTCTTCATCGTGCTTGGATGTTACTGAGTCCTGTTTACTCTTTCTCTTTTGCTTAAATCGGTCACCTTCCAGGTACAGCCTCAAAATCATAAACTTCCTTCCCTGTCTTTATATTTTATTTTATTCACCTTCATTTAGACTGCATTGTTAATCTCACCAATCTCACCAGCACTGGGTAGGCAGATGTAGATTAGTTAAAATACTGTAGCTTAGTTTCTAGTTATGTGGTTTATCACTACCTACCTTATTGTGTTCAGGTTAGCTTTGAAACTCACTTGCTTCATATAAAAAAGGAACAAATCAACCACCTAACCAAGCACTAACTCACCCATGTAGTATATAACATGTAAATTACTATTTGCTCTAATTTGACTTCTTGTCAACATAAGATGAGATTATGATATAAAGGACAAAGTATAATTAGTATATTTATGTACATATACATACATATACATACAGCATAATTAGCACATTTATATACATATATATAAAAGACAAAGCATAATTAGCGCATTTCATAAATTCTAAGAATTTATGAAATGAGCAATTCTACAAGATAAATGAAACAGGAACCAAATTTATATTAAATGTGTTAACTCTGTACCAGATATTGTGCTAGGCTCTACATCCATTATTTTGATTGATTCTCATAATAATTCTATGAGGTATAAACTATAGTGTTCGTATATTTGCTTCATTTGCTACATCACCTGTAAAAATTTATGTCCATCTTTGCATACCAAGCTGAAGTGTTGCCAGTGTGGGTGCTTTGACTGGAATTCAAGGCCAACCTCTCAGTGAAAGCACAACCATGAAGTACATGGAACAAGTTACAAATCCAAATCTAAAGGGTATTCTCTTCTACTTTTGTTTAGTTAAAGTCTGCTCATAGGTTTTTCTTTCCTGATTAATTAATGTGATATGACACATATGTGATAGTATATACTATCACAACAATAATGCATGGATCGATTATAGACTATACACAGAACTTTTATAGTGCTAGATGGTCTTAAATGATAGTACATATATAGTCCCTTTCCCTTGAGGTAAACGTTAGTCTGATGGAGTGGATCAGTTAGGATGCTTTTGGCTACAAGTAGCAGAAAACCTGACTCATACTGGCTTAAACAATAAGGAACCTTGTTATCTCCCATAACAGGAAGTTCAGAGGAAGGGTGAATCCCAGGGTTGGTTGATAAAGTAGCTTAGCAATGTCAACAAGGACTCAGGTTATTCCATTTCTTAGCTCTGCTTCATCCTCTGATTCATGGAAAGATGGCCACAGTAGTTCTCTGTGTCACTGGCAGTGTATCCACATTTAAAAGAAGATGAGAGATCTGATCTTACTGTATCTCCTTTTAGGAGCAAAGACATCTATATCAGGAACTCCTCCAGCCATCTTTCCTTCATGGTGCATGCCTGGATTGAGTCATTCACAAGCCCATCTCCAAACAGTCGCTGGCAAGAGACAATGAGATCACTATGAGATATTTTTTTCTTTTTTAAGATTTTTATGTTTTAAGCAATCTCTACACCCAACATAGGGCTTGAGCTCATGACCGCAAGATCAAGAGTCACATGCTTTACTGACTGAGCCAGTCAGGTGCCCTGAGATCACCATGAGTCTAAATGCTTAGGGTGAAATGATTGTTGAAGAATCAACTACAGAGACTACTACATGAGGAATTAAATGCCACATTATATAATTCTAAATGTTCTCTCAGACTCATTAAAAAAAACAACAGGTGAACTTGATCTTAATAATATACGTTAATTAACCCAATATATCCAAAGTATCACTTCCACATACAATCAGCTTTTTACATTATTGAGGTATTTAACCATTTCTCATATGTCTCATTTTGGACTAGCCACACTTCAAGTGCTCAGTACCACGTATGTGTTGCACAGCACAGGTCTCCGGGCATTATGATTTGGTCCCTGCCCTTGTCTCCAATCTCATCCTTCACCATTCACCCTGTACCTAACTAAAACCCACACTTTATGTTCTGGCAGTATTGAGTTCCCATATCTCATGCTCTTTTGCATCTGTGTCTTTGTCTACACTGTTCCCTCTGCCTGGGCCATTCTCTCCTTGCTCATAATTGGAACTTTAATTGTTGTATCCGTCAGATCCAACCAAGCTGTCAGTGGCAGTCAATAGGCCTTCCCCAAATCTACTTTCTGTGTCATTCCATTGTTAAACCTATCAAACTATCTTCCCATTGTTTTTCATATTGGTGGACCCTGCTGGGCAGTAACCTCTTGGAGGTGCAGGGCAATGTCTTATTCACCTTTGAATTCTCCTTGTCTATGCTCTGGCATGTAGGAGGCACTCAATTCATGTTTATAGGATGGAATTGAATTGGATTTCTAAGAAAATTAGAATAACTTGGATTTGGTAGAATTCATTTGGTAGAACTAGTGAGAGAAGTACAATGTTTGTCCTAGTATGCTTTCTCTCATGGTGCCTTATAAGGACATTATTTGTGAAAGCATTCTGGTACTTTCGTATGTTGACATCTGAGTGTTTGCGTACTCTGAGTATATGTAATTGAGTATATGTAGCATTTGGAATCTGTCAGTAATTCTTCCACTGATCTGTTTGTAATCTTTAATTTTTGTAACCTATTATGCATAAGCCTCTGTCCTTCTCAGTGTCCTGAATTGCTTTCTTCAAGTTCCAGAGCCTGCCTCCTGATTCTAGCATTCCGTATTGTAGTACATAAGTCGGTATCCACTGAATGATGTCACTGGGGACTGCAGTCCTCAGAATATAAAGAGACACGAACTTCATAGTTTGGAGCAACAATTACCTAAGACAAAGTTTTTTTGTTTTTGTTTTTGTTTTTATTAACATAAAGGACACACTTAAGTGACATTGTATAATAACAGACCTCATGTCATCATCCTAGAGGTATCTGTAATAGGGTTCAGGAATTCTTTGTGTTACATAGATTCAGTGTGGGTTTTGAACTTCAGCTGTTTTTCTTGTTCCACACGTCAAGCCAGAGTGCTGAGTGCCATGGGGTGTTGACAGAGAGGGAATGATCACTGCCGCTGGCAGCTTCCATGAGGTCCCGGAGCTGCCAAAATTCAAAATGTAACCTGATTTTCATTTACTTTTTATGAAATAGGGTGCTAAGAGAGATATTAGAAAGGCACATCAATTTTAATGTTTGCTTCGAGAAATTGTTTTCATATATACTGATTTTTTTTATATTGAAATATTTCAGAATATTTCCTCTACTTGAAATGTATCCCATGATTATAGGACAAAAATTTCTTCTGCTGACTTTTAACTTTATTATATGAAATTCCCATTTTACACAAGTATATATTGTGGTTAAGGAATTTAATCATATCTTTTTTTTCCTTTACATTTTATATTTCAGTAATTGGCCCAGTAGTTCACATAGTGTTTTGTTTTTGTTTTTAGATTTTCTTTAATTGAGATATAATTGATATATATATAACATGGTATTAGTTTTAAGTATACAACATTTTATGTGAAATGATCGTCATAATAAATTTTGTTAACATCTGTCACCACACACAGTTATAAATTCAATCATATCTTCAAAAAAAATCAGCAGGAAGTCAGTAGGAACAACTTCTCACCACTGGGTAGTTTATCACTCATGGATGGTCTAGAACAAGAGTCAGCAAACTGTGACCTGCAGGCCAAATCCATGCTACCGCTTGAATTAAGAATGGTTTTGGGGCGCCTGGGTGGCGCAGTCGGTTAAGCGTCCGACTTCAGCCAGGTCACGATCTCGCGGTCCGTGAGTTCGAGCCCCGCGTCGGGCTCTGGGCTGATGGCTCAGAGCCTGGAGCCTGTTTCCGATTCTGTGTCTCCCTCTCTCTCTGCCCCTCCCCCGTTCATGCTCTGTCTCTCTCTGTCCCAAAAATAAATAAACGTTGAAAAAAAAATTAAAAAAAAAAAAAAAAAGAATGGTTTTTAGATTTTGAAATGATTGGAAAAAAGATCAAAAGAAGAGTAATATTTCATGACATATGAGAATTATATGGAATTCAAATTTTAGTGCCCATAAATAAGTTTCATCGGAAAATAGTCATGCTTATTCACTTGGGTATTGTCTATAGCCACTTTTACTCCACAACAGCAGAGATGAGTGGTTATGACAGAGACCTTGTCGCCTTCAGAGCCTGAGATACTTAGTATCTGCCACTTTACAGGAAAAAAATTGCTGGTCTAATTCCTGGACTAGAAGGAAGAAACATTAGGCATTCACCTTTTGAAATTTGTATCAAATTGTTATTTTAAACATGGGCATTCAGAGTTCATTCTCTTTCAGAAAGGAGCCAGTTTTCTGCAGATAGTTCCCCTATTACAGCACAGTTAGACTTGATTGTGAATTTTGTATTTATTTACTCTACAGTGCAAATCAATTTTATTCTCTAAGGGAATAATAAGTCTTTCTTTATCAGTATTCATCAGAGCATTGAAAGAAAGTTTGTACCAAAGGGGGTTACTTTTGTCTCCTTTTGAAATCCCATTTAGAAACATTTCATAGCTGGACTTTTTTTTTTTAAGTAGTAGGGAATATTCTCTTGTTTCCATGGTGATCTTTCACTTCTTTTATTTCAGCTGTATAAGCAGTTTCCAGAACCAACACTGAGTTATAGGGGAAGGCAGTGAGAAGACTAAATATTATATATTTTATAACTGATTCATGATTCCATTTATGCTTAGTATAGCATGACCACATTTCTAGGAGGGTGCACATATCCAGTGATATTGTGCCCACAAGTGACTTATTAATTTTACCCAAAAATTAATTTTGGACTACAGTCAAAACCCACGAATTTAATTTATTGCTTTCTTTCTCCCACTTTTTCCTGAAGTGATGATTAACAGCTATTTTAATCAACAGAAAGTGTGAAATTTTAGGTTTCTAAAAACCTGACTTTTCTCAACTACACTAAAAATGATTTTTAGGGTGGTTGTTTGACCTGTACCCCAGTTACCTATAGCTCAGTGTTTCACAACAGATTATCTCTTTGAAGATAATTTCATGTTCATGATCTCAACAAATTATAGAACCAAAAATATTTTCTAGATTTTTCTCCCTAATAAGTTTTGGTCAACTTGGGACCTGCATACAAACTCCATGTCAGTAGTTACTTGATTTTTAAACTTTTCTTTTTTAATGTTTATATATTTTTGAGAGAGAGAGAGAGTGTGTGAGTGGGGGTGGGGGAGGGGCAGAGAACGAAGGAGAGACAGAACTCGAAGCAAGCTCCAGGCTCTGCACTGTCAGCACAGAGCCTGAGACAGAGCTTGAACTCACAAACTGTGAGATCACAACCTGAGCCGAAGTCAAACGCTTGACTGACTGAGCCACCCAGGCACCCCATTAGTTCCTTGATTTTTAATTCAGTATTCCAAGTTTACATTATTTAAGTAGGAATTTAATATTTCTACTGTTCTGTAGATCCATATATTTGAAGTTGATTTGAAGATCATTAGGGAAATATTCTACAAACCTTTCTGTTAACAGTTCATACTAATGAATCATAACCAGATATATTATTAAACCAATAAATACCATATGTATATAATTGGCTAAATGGATGTGAAAGTTACAGTGGAAAACTGTTGCCTATATAGACTTTTTAAAGTGACGATCAATGGCATATAGTCCCCCAGGCCACAGATTTGAGAGTGTTATTACCCACTGGAGGTCACTTTTACAACCTAAAGAGTATTACCTTCCTTGTAAACTCAAATTATGCTGTTGTGTATGATTTATTATACTATTTAAAACCGAAAAACAGAAACCTACTCTTAGTAATACACCTTCAATTAAGTCATGTCTCTCCCCATTTCCAAAATTCTTTTTTAGACAAACTAGTTATTTTTCAGAAATCCAACTTTCTTCTTTCATTTCTAATAGTTATTTGGCCTGCTCTCTTTGTTTCTAAGTTGGCAGCTAATGCCTTTTCAGATCACATATTTTAAAAATACCCTTTAGTTAATTTGCTTCTCTTTGCATCCTCTGATGAAGGAATTTGAAGACAGTCTTAAGCCCCCAAATATTTAACATGTGTGAAATTAGTAATGGTCAACGTAGTGTTAAAAAACGTCTCTGTGACCCTTCGTAGGCAGTCCAGTGGTGTGCTACCGTCCTCTGGTACCTTTGGTGAGAAGTGTCACCATTATACCAAGACCCACACTTAAATTTCTCACTCCAGAGGACTAATATGCAGTAGGCTTCCTACCTGGCTCAGTAAACCTCATATGCAGAAAAGTCATGGCCTCACATCAGTTCTTGCCATAGAAGGAAACATAATAAGAAATTTTTCAGCTCAGGAACAAACTCGCTTGGCTGCCAGTGCCTCGTTGCTGCTACATTTCTGCTTCCTAGGCTCCTGTTTGCTGGTCTCCTTACCTAGCACATCCGTACTGTCTGCTTGGCTGACCCTTGTACTCTGACTGCTGGTTACTTACCACCTGTCTGCTCTGTTGGTTTGTCTTGGCCTACCAGTACTTTGGTTCTCTTTGATCTTGTACTGCCTAACTGACCCCTTGACATTGGCTTCTGACTGTTTTCTGTCCTTGTCCGCACCTTGCATTACAGAGACTCATTGTTCTCATTGCTGTTCAAATCCAAAACTGCCTATGATTGACAGAAGTACATTTTATAGATATTCTATTCTGCAGTCATTATAAAATGCAGAGAATACCATTTTACTTGTTCATGGAACTGATATTCAGTCTGTGCCCTCGGATATGGTTGTACCAAGTGTTAAAATGTTTAAATGCTTTCATAATACTTGGCAAATAGCTGCTGCCACATATTTCACCCCCTACCATTGTGGCCTCATGTCCAGGACCTCTGGGACCTCTCCATCATCTAGCAACTGATGGATCATTTCTTGGGCCAACAGGAGTTTTCAGGACCGTTTTGTTGTCTGAATTCATTGGTTTGTGTTCATACCACAAATTATTACAAATGTTAAATATCACTTCTGCTTTCAGAGGTATATGGAAGAGTTAAGTTCTTCAAGGGGAGGAGGGTAGAGACATCCTGAAGTGACCATTTTTCTGAAACGATTTTTGAAAATTTCCATTGGAAATCAAGAAGCATTTTATTCATTCAGCAGTCATACTAAGCCCTAGTTTCATGCCCATCACTGTACTATATGCTAAGGAGTATTTCCAATTTTGTAAATTGTGAAAGCCCTCAAACTGAGTGTAATACAAAGTTGGAGATGGGATATATGGGAACTTTCTGTACTCTCTGTTCAATTTTACTGTGACTCGAAAATGCTTTAAAAAATAAAACCCATTTAAAAGGAAATAAATATTGGTGAAACGACAAAACACATACAGAAACAATTGACTGATTGCAAACTGATATGTTTAGTGTCAGAAACGTGTACAAAATCTATATATGTATATGTGAATATTGAAAAGCTGGGGAATATAGGAATGATCAAGAACAGAAGAGTTCACCTGATTAAGCTTCTTTTAGGAGTTGGTGGACCAAAAATTGAAAGACAAATTACAAGGGCTTCCCACATAGGGGAAACAACATGAGAAAGATTAGAAACATGGAAATTGGCAAGGACTATGTGGGGAAAGAAAAACTTAACTTGGTGGGAGCTCCAGGAATACATAATGTTGCATAAGATCAAGGCAGTTGAGTACATTTTGACAGCTAGGTTAAGTAGTACACATTTTATGTTTTTGTAGCAAAGAACCATTCTTCAGTCAGGAGCAGGGAATATGATTATGCTGGTGTCTCTAAGATCAATCTAGTAGCCAGATGCAGGATTGACTGTGGTGGGGAAGAAAGCTTCCACAATAGTGCTGGTTATCTTGATGGGTGTGTCTCTACAAATGGCAAGAAAAACAGTATCTCTCCCAGAGCGACATTGCATAAAAAGAATCAGCAGACCTTGGTGACCAGCTGAGTATGACAGAAAGAAGCAGAGCAATTAAAAATAGCTTTAAAGGCACACTACCAATACAATATGGCAGAGTGAGAGCTGGACAATTATTTTCAAAAAGCAAACTGGACGAAATTATCAAGAACAGCAATTTTAGGACTCTGGAAATTGACCAAAAACACTCAACAAATTGAAAAGCATTTATTCATGGAAAAATGACTGGACTTCAGGTAAGAACAGTAGGGTCCTGTGGTGTTTCTGTCTGGAGCTGCTCCCATGCCCCACTTTGAGGCTCAGTCAGCATTGGAGTTCTGCAAGGGTGAGGAAAACCATGAAAACCAGCAGTTTCACTGGAGGAATGGCCTCACTTGATTTAAAGTAGAATGTGAGAAACCCTATGCCCATAGGCATTGTGAATAACAGTGGATATCTTGATGGCAAACAGATAGGAAAGGCTGGCTAATGACTCTGTGAACCTGACGTTACAGTCTTGGTTGGAGTCAACAATAGACAAACAGACTAGCCAGAAATTTATCAGGGAGATTCAGGGAATGATACAGTGATAGGGGCCTTGGTAAACCGCACATATTCCTGGCTGACCAACAGACTTCACACACCTGCAGGAGAGACCAAAGAGAGCCCAAGCTATCTATACATCATCCCTGCTGCACGTGAAATTCTGCACGTATGCAGAGGAGATGCAAGAGGGTCTGGCAGAAAGTAAATGCCCAGGCAGACCTGAGAACTGCCAGAAATTTGAATGAGCTTCCCAACCCAAACACAGCTCCGTTGGCAGAGAGTAGAAGCTATATTGGCTTAAGGTGTTGGAGCACAATTAATGATCAGTAATTGACTAAGCTATGCAGACACAAGGGTCATTCCTAGAAAGTCAGATTTAAAAATAAAAACAAAAGGAAATTTTAAAAAATTGAGTAGAGAGAGACACAAGGAGCACATGCCCTGGGGAGATGGATTGCATACATTTAATCAAGCAAATTAATAGTGGAAAAACAACAGGAACAACAACAGCCCTGAGAGAGGAACATCAAAATCCAGAGTTACTACAATATATATATGCCATATGTGTGTGTGTGTGTGCATGCGCGCGTGTAAGTGTGTATCCAGTTTTTAACAAAAAATTACAAGATATGAAAAGAAAGGAAAGGTTTACCAATACTCAGTGGAAAGAAGCTGTGGGCCCAGAGCTTTGGACTTAGCGGAGAAAGACTTCAAAGCAGCTATATTAAATATGTTCAACTAATGAAAGGAAGCCATGTTTGAAGAATTAAAGAAAAACATGATAATAATTCAACAAATAGAGAATTACTGAAATGAAAAATTCACTAGAGTGATTCAACAACAGATTTGAGATGGCAGAAGAAAGAACCCATGAACTTCAAGATGTATCAAAAGAAGTTATCCAGCCTGAAAAACAGGGAAAAAAGAGTTTAAAAATGGACAGAGCCTCAGAAACTGTGGGACAACATCAAGCAACATATAAAAAGCATTAAACACCATTATCAAGGTTGATTTAACATCTGAAAATCACATACTATATACATCATATTAATAAAGGGGAAAAAACACAATAATCTCAGTAAACACAGAAAAAGCACTTGACAAAATCCAACATGCATTCCTGATTAAAAGCTCTGAACAATTTAGGAATAGAGCATTTAGGAACTTTCTTAACTTAATAAAGAACATCTATGAAAACTCTACAACTAATGTCATCTTAATGATGAAAGACTGCAGGCTTTCCCCCCAATAAGTTTGGGGACAAAACAAGAATGCTTACACTAAGCATTTTTTGCTCAACATTACACCAGAGTTTGTAGCCACTGCAAAAGGGGGTGAGGGGGAGGAAAGAGAAACAAAAGTCATGCAACTTGGAAAGGAAGAAACAAAACTTTATTTGTAGATGACATGATTATGTATTTAGAAAATCCTAAGAAATACACACACACACACACACACACACACACACACACCTATTGGGACTTAAAAATAAGTTCATAAAGTTATAGGATACAAATTAATATACAAAAATCAATTGTATACTAGATACAAATATACTAGAAACAAGCATCCAAAAATAAATTTAAGAAGACAATTTCATCAACAATACCATCAAAAATAATAAGATACTTAGGAATCAATTTAACCAAAGAAGTATTAAGACTTAACACTAAAAACTACAAAACATTGCTGAGAGAAGTTAAAAATCTAAATATATGAGAGAATTCAACATCCATGGATTAGAAGACCCATTAATGTTAAGTTGCCACTTTTCCCCAAATTGATCTATATGGTCAGGGCAATCTCTATCAGAATCCCAGTAGGTTTTTGTTTTGTTTTTGTTTTTGATTTTGTACTTGGTTTTTTTTAGAAATTGACAAGCTGATCCCAACATTTATATGGAAATGCAAAGAGCCCAGAACAGTTAAAACAATTTTGAAAAGGAAGAACAAAATTGAAAGACTTACACTACCCAAATTTTACTATAAAACTACATTATTCTAAGTTAGCGGTATGAGGATACACATGTAGATCAATGGAACAGAATCAAATGGAACAGTCCAGAAATGAACCTTTATATTCAATCTATTTTCCAAAGAAGTGCCAAGGAAATTAAGTGAGAAAGGATTGTTTTTTTAAGAGATGGTACTAGGAAAATTAAATATCCATATGCAAAAGATAAATTTAGACACTTACCTCAACCATATACAAAAATTAACTTAAAATGATAATAGATGTAAGTGTAAATCTAAAAAAGTAAAACTTCTGGAAAAATCCTAGGAGAAATTTTCATGACCTTGGGTTAGGCCAAGAATTTTTAGATTCAACACCAAAACATAATCCATAAAAGAAGAAATTGGGTAATTGGACTTTATCAAAACTTAAAACTTTTGTGCTTTAAAAGATACCATTGAGAAAAACAAAAGACAAGGCACCAACTAGAAGAAACTATTTGCAAATCATACATCTTACAAATTACTCATGCCTATGAATATACAAAGAGCTCTTATGACACAATAATAAGAAGGCAATGCAAAATGGATAAATGATATGAATAGACAGTTCATCAAAGAAAATGTACAATTGGCTAATATACACCTAAGAAGATGCTCAACATAATTAGCCATAGGGAAAGGCAAAGTAAAACCACAATGGGATACCACTTCCTACCCAGTAAGATGGTCATACAAGAAAAGGCAGACAATAACAAATGTTGACAAGAATGTGGAAAAACTGAAACCTTCATGGATTGCCGGTGGGAATGTGGAATTTTACAGCCACTTTGGAAAAGTATTTGGCAGTTTCTTAAGTTAAACAAATTTTATGACATGATGTAACAATTCCACTTTTATATCTGCTAAGGAAAATTAACATGTTTACATGAAGACTTGTATGTCAATATTCATGACAGCAGTATTCATAATAGCCAAAACCTGGAAACAATCTGAATACCTCCTAACTAGTGAATGAATAAAGAGCGATATATCCATATAATGGAATACTAATCAATGAAAAAGAATGAACTGATATACTCTATAACAAAGAACCTCGGAAACATGCCACATGAAAGACACCAGTCACAACAGACCACATGTAGGATTCCATTTATGTGAAATTTCCGGAGAAGACAAATAATCTATAGAGAGAGAAAGCAGATCAATGGTTGCCTTGGGCTGGGAATGGGAGTGGGGAATGATTGCAAATGGGCACAGTGAAACTTTTGCAGTAAGAGAAATGCTCTAAGACTAGATTGTGATGATGTTTGTAGAACTTTGTAAATTTGTTAAAAGTTGAACAATAGATGAACTTTATGGTATATAAATTATACCTCAATAAAGATGTTTAAAAAAAAACTTTATAAGCTTCAAAGCCTCAGAGACCAAGAGGATTATAAGGCCATTTGTGATCACGGAAATGTTGGTAAGCAATCATTTATTTGGGCCCAGAACCTCAAGAAATTCTCCAGCAAACTCCGTGAGGATTATTCTCCACTCCCTCCCCCCCACCCCCCACCTCACTATTTCAGCAGAAATAGAGCGGAAAACCAGAAATCACCATGCATTTCCAGGCCCAGGAATTGCACGTCTCTGCTGGTCCTCCACTCTCTTCATCCCTGCATGTACCTCAAGCCTGGGGACTTGAGCTGTGATACTTTCTCCAACATTTCTTGCCTCTTATTTCCAATTTTCTTAGCTTCAGCTTTGTGACCTGCCTCAAATTTCCTGTATTCTTGACCTCAATTCCTGTTAATTATTATTGCCCCGCCCTAACTCCTGATCATCATGTTCCCTCCTGCCCAGCCCAGTAAACTGATCCTGACTTCTGATTGTTTCCTTTACTTAACTTGTTTCATTAATTTTTACATACTTTAAAAAAATCGCTCTGCCATTGTTAACCCTAGGCTGCACTCTAGTCCTGATTAGGCCCGCCACATGGCTCAAAAGGAAAGCTGATTCTTGGATTCTTTTGGAGGATCATGACTTAGGTTTTTGACGTATTAAATGTCCATTCCAGAGACGATACTCAGTAAACAACAAAAGATTTGAGGTCAGAGTCACAATGAGAAATTAGGGATGAAGATACAGGTTAGGTCCCCATATAAGCACAAAATAGAGGGAGGAACCAAAACAGATACCTTGCGAAATTCTACAAAGTAAGGGGATGCAGAACCATTGGAAACCAGGAAAAGTTTCCTTCCCCAGAGTTACAAATCAAACATGTATACAAAAAGGTTTTATCTTCCCTTCGATCATGTAGGTTAATCACTGTAGTGGAAACTAACTGCTTGAAAGAAAACCGATAGACTTGGAACAGGCCAGTTTTGTAGAGATTACTTAAGGTTATTTTAAAAAATTCATCTAAAATCCCTGATACGAAAGAAATGTTTGATCATTTTCTAATAAGAAGCTGACCTCTGCTCTTGGGTCTTCTACAAAACACAAACCTGACTATGAAACTGCCTCCCCCACTAGGTGGCAAAAGTAAGCTGCCAGTGAGAGAGAAAACAGCAGGACGTTTATACCCTGCTTTGTCACTTCTTCCTAAGTGATGGGACCTTAAAATTGTCATTTTGAAAAATTCGCTGTATACATTTGAAGTATATAGTCTGTGTAATACTTAAACTTTCCTCTAAAATAGAGAGAGGAAGGGTGAAGATACACCTTGTATTGGTTTTTGGTAGCAAACATTTATGCTTGGGACACAACATAAATACTGAAGAGAAAATTACTGTGGTTATTCACAGGTTTATCCCAAAATTTCTTGGGAAATACTAACTACTGAAGAAACCTGAGCTAAATTTTACCAACCCTGTTTTAAGTAAGCTACCATATCTGGTGGTAGCTGAGAGGACGCTCTCCGAAGTCTTCTTTAAACTCATACTGGTCGGGAGAGAGCCAAAGCATAAGAGTCTCTTAAAAACTGAAACTGAGGGCTGATGGGGGGTGGGAGGGAGGGGACGGTGGGTGGTGGGTATTGAGGAGGGCACCTGTTGGGATGAGCACTGAGTGTTGTATGGAAACCAATTTGACAATAAATTTCATATATTTAAAAAATATATATATAAACTCATACCGGTCACTGCAGGTTGCTCGTTCTCTGGCTTGCATCAATATAAAAGGCTTCTGGAGGTCTCCCTAACTACTTGGGCCTTGGAATATATTTTAAAATCGCCTGAGACACAATAACATGTTCAAAGTGTGCTAAAGATTTTCTTTATTAGGGTCACCAAATAATAGTTCACTTTTTTTTATATATATTAACATTAATAGCGTTTTCTCTTCTCTTAGCAGTATTTTCCTCTCTTTTTATATGGGACTTACTTTGTCCTTTTGTCTCCAGATAGCTTTGAAAAAGTAGCAGACTACCGCTTTAATTCTAAAAGAAACAGACTCACTCCCTAAGGTTTGTAAGCCCAGGCCAGGACCACCAGACAGAAATGGAGTTTCCCTGCAGCTCTTGTCCTTCAGGACCAGAATCTGTACAAAGTTTGAGGCACAGCACTCAAATCTCAGCCAAGAGGCACATTTTTAGTTTCTTCCCCTCAAGTACATGCTCAGACATTCACATTTACATCACTTGTCAAAGTATTCTTTTTTAATATTCTAATAAAAGAGCAGTCAGTCGTTTTTTCATCCATTCAGCAAATATTTATTCAGTTTCTCTATGGGCCAAAAAAAAAAAAAAAGTGCTGCTTTTTAAACTAGAGGCAAGGTGCTTGAATGTTTTGTTGTTGTTTTAGATGAGTAACTTTCAAATTGTGATTCACCGTTTAGGTCAGTTCCGTGAAAGGAAACCCTGTTTTATTAATTCTTCCATTACAGTCTTTTCAATTTATGTAGATGATAGAACTCTGAACAGAGAATCATGTATCATCTCAGGAAATGAGCCTCGCTATTACTTTAAGCCTCATTGATTTGGAGGTTTTAAAATTTGACCACTTAAATAGGGTAGTAAAGAATATATTAAGCAAAACTTCATTATAAAGCACTTCAGTGTACCACATATTCATTTTTGTTTTATGCCAAATGATGTCTTCCATGTACACTTTCATATGCAGTATATCTTTTTCACAGTTACAAGGAAACCTATCGTTCAGGGCCTTAGTCCCTGGCGTCGGTATTGTTATGGGCTTCTACTGTCTCATTTTATGAATGAGGCTGATCTCTAGTCTCACCTCCAATTGAATTTATAATGGAGATATTAATCATTTCTATTGTTTGCTTTGAGAGGAGATTGCAGGCAGTAACAGTTTTTGCCACTGGCTTCTGCAGTGAATGCTCGAGTACGAATAAATCCAGAATAAAAGATTATGATTACATAAAAGTTAATTCATTCAATAAACCTTTATTGGATGCTGCATACAAGGCAGTGTGACAATGTATGGGTAAATGGATCTAAAGATGTGTATAAAAAATGGATGCCACCCCTAAGGAGTGATCATCGTGGTTAGAAGAAAATCTGTAATGCAAATGAAAGATCACTGGCTGATGAGAAATATAAGCAAGATGTTTAAGGAATTTTGAGGACAGGGCGGGGATGTTTTTGGCTAAGAAAATCTTATGCAGAAGGTGGCCTTCTCTATAGAAGGTAAAGGACGAAGCAGATTTCCCTCTAGGCAATAGAGAAAAAGGCATTTAATAAAAAGTGTTTGGTCTGGCAGTGGGGCTAGCAAGAGCTCAGGCACTGAGGAGGGAGGAGGGAGCCTTATTCAGTGGACAGAACTCTGGGTGAAGTGTGCACTAGTCTTAGATATCAGTGGGAACAAGGGCTAGAATGAGACACAGAGATCAGACTGTGAAGTGTCTTAGAAGACAGGACAAAGACTTTGGATTCCATCCAGTGGTGGGTCATGAGGAACCATGAAAATTTGCACATATGCAAAGCAGTTATATGATTAATGTACTGACATAGGGCATATACAACAATTACATTAGGTGAGAAACAATTTAACAAATTAATTTGAGAAATAATGTTTTTTTAAGTTCTAAAATTCTGTGGTGTAAACAACACACTGCTCTGTTGATAATGTAATTTATTAATTACCTGGCTCAGATCATTTAGTTTATTACTTTGGGAACATAGATCTTAAAACATGCAATGAAGGAAAATCCTACTGTAACATCATGAGTATTAGTTCTGTCCCTGAATGATTAGCCATAAAAAAAAAAATTCCAATTTTAAGGATGCTTTTCACAAATTAGGTAATTAGGTCTTTTAAATAACATTGGAGGGAACCCTAAGAATCATCTCCTGTGTGCTACTTCCGGACACCCCATCCCACAGTGGCTACAGAAATGGAAACCCCTTCTTTCTTGTTCCTTTGTGGAATAATTGGTACTTTCCCAGGATTAACTGCTCCTGGAGAAGAAACAACAGATAATTGAAAACGTTTTATTTACATTTATGTTTTGGTTGACATCTGTGGGCCAAAAGACATATTGCAAATGGCCTTGGTCATAGAAAAAGAATGTTACTAAACATGCTGTTGGAAATGCTTGTTCAGTTTCATATATATATATATATATATATATATATATATATATATATATGAAACTGAACATATATATATATGAAACTGAACAAGCATTTTTCAGCATATTTATATGTAATATGAAATATTACAAGCATATTTATATATATATATATTTATTTATTTATGTATATTTCCCCCATTAAGGTTGGAATTGTGGATTCCATGATAGGTAAAAGAGGCAGAAAAAAAGCAGAAAGAAGTCTAAAGTTCTTTCCCTAGAAAAATATGTTAAACATTATAATAGAATTTGTTCAGGAAACTGACCTAAGCCTTTACCTTTAGAAGTTTAGAGTCTGGGAAATGTTTTACTTATACTTGCTGAGGAAGATTTATAGAGAAATGAAACATACTAGTATACTTCTCTCCTAGATAAGGCATCTGGAGAGTGTGTAAATGGAGTGTGTAACATAATAGCAACAAATGTAATTGATATTTAAAAGTTTTAAGGCATTGAATATAAATACATTGAATATAAATACACAATTCTAAAATAGATCATACTTTGCCATTAATATCTATATTCTGTGAATAGGTTATATTTCTACTTAAAAGCCTAATGTTATTCAAGATAAATTTTTTAAGACCTGAAGTACTTAGTTCTCTTTTTATTAATACTTTAATGAGTGTTCAACACTTTTATTTAGTAAATATCCAACTGGGAAGGTTTCCACAGTTGTTGTTTTTTTTTTTTTTTTTTTTTTTTTTTTTTACTAGGAAAGTTTGCACAAAAGGAGTGTTTTCTTATTACCAAATTAGTTACTTTGAAGTATCTGGCAGATTACATCAGTCTCTTGTTCGAATTGGTACTACAAGAAGACATCTATTGTACATCATTAGTGATGCATTAAATTGGTTATTTATGTTTTAAAATCTAAGCATAGTAGAATCTTTTGTGTTTGTCTTCGGAGATTGCTGTTATAATAAAACATTTTGAAATGAGTAAAGTTGTCCTTTTGGCTTAGTTAACGCATCACCGGAGAACCTAAAGATTTTAGTTTCCAGCCACCCATCTCCTTGTTTAGTAGAATCTGAGAAAATTGTGTGCATTTCCTTATATTTTAAGGAAAAAAAAGTTACAGATTATTTGTACAATCACTTTATATTCACAGCTAATAAAATAATAGACTTATTGATCACATCAAGCTTAAGTCTTTTAACATTTGAGCATAATAAGATTATGTGCTATTTTATCATGTTCTTATAGTAGTGGCTTCTTCTTTGACCACTGAGATCGTAGCTATTTTTATAACTAAACCACATATTGGAAATCTTGTTTTCAAGCTTCTATTAAAAAAATTTGTACAAGTGATGAAAGCCAGAGGACCAGTATTTTTTACTGATCACTGGCAGAAATGAGTACATTTGGCTAAAGGTTTCCCACGATATACTCTGTAACCCAATGCTAGAAATGGTGAAGACATTTTGTTTGTTTCCTTAGTGACTAAATATATACTAGGCTATATTAGCAGGACAGGTAGACTGGCAGAGAATGGGTCTCAAGCTTTTTGCAATCCCTTATAGTACTAGATACATTGAATATATTATTCAATAATGACTCTTAATCATAACCTCACCTCTAAATTCCCTGAGAAATAAAGGATAAATAAAATAAGGCATGGAGCCCCAGCTTCAGAGCAATCCATAAGACCACCAGTCCCTTATCTATACACTGCTTGTCTTGACTAAGAGGTATTTCGCTTCTGATTAGAGTTACCCCTACTCCTGCGGTCTAGACCCCATCTTCTGAGATACTCCTTCTGAGACTTGCTTTCCCAACCGTTGCCATCTGCCTTTATCTTCTCCAATGACTTCTCTCTCTGACCTTACAAATATCCCTCTCATTCTAAAGTCTTCCTCCTCCATTATACCTTCCTTTTTGAACTATTATTTTCTTCCTTTCCTCAATTGCCAAAAATGTTCCACTTATTCACCTCTTATTTATAGTAGATAATGCAAAGGAATACAGAATGATTTTTATCCCAATCACCATTACAGTTGCCCTAGCCATGGTCACCATTGTCCTACTAATTGCCAAATACCAGGCCTAAACTCTTCCCTCATCCTAGTTGACCTTTCTGCAATATTGCTTCCCTTCTTTGTGAAACCCTCTGTGCCCTGGTTTAATCTTTTCCTTTGACTTCTTGTCTTCTGCTAGCCCCTTAAATGCTATTGTACCTAAGTTTTATCCTTGGTGCCTTGGTTCCTTTTGTGTCCTATCCACTTCCATGAATTGCATTATTGTTCATATTTTGATACCTTCCCAATCTCTGTATTTAGCTATGATTTCCTGTATCACAACAGTTCTCCAGAGAAACAAAACCAATAGGATATGTATGTATGTATGTATGTATGTATGTATGTATGTATAGAGAGATTTTACGTAATTGCTCACACAGTTGTAAGAGCTGAGATATCCAAAATCTGTAGCGCAGGTCAGCAGGCTGGAAACATAAGCAGAGTTGATGTTGCAACCTTTACTGAAATCTATAGGGCAACTGGTAGTATGGAAATTCAAGCAGGATTTTTATGTCATGGTCTTGAAGCAGAATTCCTTCTCTGCGAAACTTGATTTTGCTCTTAAGGTCTTCAACTGATTGGATGAGGCCCACCCACACTATAGAGGATATCCTCCTTCACTTAAAGTCAGTCAATTATAAATGTTAATTACATCTACAAAATACCTTCACAGCAACATCTGAGCTTGTATTTGACCAAGCATATTGGACACCACAGTCTAGCCAAGTTGACACATAAAGTTAAACATCACAACCACTAACCAGCTCGAAGCTTATGTTTCCTAGGGTAGTTGGAGGACATATAGGTTAGGATTTGACACCTGGTTCTTGTACTCAACAGCCTGGGTTACCTTGGGCAAGTTTCTTAATCTCCTCAAATAACATTGCCTGTCTTTACATAATTATTGGTCTGTTTGTTTTCATGATACGTTTATTCTTTTTATATCAGCCCCATGCCTATCATAGTGCTGGTTACATAAATACTTGATGAATGAATGCAGTGCATAGTGAATGAAATCAGGAAAATGATTTGAAAGTTTTAAAGAAGATTTTATTTTTTAGTAATCTCTATACCCAATGCAGGGCTCACATCCATAACACTAAGACCAGGAGCTGCAGAGCCATCCGACAGAGCCAGCCAGGCACCGCAGGATTTGAATTTTGATGTCACCAAAATTGAGAACTAAGATCGAAACTTCAGAATCATGTTACAAGTTCTTACTGGGATGCCAGAATCACATGAAAAGTTCTTAGTGGAGTGGCTTAGTTGGTTAAGTGGCAGACTCTTGATTTTGGCTCAGGCCAAGATCTCATGGTTCATGAGTTCAAACCCCCCAGGTCAGGCTCTGTGCTGACAGCTCGGAGCCTGGAGCCTGCTTCAGATTCTGTGTCTACCACTCTCTCTCTCTGCCCCTCCCCTACTCGTGCTCTGTCTCTCTGTCTCTCAAAAATAAATAAATGTTAAAAAAAAAAAACTTTAAAAAAAGGACATATACATACATAGTGTATGTATTGTGTGTATGTATTTATTTATTTATGTATAGAATGAATGCAGGCCACAGTCTTTATACACATCCACCCTGTATGGTGTATATCTTCTATGGCCATTCATGCAACAACCATTGAACAAAGTGCCCGGCAGCACACTAGGCATGGGCCACCTAACATTAAGAGTTTCCCTGACTTTGCCTTTATTACTCTCTTCATTGGCTTCTGTAATAAATATTTACCTTTTTTCTTCAGAAATGAGACAATATCTTGTGTCATGCTGGCTCTGCTGAATGCCTCTTAAATAATATGAATCATGTAGAAAGTTGACTTCAAATGTCATGATTTTATCTTAAAGGCAAATTTACAAACACAACATATCTTATGCTATTTATTAAAAGATCAAATATGTTATGTTGCCCCCTATAAAGATGAATTTATGTCAGCTTTCACTATATATAGTGCTGAAATACATTTTAGAGATTTTCAGAAACACCTTTTGTATTTTGATAAAGCATGTTTTTTTAACTTCCCTTTAAGATTTCTGTTATACAGTGGTTTATAATGATACAAAAACACTTGAGTGTGCTATTACTCTTATAAATTTGAGAGGAAAGAGAAGGTTGTCAGAGAGTACCTTTATATAATTTTTGTCAAGTTTGGTATAACAAACTTATGAGTTAATTGAAATGATGTACAATTGTACCTGGAGATAAAAAAACATGCAGGGGTCTGTTGCAAGTATAACTGATAAATGAGAAGTTGTCCTGTGATGCAAATAGGTCCTCCTCCAGTCTTTAAATTACTAAGGTATACAACATAGCTAAAGGTTTATCTATTAGAATCTGACTATCACCATCTAGTAATAAGCTGCCAAGAATTGATAATGATATCTATTATTGAACATAAACTTGCTTGGGGTATGGTTCACTAATATAAAAACTATTTCATAGCCTAAATCATTTAGACTGAATGAAACAAAGAAGAAATCAAATAGATTTTGTGACTGTAGGAGTGATTTTGAATGTTTATTCATTTGAAAACAGTCTTACGATTCTTAGGATTACATAAAGACCTAAGTTTCAGATGAAGTCCAAATCTACATCATATAATACGAAATGGGGACTTGGCATTTCTTTAATAGACATAAACCAGTTTAATAGATTAATGAATCCACTCTCCAGGGTTGAATTCAGAAGATAATCACCAGTTCTTTACTTCTTAATGATTGTTCAATGTTAGGAAAATCATCTATAGTTTAAAAATGCCAGATAAAATAGGAAATTAAAGAATCTTTACTGATAAAAGTAGACCTCCCAGGGCGCCTGGGTGGCTTAGTGGGTTAAGTCCCCAGCTTCGGCTCAGGTCATGATCTCTCAGCTTGTGAGTTCGAGCCCCACATTGAGCTCTGTGTTGACAGCTCAGAGCCTGGAGCCTGCTTCGGATTCTTTGTCTCCATCTCTCCTTGCCCTTTCTCCACTCACACTCTGTCTCTCTCTCGCTCTGAGAAATAAACAAACATTAAAGAAAAAAGAAAGTAGACATCTTGTGGAAGCATTTAATCTATAATTTTCATATGCTTGGCTGAATTTTACATGAACTCTATTAACATACTAATTTTGACAATAGAGTAATAATAGGGTTTTGAAAACTGAAAGAACTGTTAGCAACTGACTAGATCCTTGCTGTCCAATATGTTAACCAATTAGCCACATGTAGGTCTTGAGCATTTGAAATTGTGTATGTGCTGTAGGTACAAAATACACATGGATTTCAAAGACTTAACACCAAAACAAAAACAAAAACAAAAAAGTGTAAGATCTAATTAATGATGTTTTAATTGATTAAATATTGAAATTATATTTGGCATATACTAGTTAAATAAAAACATTATAAAAATTTCATCTGTTTCTTTTTACTTATTTTTAAAAAATGTTTTATTATTTATTTTTGAGAGAGAGAGAGAGAGATAGAACGTGAGCAGGAAGGGCAGAGAGAGAGGGGGACACAGAATCTGAAGCAGGCTCCAGGCTCTGAGCTGTCAGCACAGAGCCCAAAGCAGGGCCTGAACTCATGAACCGCAAGATCATGACTGGAGCCAAAGTCAGACGTTCAACCGACTGAGCCACCCAGGCACCCCTCTTTTTACTTTTTAAATATGGCTATAAAAATCACATACGTGGCCCACATTATGTTTCTATTGGACTGTGCTGATTTAGATAAACTCTTATTTTAAAGATGAGGAAATTGAAACCCAGAAAAGTGAAAGGACTTCCCCAAACTTGCACAGCTTATAAATGGCAGAGCTGAAACACAAACCCTGGCTTTCTGATACCTGACACAGTTCTTTCCATTCTAGCACACTTCCTTCCAAAGTGACAGTTAAAACAGACACACACACATTCTGGAGCACATACATCTGAGTATTGGTTCCTCCAAAGTGACCGTCTTACCTCCCATCTTGGGAGGCAATGTATTTTTGCTTTTTTTAAGTTTCCACTTTCAGAAATGTCTTCAGAATTTTCCAAACATTCTTTTGATAACAACTTACTAACTTTATGAGGTGGCTTTGATTTTTAGAAATAACTACAAGTCATTTGGAGATGTCAACTAAGTAATATTGTGTCTGAAATTGTGATCACGAAAGAAGGCAACTTCGTGTGTGTTAAGAGAGAGAGAGAGTGAGAGGACATACACATCATTTGAGGTACACTATCTTGTGAAAGACTGTTCCAAAATAGAATTCCACAATTATGTTGTCACTTTCCCAGATGAATATGAATAAAACAGTACTCATTTGTATACATAATTTCTGAGATATTTTAATCATTGTTCTTTTATAGTCACGTTTTTCATTAGATAAACCCAAGAATTAATATTAACTATACACGTATATATTGAACTTTGGGAATTATTCCTCCTAGTAGTTTATGATTTACTTTAAGAGACCCTGTCTTTAAACGTGGGTAAAATAAGTAATGAAAAGAATATGAATTTTTATTGACATTTTATATGACAACTGAAAGACTATAATATTACATTAAATAGAAAAGACATTAAATAAGGGATGAAATCACTTGGTAAAGTAACTGATATGTGTTTTTTGAAATAACTTGTCGGGGGGAAATAAAAAATAAAATAGCTCATTTGAAGAAAAATGTAAATGCTTAAGATAAACTTCTTTTAACATTTTGACCATCTTTTATACTTATTAACCATTAAAAAATTCTCAATTCCAATTAAATGACAGAATACTTTTACTTTATTGATCTATGATGCTAAGTATTTCTGTAACCGAGAGGGAAAGGCACATTGTTCCATGCAGCAAAAGGAAGAATTCCTTCTGAGGTCTGTTACGTGTTTTTAAATTAAGTAGCGTAGTTAATATAGTATCTATAAATTATTAATGCCATAAGCATATTCTGCTACATGTCATCAAATTTTATATATAGTAATCTATTTGGTGCTTAAAATATCTAAAGAGACCAGTACACTTCTAATAGATCAGTTTCCTTGCACGGTATTTTGGGTTATACCCAACCATCCCAGAATATGATACAAAGTAGATTTATTGTTTCAATTGCCAATAAAAAATCATACCTAATAAATAAAGGTATAAACTCTTTTTTTATCAATAAAATATGTTAATTTAGGGGCACAGTTTTAATCTTAATATATGATAAAGGTACTCTGAGATTATAATACAATGTTCTTATTATGCATGACCCTGGAGGGGGTTCTACAATATCTTGTGATTTGTTCATTTCCATTATTTGGTACAACACAATTGGAAATATCTTGTTTTTCCTTCTGTTTGCATATGAATCAGCAATCTACAAAATTCAAAATGTTACTTGTTGACAAAGCTTTCCATTAAAATTCAAGATAACATTATTTCTTAATAATCTTTATATTTCTAATTAAAGTAGAAGTGGCTTACAGTTTATTGTTATTATAGATCATTTTTAAAAGATTCTTTGCTCTGAGCCAAGTCGCAGGTTTTTAATAGAAGGTGGTACAACTATTGCTACATTTTCATATTGTTCAAAAACATGACGGAGTTTGATACTCAAATCAACTGACCAAACCGAACTAGTTTTATTTTCTGTCTTCTCTTGATATTTGCTATAGATGGACTTGAACATCATTCAGTCATTCCATCATTTAGGAGAAGTTAGATTTCATTGTATACAAAGATGAGAGAAGTATCTATGAATAGAGGTAAATTCAGGTAAACGTTCAGGATGACATTATATTGAAAAATTATATATGCGTTTGTGACTACGTATAGTAGTTTTGTCATTTAGTTGTTTCATCATTTACTTGTTTCATCATTTATCTCTCTATTTCAGCATCTCTGTTAATCTGTCTTTTTTGGGGGGGGGTGCATTTCAAAGAAAGAAGTGGACATCTATCTCTACCCCAGTAATTTGACATTCATGTCATTAACCTCATTTTTGTTTATAGTTCCTCTGTCCCCTTTTGAGGTAAAATTTACATACAGTATAATGTATAATGCACAGATCTTAAGTGTATCAGTTGACAAGTTCTGACGATATGCATGTACAACTCAAACCCCTGTCAAGATAGAAAACTTTCCCATCACCACAACAATGTCCCTCATGTCCCTTTTCAGTAAATCCCAGCATTCACCACCCTCAAAGGCAACAATTTTGTTGATATTTTTCCATGATATTTTATTTCTGCCTGTTCTAGAACTTTAAATGAGCTCATAGTGCACACTATTGTGTAATGCTTCTTTTACTCAGCAAAATGTTTTTGAGATTCATCCGTGTTGTCGCATATATCTGTAGTGTGTTTCTTTTAATCGCTGAATAGTGTCTCCTGTGAATATGCCACAGTTTGTTTATTCATTCTCCTTTTGATAGACATCTGAATTGTTTTCAGTTTTTAACTATAATGAATACAACTGGTGTGAACATTCTTGTACAATCTTCTGTGGATGTTTTCATTTCTTTTGGATCAATCTCTAAGAGTGGAATTGCTGGGTCATAGGGCAGGTGTATGTTTTATGTAACACACCATTTGACAGTCCCACCAATGATATATGAGATTTCCAGTTGTGCACATCCTTGCCAACATTTGGTGCTATCATTTTAATTTCAGTCCTTCTGGTGGGTAAGGATACTCACTATGGTGTTAATTTGTTGTTCCTTGATGACAAATGATGTTGTGTACTTTGTTATGTGTTTATTGGTCATTCATATATCTTACTTTGTGAGGAGTCTGTTCAAATTTTTGCCCATTTTTGAATAGGTTGTTTGTCTTTTCATTAAGTTATAGGAGTTCTTTATACATCCTAGATACCAATCCTTTGTTATCTATACTTTGAAAATAGTTTTCTTAGCCTGTGGCTTCCTTAGTCATCTTAACAGTGGGTTTTCATGAGACGTTTTCAATTTTGAAGAAGTCAAACTTATGGTTTTTTTATTTTATAAAGTAACTTGTAACTTATCTTTTAAGAAACCTTTGCCTATTTCTTGGGGTGCCGGGGTGGCTCAGTCGGCTGGGTGCCCAACTTCGGCTAGGGTCATGATCTCAAAGTTTGTGAGTTCGAGTCCCACATCAGTCTCTGTGCTGACATCTTGGAGCCTGGAGCCTGCTTCAGATTCTGTGTCTCCCTCTCTCTTTGCCTCTCCCCCACTCATGCTCCATCTCTCAAAAATGAGTAAACATTTTTTAAAAATTAAAAAAAAAAAAGAAACCTTTGCCTATTCCCAACTTGTGAAGATATTCTCCTTTGTTTTCATCAAAAAATTTTGTAGTTTTAGCTTTTATATTTAGGTTTAAGATAGACCTAAAGTTAATTTTTTGTGTGTGGTGAGAACAAGGAGTTGTGGTGTTTAGTTTATTTTCACACATGGCGTTCAGTTAGGACTCCTAACACAGTTAGATGATTTTTGTGTTTTGTCGAAAATCAAATGACCAAATAAGTGTGGGTCTATTTCTCAGCTCTCTATTCTGTTCTATTAATCTATTTGTCAATCCTCATGCTAATATTACTGTAGCTTTATATTAAGTAATGACCATTTTTAACAGCTGCTTGTATGCCAGTGTGTGTGTGTGTGTGTGTATGTGTGTGTGTGTATACACACATAGCTTTATTTTCTTGCAAACTTAATTCATGTTTAATTAAATTTAATTTCCAACTTTGTACTACCATAAAAAATACTGCCATGAAAATCCTTGCACACATATCTTTCTTTACTTATTGAATTATCTCTTGGGGGTTAATTTCTGTATGTGGGAATTCTGGGTCAAAGGCTGAAGGCATTTTTCATTTTGATGTAAAAACCCAGTCTGGTTTTTGCACTCCCGTCAGCCTTTGCATTAACGTACCTATTTTCTCTTACCATATGAGGAGTTAAACTTCTAAAAGGTAAATTTCAATAACAGGAAGTAGTGAGCTTGGGCACTAAGAGTTTTGTGTTGTAGATGGTTGTGTGTGTATTTTATGGGATTGGTATTTACTTAAGTTTCTTACCAGTTTTTTCTCTGGATTATGTAGAATGTATTTTCAACAGGGTAGTTTTCTGGGAAACATCTTGCCAATATGAGGTGATTTACTAAGCCTCAGATTCCATTTTCGCATTGGCTGGTAATGACTGTGTGTTGAAGGGAACAGTAGGTGAGGTTGACTAAGCTAATGAGATCGGCTATGATTGTGGAGTCACCTCTGAGAACTCTCACTGAACTCTGTACTTAGGCTCTCAAAAACAACTAAAAAATCCCTGAACAATAGAAAGTAGTCTGGGCCCATTTAATGGATACCTGGTAATTTTCTGACATAATAGTAGCTTGTATTGCATAGTTTACAATGCCAATCTGAATCAGTAACAATGAAATGCTGTATTATTTTTGTCCTCTATATTTGTAGTAAACTCTTACATGTTGAGAGTTGAAAACAAAGCTTGGTACTGGACCTCTTTTCACCCCCTGCTCCACCCCCACTTCCTGGTGATGTGGGGAAGGAATTTTCCGTTAACTCTCTCCGTGGCAAGTTTAAAGAAAAAAAATTAAAACATGCCAAATCAGAAAAACACTGAACCATGCGATCTGGCCCGGTTTCATGGTTTCTTTCCTTTAGTACTTTTACATTGCTAAATGAAGCCTAATTCTGATTTATTTCTTACAGACAAGTATAATGCATATTAAACTGGGGAGTCAGAAGATGGACGTTCTTGTCCTAACACATTAGTCAATACATATATGATCTTTGGCAAATTACTTGCATCTCTACTAGATCTTTGTAGGCCTCCGTTTCCTCAACTGTGAAATGAGAGTTTGATTTGGGGTATCTCCAAAATTTCTTCCTGTTCTATAATTCTTTGATTGCATCTGTTCCAGATTTCTAACTTAGGATAAAAATGTGCTTGAAAATCAGTAGATTTTAAATACAGCTTAGCTCAATTTTTATTAGTTAGAAAAGAAGGAAAAGTATAACTTCCAAAAAAATATATTTAAACCCCTTCAACCACAATTTCCCCACCCGAGCGTGCTGTGCCTCCCATACAATGCCAGAGGAGAAGTCTAGGATGATTTTTTTCCATGCGAGTACACACAGAAATGTTAGGGGAAACAGACTGTGTGCCTTTTCTGAGTCACCTGTTGAGAAAATAGGCAACTATTGACAAGCCTGATTCATGGCTGAGTGACTGCTCCGCTAGCCTTCACATGATCCCCACTGAGCACAATCTTTGACCGCCTGCTAAACCAGGTCTGTTTGAAGTTTCTTTTTAACATTTCCAAAACGTTAATTCAGCAGGATGTCTCCACTGGGGTTCTCCATGTCACCAAATCAGCAGCTGTTGAAATCCATTCACTTCAGCATGAAATGTTTTCATAAGTGCTTTTTTTATTTGTGACAACAGCAAAATAAACATAAGACTAAAATTCTACCTCATTCAACATTTACATGTGTTAAAACTGCTTCTGATTGCAGTTTACATTCATGGTATTTATTTGCAAGCATTTAATACCAATAGACAGCTTTGCTACGGAGGACTTAAAAATCAGCCTTGCCTGCAAAATATACTATACCATGTATTTATTTTTAAAATAATTTATCTAAACATTTATACTTTGAATAATCATTCATACTATGACTTTAAAGCAGAAGTTTATATTCCTTATGAAGCCCTGATTTTTGTAATTTTTGTGTCCATAGCCAGTTTAAGACATGTTTAAATCTCCACATTTGTCAATTTTCCATGACAGTATTTATAAATTCTTTAAGATATTTCCCACTTTAAAAGGAAAAATATTAAGCTTCCAGGGAAATCATTCAACAGGATAAAGTAATGTAAAAATCTTGAGATAGAGACCTGAGGCTGGCAAAATCTGATGGTAAAGATAAAGCACACCAAAGTCTACAGATTATATTGAATTGTTTAAATAGCTCAGTACTCCTTAGAGCTAGGATCTTTTATTCATTGGAAGTAAAAGTCATAGATCTTTAATTGATTGCAGAGTTAAGCATGAGAACTGTTATGTTTTCTCAACATAGTTTGAGCTGAGTCCCTTTTTCTGTTTGTTCAGGTTTTAAAAGACTTGAGTGTAGTTTTATAAGTTCATTAACTTGCTTCATTCTTTGAAATGCATTTCACCTCCATATTATCAAATTTCATTACATGCAAAAAATTATCAGATCAACCCATTATACAGCCTAGCAGCATGAAGTCTTTTTCCGTCTACAGGGAGAATATTGTGTAAATCAGCCTCTCGGGTTTCAGTGGGAGGCAGAGGGTTGCACGGTGTCCATTTGTCAAGTTGATTGCACCGCAGTGAGGTTACATTAGCTTGTCTTTGAACAGAAGTGAAATCTTATGCGAAGCTCCCCTCTCTGTCATTTACACTAACATCCATCCTCTTAAACTGAGGCCTCTGAGAAAAACAAAGTGATGGCACAATATAATCAGTCACTCAACTTGTCTGTCATCTGTTTTCTTAAGGAAATGACTTTTAAGTCAGAGCAGAGAACTGTAGAAAATTAACAAAGGTTGTAGTAGTAAAAGTAGGTGGAATTTTTTTAAACTGCAGATGTCTTTTTGAGAAGATTTTATATGCAGAATAGCAAAATGGAGCCCCCTCCTCCCATAATGAATCTCATGAAATGTATTTCTTCTTGAACAATAGACCTACTGCTGTTAAGAACTGAGTATTTTTTGCTTAATGGTGCTACATGTTAATGCTCCCAAGAAACTTTCTGTAAAACTGAGTCTATAAAACTCTTAGCCTCAGTGGGTCCTCAGACAATTAGCTTGCCACCTTTCAATTCAAAGCTAGAATTGAATTCTAGCCGAATTTCAGTTATGTAACGGCAAATCTTTCATATGGTAGGCTGCCTTAGGAGTAAATGGTACTTTAAATGTAAATTATTGGCACTTCATTACCTAATATTACACTTAGACAACTCCTTTAAAACTCTTAGTCTCTGTTAAAGCCCTCGCTGTTTTGTCAGTGATGGCCAATCTAAGGCTGGCGATCAAATTTGCAACTTTTATTTCCCTAAGCCTATTTTATGGGCTGAAACACTCAGGTCATTTGCACCCTTCATTCATCATGAAGTAGTTAAACTCAGATTGTTAAACCAGGAGAGATTAGCTGACAGACAGCAGTACATTAGATTAAGGCCTCCTTTGGTCATACTTAACTATTTATCCCATTTCTGCGACATTTATAGCAAACTGTGTCTTTTTGGTGGACTTTAAAAGAAGCAGGAAGAGAAATTGAAAACAAAGGGAAATAACCAATATTTTTTCAGTAATGTGATTAATATTTTTTATCATTTTCACTGGCTCTACCATTAACTAATATTAAAGACCTCTTGAAAAAGAAATAACTTGCCAGTGTGCTTAAATGTGAAGGAAGTCTCCTTTGCATTTGCTTTGGAGACATATTTAGTAGTTACACCGCTATTAGGTTTTTAAAAATACAACATCTGAAAAAAAAAAACAAAAACAATCCCCTCTGCCAAAGTATTGCCAGATCACATTCAACCTTTTCTTGAAAAATATTCTAGAAAATCCCTTAAGAATTGGTAGACAAAATTGACCCATACTTCTCAGTACTGGAGAATAGAAGCTTAGCTTTTCAGGAAAAGAAAATAGGTGCATACTTCTTTTAATTATAGTTAAATGCATTTTATAAAATATGACTATTATTAGCTCCAGTGCCCCCTAAACAGGTTATTAAGCAGTTTATTACAGAGAAGCTTATGTGAACGTTTGGAATTGGTGAACTTCTGAGAAACCGAGGCAATCAATCTTGATTAGTTTATTTTTCTTAGCAAAGATTTCGATAGCCTGGTATAGCTTTTTTTAAAAGAGCATTCCTTATTTCCTCTGGTGAGGGATGAAATACTGTTAAAAGCAACTTGTAAATGAAATAGTGAAAAACAGTTGAAATAACTGAAACTTTCATTGTCATTGAGGAGACCCCCAAATTTAAAGACTAATCTTTAATTGCCCTCTTCCTCATATTTCTTCCCAATTTAACCTCAAGGTGATGTTTAAAGTTATGGCAGTCATTTTACCTTTGCTTTGGAGCAGTTTACTACAGCTTTATTTCCTTTATTCAGCTTTATTTCCTTGGACTAGCAGAGACACAGATGCTGTGTTCTTTGCAACTAAAAGCTATTTCCTGGTAAATTTGGTCTTCTAAATAGGAAATGTGAACATTTTTCACCTTTAAATATTTATAACCGATGATATCAAAAGCACTACAAAAATACAATATATATTAAAGTATATACATTCCAAAGTATACACACATAGTTTCCTGATTTTATTTCCATCGTTTTATTTGGAATTTGAAATCATATTCACAAATAAAAGTAATTTAAAAGTTTATCCTCTATGGAAGAGTACACTTATGTTACCCTGTTGCATTTTCGAGGGGCAAAAAGTAATTATTGTAAAATTTTCATTCATTCACACAAATATTTCCTAACATTTGCTGAGTACAAACTGTATGCCACAAAACTGAAACTGTTTTGCCTGGATTGAATATTTGAACCATTCAAAATGTTTTTTGTTTAATATAAACTGACTTTTTAAGGAAACAAATTAGGTAAGAAAATTTATGTTTTAGAATCACTGATTCTCCCAAATATTTCATCACAGTCAGTTAATGTAGGTTATGATTCATTATAAAACACAAACTAATCTTTATGCTATATATAGGTTGTACCTATTGAAAATTTATGTTCTTGTTTTTAAATGAAGTTCAGCCTCTCCTTTCTTGGATCCCACATTTTGATCTTCTTTTCCAGTATCAACTGTGGATCTGAATCAAGTTAATTTGATCTGGGATTATTTAAACCACCATTCAGCATTGATAATACTGCCACAATACTGCCTTGTACAGATATATTTAAAGCTCTCAAGATGTGCCAACATGCCCTATGTGGGCAGTTTGCAGGAAAAGTGTTCTTTTTCGAGTTGCAGAGTATATAGCAGGATAAGGCAAGAGTTGGACACTAACTAAACAAACAAATCAGAATATCTCCTATCACCTTCTTTATCAAATAGAAGGGCACTTCTGTGTGTTTATGTGAAAGGGGAGAAAGGGAAATTCTTCATCTATAACCACTGCTGTGTTTGGAAGTTTCCTCTAACATTACAGAAAATTCACAAACCATCTCTTCACCTTTTTATTAAATTCCAGTGATGATTAGAGATTTTCAGTTTGGGGAGGAAACACCAGATTTCCTCTCTTCCATATGTCAAGACACATTTACCAACCTCTCCACCCCACCACTCACTAGAGTTAATACAAGGCACTGAGTCCCAAGCTCCTTCCCAGAAGTAATTTCTGGTGATTCCTTTCCAAAGGAAGTTCTTTGCATCATTCCCCTGACTGACCCACAGATAGCCTTGACAGCCTGGTGAACAAGAGTGTTCTTCAACCACGGCTTCACTGAAATACTTCCTTTCTTGAAAAACCCCATAGGTAGGTGGGAAAGAGTTTATTGCATGTATCACCCCCACCAATTCCAAGAGTTCAATGGCCAATGAAAAGGGAAAATTCTGGAACATTAGACATGGTTTTCTGTGACCATTGTAAGAGATTTTGTTGCATTTCTAATGTAAAACAACCCTTTTAAAAGCAGATATGAAGAATAGATATTTTTTAAGGAAAACCTGAGAGGAAAAGGATTTTCCATTATTACATGTCATTTTGTCAAACGACAACAGAACTGTTTTGCTTTTCATACAAAGACCTAGTTGATAATATACAAAACCAGTCTGTAGTACAAGTTTGTGATATCAACTCATTGCATGTAATATTTGTTAATATTTCTCTATTTATATGATCTTCTGAACAACCCAGAAAGGAATTCATGTGGAGAAAAGAAAACACCCTTGAATTATTCAAGTGTTCATTCATTTGAAATAAACCACATAGGAACTTACTAGTGTGAAAAGATATACATACCAATAGTAAAATTAAGTTTTTCACATGTACCTTTAATTAATCATTTTGGCTATTGGTTCATTTACTTACATATTGAATAAGAATTTGGGCGTTTAAAAATGACAGGCCCTGGAGATTCAGAAGGCAGAACTTGTGATTCCTACGCTCACAGTTCCCACAACTAATAAGACAATGTATCCTATACTTAATTGACAGTTTCAGGTTAGTTGTCTGTAGAAAGAGGCCTGGCCTCCATTTTTTCCCTCTGCATGGCCTTCTTAAGCATCCAAGATCCTAAATGGTATTCTCTAATCTCCTTGTCAGCCTCATCTTCCACCGTCCCACACACAGCTTTGGCTTTGGGCAAGACACCTAATTTTCCATGGGCTTTCCTGACTTTTTAATTTTGTTCTTGCCTTTTCTTAATTTTGGACAGCCTTCTCCCTATCTTTTTCTTTCATGGTTGTATTGCTTCTTTTTTTTTTTTTTAGTAATTTTTTTTAATTTTTAAATTTTATTTTTTATTTCTTAAAATTTACATCCAAATTAGCATATAGTGCAACAATGATTTCAGGAGTAGATTCTTTAATGCCCCTTACCCATGTAGCCCATCCCCCCCCCCAACCCCTCCAGTAACCCTCACTTTGTTCTCCATATTTATGAGTCTCTTCTGTTTTGTCCCCCTCCCTGTTTTTATATTATTTTTGTTGCCCTTCCCTTATGTTCATCTGTTTTGTCTCTTAAGTCCTCATATGAGTGAAGTCATATGATTTTTGTCTTTCTCTGACTGACTCATTTCACTTAGTATAATATCCTTCATTTTCATCCACATTGTTGCAAATGGCAAGATTTCATTCTTTTTGATTGCCGAGTAATACTCCATTGTATGTATATACCACATCTTCTTTATCCACTCATCCATCGATGGACATTTGGGCTCTTTCCATACTTTGGCTATTGTTGATAGTGCTGCTATAAACCTGGGGGTGCATGTGTCCCTTCAAAACAGCACCCCTGTGTTCCTTGGATAAATGCCTAGTAGCGCAATTGCTGGGTCGTAGGGTAGTTCTATTTTTAGTTTTTTGAGGAACCTCCATACTGTTTTCCAGAGTGGCTGCACCAACTTGCATTGCCACCAACAGTGCAAAAGAGATCCTCTTTCTCCACATCCTCGCCAACATCTGTTGTTGCCTGAGTTCATGGTTATATTGTTTCTTGAACCTCATTGCAGAGATCACCTTTATCCAGAAACATGTTTTTCAATTCTCTAGGCTCTTTCAGATCTTTCCCTTCTCTGGACCTCCATGTACTTTGCACTTCTCTCCCGGAGCCCTGGATATAATTGGATTTATAAACTCCTTGAGGGTGGAGCATCGTCTTTTAAGTACATGGAATTGTGACTGTAGGATAGTCAGTGCCTATATTTCACATTAAATTGATTGATAACTTTAGAAAAAATTATTATTTTAAATGTGTAGGGATGTAGTTCTCTACAAGGATAAGCAAAACAAAATGACATTTAAAAAATTGTCTATAATCCCAGTTGCTGTCGTGAAGGATGGGATCATGAATTCAGATAACAGGGACTGTTCTGACAGTGATGGCGGACATCTTCCTTCCTTTTGCCTATGAGATTAGAACGTGTCTACCTAAGTTTGATCTTTGAAGAAGGATGAAGTGTAATTATGATGCAAAATTACTAAATAATGAATAAGGTATGGAAAAAATAAATATCTTTAGGTTATTTCTTTTACTTTGTCAGGGTCCATTGGCAATCCTTATTTTATTAGAGAAAACTGCAAGTAATTCAAACTAACCTCCAGCATGCCTAGTTTCTGAATGTTGAATTGCCCCAGAGAATTGAGTCACTTACCAGGGTCACACAGGGAGCAGGTAACAGAACTAGGGATCACAGGTTGGTCATTTCTGCTAATGTTCTATTACATGGGTGTTGGTAAACAGGAGTTTCATCCACTTTACAGACTAAGATATTACACATGCTTTTGTGGCAAGTACTAGGTGGGTTAGGTAAAGCTTCACTTAACCTTCACTCTATCGGAATTTATGTGATAAAAGCCATCCGTTAACAAGGGTCTACTGTGCTAGGTTTCCAATACTTCACTTCTATTCCAGAAAGAAGGTTTTAAAGACTGAGAATGTTCAAATCCACCCAGTTCACCTCTATTCCATCATATAGTCCCTTGCACTAGAAATACATACTCAAAACTAATCCTTGTCTTTTAATATTTCAAGGATGTTCTGCTAACTTGAGCTAGATTCCAATGCTCTGTAGCAATTGTAGAAGCAGCTTCAAAACAATGACTTCTTCCATATTCCCATGCTCATAAATATCAAATTTTTAAAATTGTTTTTATATCATGTCATTATGCTGGCTTCTAAAATCTTACCATTTATTAGCAATACCCAAAGGGACCTACTGATAGGAACATAGGGACTTGATGAGCTCATGGCCATTGTCATCCCTCTGTTTGTATGAAATGTAGCATTTTAAATTGTTGTTGACACTAAAAGTGAACACTAATCACATCTTAATATGAGACTAACTCTGGCCATGACTGTATTTTTCTTTTCCTCGTGAAAATGCTCCCTTGCTGACGCCATGGCTGAAACAAAATCCTCAGCATTTAAAAGAAAAGAGCCAGCAAGAGAAATGACTCTGTAAACACCACTTCAGTCAGACTCTGATACCAAATATAGCATTATGTTAGATGCATGTAGGCATGGCCTCAGAATGTCCCACACAGTTAATCTCAAAGTCCTGCATATCAATCACACCTCCTTCACATACCTGGCCTGGAGCCTTAATGGGATTCCTCCTCGCTATTTCAGTGATAGCTTACTTCCTCTGTTTTTTCCAATTGGCTGATCATTGTGCCAACTTCTTCAAGGAGCATTTTCTTACCTAAGCAACATTGTAATGTTGTAATATATGCTGACAGTTCATTTATACAGCCCTTTTTGTTCCAAATGTTTTTATGTTCAATTACTGAAATTTAATCATCAGAAGAGATTGAATTTTCTCTAGATCATACAGCTTTGCTTAAATGTTAAGTTAATAGTACATTACTGAAATATAAGATTTCAAAGGTTTAAAATTCAATATCAAGAAAATTCATTAAGCTTTGAACTGATCACCTTTGAAATCATAGATAAGAGCTGTGTAAATGGTCACATATAAATCACATATTTAATGAGGAGTTCATTCGGAATTATAACAAACAGAGTCAATGATTGTTCATGATTATTCAGACAGTTTGTGAGCATTTTTCTGGGGGGTTTTTTGGGATTTTTTTTCCTGATTTCCTCAAGTTCTTGTGGACATGCTTTTGGGTTTTATTTTACAGCCTCTGCTCTCCTTAATGTTACGTTGTTAGAATTCCTTCAAGCCAAGTGATTCTTTTATCAGCATGTTGAAAACACTTTTTCTATACCTCCATTTTTGTGGTATTAGAAATAGAGACCAAAGAGGAAAGACCAACCACTCTATTCTCCAAAGCGTCTCTTGTTTTAGGCTTTCATTTCTTTTGTTGACCACTGACTACTCTGTGCATGGGTTGGGGTGTGTGTGTGTGTGTGTGTGTGTGTGTGTGTGTGTGTGTTTTAACTTCTTGTGTAAGGTACAAAGCAAATATTAAATATTATTTTTGGTTCTGATACAAGGAAATTAAAGGAGGTATGGGAGCTCTGTTTACCATTGTTTGTAGAGAAAACCACCAATTAAGCCATTCCAATTGGGTATCTATACTTTAATCTGAACCTAATTTCTTCCTGTGATTCTGAAAACGAAGTTCTTAAGTTTTATTTAGTGAGTGGTTCAAATTAATTAACAAACTATACATAAAATATTATATTACCCAATTACTGCTGTATGATAAAATTTCTATATGACAATTAGTGATTTTTGTTCTTTCTGACTGAAAAAAATTTTAAGTAGTATATGTAGCTTGTAGCTCAAATAAAAGACTTATGGTAAAAATAAAACTTAAGTTTTATTTAATAGAAATATACAGTCCAGTCCATATTAAATGAAGGCAATCTCCTGAAATGACTTCTGCTACTCTTTAACTAAAAGAGCTTTTTTGCCTGAGGGTGTTTGTGTGAGGGTGTGTATTTGCATATAGTCGATTTACAAAGTGCCAGGGTAAGGACTTTTCCTTCCTTTGGATTCCCTTCACACCAAGAAATATGTCGTGTAAGCTGAAATAAACCAACTTGCTTACTGTTTAAATGTCTGTTAAGTTTTGAACTAAAAAGAAAGAGCTTTTTTTAGATCATGAATGTTTTTCTTTTCTGTATTCTTTATGTTTCGTAAGTAGTTATAACTAGTAGCTATGGTGGCTCCAGTGAGAATTCTCCAGGATTTGGAGTCAGGAGTAATCTGCGAGTTCACACACAGACTCCCCAGCAGTTTGACCACACGCCAGTTTCTCTACTTCTCTGTAATAAGTAATGTAATACCTGATGGCAGGGCTAGAGTGGGGAACAGATGAGATAATATGTATGAAGAATTGAGTGTGGCTCCACACCTGAGAGGAGCTTTTAAAATGGTACAGATTATGGGACACCTGGGTGGCTCAGTTAGTTGGGCCTCTGACTTGGGCTCAGGTCATGATCTCGTGGTCAGTGAGTTCAAGACCTGCGTCGGTCTCTGTGCTGACAGCTCAGAGCCTGGAGCCTGCTTCGTATTCTGTCTCCCTCTCTCTCTGCCCCTACCCCGCTCATGCTGTGTTCTCTTTGTCTCTCAAAAATGAATAAACATTAAAAGAATATTAAAAAATGGCACAGATTATCTACAGCAACAGCAAAATAAAGTCTTTCCAGGTATAAAAATTTATTTATGTATGTATGTATTTATTTCTAAATGTTTATTTATTTATTTTGAGAGAGAGGGAGAAAGGGCTGCATGCTGTCAGCACAGAGCCTGATATGGGTCTTGATCCCACGAATCATGAGATCATGACCTGAGCCAAAATCAAGAGTCAGACGCTCAACTGACCAAGCCGCCCAGGCACCATCTAAAAGTATGTTTAAATAAAAGGAAAAGATGAATCTACCAGTGCCGAATAGGATTCAAAAGATTATTATATACACTATCTGAACTTCACTGAGAAAATGGCCCACCTATTGTACTACACTTAAAGGAAAACAAAAGCTGTTTTAAGAGGAGAGCATTTACCCAACTTTGATTCATCCCTATCAGTAGTCACATGCAGTGAAAATTCATTATAATCTTTCCACAAGCAGTATTTCTTACATTTCAAAATCACACCTAAAAATTCAAAGCAGTGAATGCTTCCCCATATTCCTGAAATATTTAAAATGAATTTTAGTTTTTTGTATACTTAATCTGCTACTACACTTTAATCAGGAGTATTATTGTGTACCTAACTTATACAAAAATGGGCCTTTGGTTGGGGCAACATCATATAAATATAGAGCTGCAGAAATACCCTTCTTGCTAGAGAAAGCTTTAATTTGGTCCACCTCCCAAAAAAGTATTTTTTGGCTTATTTTCATCCAAATACTTATTCCTAGAATCAGAAGCTAGAAGTGGCTCTCAATTTTGATATGCCTCAAAATTCCCAGGTGTAGTTGTTAGAAAATGGCTTTCTGGTACCCATCCCCAAAAGTCTGATTCAGTGGGTCTGGAATGGATCTTGAGAATTTGGATTTCTCTCAAGTTCCCAACTGATGCTAATGCTGTCAGTCTGACGAATTACACTGCCCTGCTCCAGGGCTCATCTCTTTAACCATTCGCAACTTGTTAGTGTACTAATGTTACAGTTTTTGTCAGACATTTTATAGAGATGATTGTTCTATATACATGGCTGAGTCTTCTTTGCATTCAAAGATTCTCAAAGAAAATCAAAAGCCAAAGTGGCTATATTAATATGAGACAGAGTAGATCCTAGATCAAAGAATATTGACAAGGATAAAGACCATTTCATAATAGTAAAGAGACTGATTCATCAAGAGGACACAATCCTAAAAGTTGATTCATATGTTAACAAAGCTTCAAAATATATGAAGCAAAACCTGATAGAACTGCAAGGAGAAATAGACAAATCTACAATTATAGTCAGATATTTCAACACCCCTTGCTCAATATTTGACAGAAGAAGTAGAGAGAAAATCAGTAAGGATATAGAAGACTTGAACCCTGTCAACCAACTTGACCCAATTGACATGTATAGAACACTCCATGGAACATTGTACATATCCTTCTCAAGTACACATGGAACATTCACCTGTGTGGATCATATTCTGGGCCAAAACACAAGCTTTAATAAATGTAAAGGAATTTAAGTCATACAAACTATGTTCTCTACCACGATGGGATTATATTAAAAATCAGTAACAATGATGTACAGAAAATCTCCAATACTTGGAAGCTAAACAACTTCTAAATAAGGGAAGGGTCAAAGAAGAGATCACAAGGAAAATTAGATCATATTTTCAGTTGGGAAATGAAACTACAACTTGTTACAATTTGTAAGCATAGCTACCGCAATATTATTAGGGAAAATTATAGCACTAAATAAATGACAATATTAGAAAAAGAAGAAAGGTCTCAGATAGATGGTGTCAGCTTCCACCTCAAAAAAACTAAGAAGAGGAGATAAACCCAGAGTATGTACAAAAATGGAAATAATGAAGATCAAAGCAGAAATCAGTGAAATAACAGAAACAAAAAGAAAATCAGCAAAACCAAAACCTGATTTTTTAAAGACTAATAAAATTGATAAGCCTCTACCCAGACTAGAGATCAGGATGAAAAGAGAAAAAATGCAGAATTCCAGTATCAGAGATGAGAGGTAACATCACTGCAGATTCTATAAACATTAAGAGGATAGTAAGGGAATATTCTAAACAGCTTATGCAAATAAATTCAACAATTTATATGAAATGGACAAATTCTTTGAGAGACAAAGACATTCCCAGATGTTACTACTGAGAAATTCTTTTCTGAAGTTGGAACACAGGGTCATCAGGGAAGAAATTTTATAACAACTCCCTTGAGCAGAAAACAACTGAGTAAAGCTGGCTATTCAGTAAACCCAAAAGAACACAATAGCCCTTGCCACACACTGCACATATAATAACTTCACCTGGTCTTACAGCTACCACTGCTCTTTGTAACGTTTGGCCCCATTTTCCCTTTATACTTGACCTGAAACTTTTGCTCAGAAGGTGTGCCCTTTTCTTTTTGTAGTGGAGCATACAAAAATGATGATGCTATTTCCCAGAAATATGCTTTCATTTGCTAAGGAAAGGATTAGAAAATAAAGTTGAGGAACATTGCCAAAAAAGCAGAACAAAAGGACAAAGAAATGGAAAATAGAAATAGGAAAACAAAAAAGAGGTCCAACATCCAAGTATTGTGAGTCCCAGAAACAGAGTACAGAGAACAAAGGACTTAATTTTTCACATTGAAAAAACCCAGTGGGTGCCATGAAATGAATGAAAATAATATCCCCCCCCCACTGCCCCAAGCATGTTGTGAAAGTTGACAACATTGAGGACAAGGAGAACATAGTACAAGCAGCTAGAGATCACATGTAAAGGATCAGAAACTATAATGGCTTTGGGTTTCTCAAAAGCATTGTGGGAATGGTAGTGGAACAATGCCTTCAGAATTCTGAAGAAAAATAGTCACCAATTAGAATTCTATACCAACCCAAACTATCAGCAATGAATGAATAAAATAAGAATATTTTCAGACATGCAAAGTTTCAAAATGTTGCCTCCTATGCCCCCTCTGTCAAAAAGCTACTTGAAAACATGCCCCCTCGACATGAGAGGAAAAACAAGATGGGAGACAGGAGATCTGGTGCACAGATGGGGCAGAGGCAACCTCCATGAGGAAGATGAAAGATGAGCCCAGGATCCATTGTGTACAACATGGAGCAGAGAAGCCTGATTCAAAGGCTAGACACACTGAGTGCTGCGATCACCAGGATCTGTACTGGGAGTGTACTGTCTTTTTAACCTGAAGATGTTATGGCAGGTGAGCCTAGCCCAGATTCTTTTCTGTATTTTTTTTTCTTTGATCATGTATGAATGAAGTTCCTACTTTCCTCTCCATGTCCTGCTGTCTGGTCATCTGAGGATGCTCATTTCCACCTCCACCAATATGTTCTTCTGTGAGCTGGAGGTGTGACACAGAGAGCTTAAAAACAGAAGGTACAACAACGACAAAAACAAACAGCCTAATTCAGTAATGGGCCAAGGAATTCAGTAGACATTTCTTCAGAGAAGGTATGCCAGTGGCCAGGAAGCACATAAAAAGATATTCAGCATCACTAATCATTAGGGAAATGCAAATAAAAACTATAATGAGACACCACTTCATACTCTTTAAGAGGGTTATTATCAAAAACACAGAAAATAGTATGTGTTGGCAAGGCTGTGGAGAAATCAGAACCCCGTGTAGTGCTGGTGGGAATATAAAATGGTGTGGCTGCTGTTGAAAACAGTATAGCAGTTCCTCAGAAAGTCCAACATAGAATTACCATACGATCCAATGATTACACTTCTAGGTGTATACCCAAAAGAATTCAAAGCAGTATCTCAAAGAGTTATTTGTACACTTGTATTCATAGTAGCATCATTCGCAAAGTATACACCAACAGATGAATGGATAAACACACTGTGGTATATACATAGGATGGGACCTGATCCAGCCTTAAAAAGGAAGGAAATTCTGACACGCACAACATGGATGAGCCTTGAGGACATTATGCTAAGAGAAATAAGCCAGTCACAAAAAGACAAATACTGTATGATTCCACTTATCTGAGGTACCTGTCTTCACAAGGAAAACAATGTGGTAGCCACCAGGGGCAGGGGGTACAGAGTTTCACTGGGGAAGATGAAAATTCTGGAGATGGATGGTAATGATGGCTGTACAACAGTGTCGATGTACTTAGTGCCACAGGGCTGTCTGTACATGGCAAATTTTATGTATATTTTGCCACAATAAAAAACAAAAACCAGAAGATAGAGAGTAACCCACACCCAATCACAGTCCTGCCAGATGTCTGGTTCTTGGTTGGCATTACAGCTGTGACAACAGCCCAGAGGCCGCAAGACCTCTGTTTCTCAGGACTCTCTCAGCTGCCCTCTGACTTCTCCAGTAGAGGCTCTTGTAAATCCTCAAAGAACCTGAAGCCAGACTAGGCCCTTGTGGCATCTTTCTTCCCCTAGCTTTCCTTAGATTGGCCGGTTTTTCTTGCTATGCAGTCTCCCCAACCCAAACCCAAGTGTTGTCTCGACGGTAGAATGTAGATGGTAGAGCTATAAAGAAAAACAAAGGAATGATTATCACAGAAAGAAGGCAGTGGTCACCACTCATAGGAAAGGAGTGAGAAACAGTTGGGAAGCAGGATTCTGTGGCTTTCAAGATACTAGTCATGTTCTGTTTCTGAACCTGGGAGGTGGGTGCATGGACATTTGTTGTGTTTGTTCTTTTTCAAATAAAATTGTATATATGCACTCTTCATATTATACTTTCATAAAAAGAATTTTTTAAATATTTTAATTATTTAATTGACATCAGAATAAATGTAGCAGCAAGTATGTCATACTCTTTTTTAAATTTATTTATTTTGAGAGAGAGAGAGTGTGCATGCACATGTGAATGGGGGAGGGACAGAGAGAGAGGGGGGGAGAGAGAATCTCAAGCAGGCTCCATGCTGACAGCACGGACATGGGGCTCGAATTAATGAACTGTGAGATCATGACCTGAGCCAAGATCAAGAGTCAGACACTTAACTGACTGAACCACCAAGGTACCCCAAGTGTGTCCTACTCTTTAATTTCTTTTTAACGTTTATTTATTATTAAGAAACAGAGACAGAGCACGAGCATGGGAGGGGCAGAGAGAAGCAGAGACACAGAATATGAGGCAGACTCCAGGCTCTGAGCTGTCAGCACAGAGCCTGACACAGGGCTTGAACTCACAAACCGCCAGATCATGACCTGAGCCGAAGTCAGACGCTTAACCGACTGAGCCACCCAGGCGCCCCCTAACTCTTAAATATATCATAATAGCTCCACTTTTCAGTGTTGCATTGAACTTCTTCCTTTCATGAGTTTGTATTTTAGTATGCTTCATAATTTGTTGGAAGTAATTGCTTCAGTCTCTTGGTATGTAAATCAGAATGCTTGGCCTTTCTTTGCCATCCCACACTTCCACTTTGGCTCCCACGGATTTTGTGTTTATTTGGTACCAAAGACTTCTTTAGGTAAATCAGTTATATTTGAGTTTGTGATTATAATTGATCATAAACATTACTTGTAATAAACTGTGAATGATTTTTTTCAATGTTTGTTTATTTTTGAGAGAGAGAGAGCACGTGCATGAGTGGGGTAGGGGCAGAGAGAGAGGGAGTCAGAGGATCCCAAGCAGCCTCCACACTGACAGCAGAGAGCCCAATGTGGGCTCGAACCCATGAAGTGTGATATCATGACCTGAGCCAAAGTCAGATGCTTAAGCCGCTGAGCCACCCAGGTGCCCCAAACTGTGAATGTTTTTAGATTGAGCTCTTAAATATAGACATCCTACAACTACATATTAATTCTACATATTTATTTTGGGAGTTCTTAAATCATAGATTAGACCCTCCTTTCTCCATGTGTTTTGTGCATGCCGTATTTCTGAATGTTTCATATCCATAACAAAATTAAGTGTTCCCTCCTTTGTGTCACCACCAAATCCAGTACATGTTAATATATCTGTACCTAATGCTTCTATGGAAATTTGTTTATCTGTGTTTTCCATTAGGTGGTGAGCTCCTTGAGAGCAAAGATCAGGCCTTATTCCTTATCTTTATCTCTTTATTGCAAGATCACATTTATCATATGGCCAAATAAGAAATATTTTATTTGGGGCAGAGGGAACGACCTGAACCAAACTGCAGAGGCATGAAGAAGACATACTCAGGGAGTAGAACTGTTCCAGTGTAGCCAGAGCCCTGGGAGACCTGCGGTGGGAAAGAGTGGTGAGATGCGAGGCTGGAAGGATGGGCTGTGGGTAGATTGTAATGATCCTTGACTTCCACTTTGAGAAATCTGAAGTTGATTCTGTCGACACTGGTCAGCAACTGCTGATTTTTAACTAAACCATGACAGGCTGGAGCTGTGCTTTAGAAAATGGACTCTTGTCAGCATCCGTGTGTTAGATGAAATGGAGAAGAGAGTGGGTCAAGGGAGCCAGTAAGAGGCTGACTAGAGCAGTAGAAGGAAAGACACACTGACTCCGTGTGGGTGCTTCCTTTTTTTTTTTCCCCCTGAAGCCACTTACTGTAATACGTCTATATTCCTAAAGACATTTTGAGAGACAGGGAGTGGATGTAAAATTTTTTGGAAACTTTAATTTTTTTTTCATTTATGACATTGTGACATTTTACTTCAAATATGCACAACAAAGTGTACTTTTTAGGCCTACACACACATGCCTATATATGTATATACATATGTATATATTGATATGTGTGTGTGTAGTATTTAAATATGTCTGCTCAAAGTTTTGATAGCTGTCATTAATTACAAATTTGATCCTTCTTAAGACTAGTTTTCTTAAGAGCTTGTTTAGCCTGTTTCTCTGCTGTATTACAATTTTCATTTTCATATCAAGTATTCATATTCACACAACCAATAAGGTTTTTTTTTTAATTTTTTTTTAATGTTTATTCATCTTTGAGAGACACAGAGAGATGGAATACGAGCGTGGAAGGGGCAGAAAGAGGGAGACACAGAATCCGAAGCAGGCCCCAGGCTCTGAGCTGTCAGCACAGAGCCCGACACGGGGCTTGAACTCACGAACTGCTAGATCATGACCTGAGCCGAAGTCGGACGCTCAACCGACTGAGCCACCCAGGCGCCCGTATGTGTATTTCTAACATTAGTATCAAATTTTAGTGCTACTTTTTTGGAACCAGACAATAGTTACTTGATAATGATTGGTTGTAGATGAAAATTTTCTATAGAGAAATTTATCCCAAATTGTGCTAATCTAATTCTCCATATTTTCAACCTTGTATCTCAACATGTCCTGACCTAGTCATTTTCTTCTGCTTCCAAAACCACATTTGCTCAGGTGCTCCTTGCAACAAAACCCAACCAGTTGCCCAAGATAGAACCTTCGAAAACTCAGGTTACATTTCTGACCCCTCCACACCTAAATCTGGCCTGCTCGGTATCCTGGTATCTATCCACAGAACTTCTGTCCATCCATACCAGCCTCGCCCTCAGTTGAACGCAGTCATCTATAGCCTGACTACTGCAACTATTCTTTCTGTACTCCAGTCCTTTCTGTACCACAGCCAAGTTGATTTTCCCAAGTGCAAGGCTGTTGTATCATCTCCCTACCTAAAACACTTCAGAGAAGTAGACTTCAAACCTTTTGGCCTATGGCTCACAGTGAGAAATAAATTTAAAGTCATGACCAAATACACACACACACACACACACTCACATTTCGTGTTTTCTGTTCTATCCTATTTTGATCTCTTTTGTTGAACAAGTAAAGCTGGTTGAAACCTATGAAAATGATTTCAGAGCTAACGAATAGATGAGCTCCTATGGTGTGAAAAGCACCGCTTTTTTGGATTCTTATCGTCCAAAGGATAAAAACCGACCTCTGTAACAAGAATGACGGGGCTCTTTGTATTCTGCCATCTGCTCATCTCTGTAGCCCCAACCCTTGGCCCCTGTCATTTGATGTCCCAGCTTTCCTGGACCCAGATAGTCCCAGAGTGATGCTGCCCTCCTTTGCCTTTGACTACCCTTCCCCTTCTCCACCCCCACCTGCTTCGTTAATTCTGCTAGTCCTTCCCATGTCAGCGTCAATGTCACTTCCTTCAGGAGTTGTTACCCTGATTGTATTTATAAAGTGTTTATCATATACCAGTCACTGTGCTAAACCCTTCACCTGGATTTTTTTAAAGCTCCAGTTGTGAGAATAGGTGCTCACTAAGTATTTGTTGGATGAATTGATTTCACATCATGCCCCTGCGGTTGTTGTTTGGGACTGGAATGGTATGTATTTAATATTATCTCTATGTTAGAATCTCTACAGTACTTAGAATCTACTTGTGAGCATTTGTCTCCATATGTTTTCTGCACTGATGGCCAGTGGGTCATCTGTGGGTACAATGCCATGAGAGATGTAATGATTTCTTCAGGCTTGAGAGGAAAGTGTAGTCTGCCTCCTGTCACCTGAGAGTCTCAGGAGGAGAATGCCATAAGATGCTAACAACTGCCTCAATATTTTATGTTGTTAATTCATTTTCTTTGATGGTTGCTTTTGAAGCCTAGTTTAATCTAGCAATTCCTATTATTAGAAGTACACTGAATCAGACTATAAATGTTATGCAGCCATGATCAAGGAAACTTACAGTTTTAATCTGAATAAGGGTCACAATACCAAGTCACAGTACATTACCCATAATATAAAGCCAGAAGGTAAATTGGTTGAAAAATAATGACTCTACTTTGCTTTACAGTCAGTGAGTCTGAGCCCTTTATAGCCTGGGAAACAGAATGAACATGGTAAATAGTTTCAACTTTAGGTAATTATTACTATTTACAAATAGTAATGACTCACAGCCTTTTTAATAGTCCTCGAAAAACCATTGTAAGATAAAAACAGCCCACATTTTCTCAGGCTGAGAAGTTTTCTAACAATATCAAATATATCTCAGATGGACATAGAAGGGTCTGATAAATTCTATTCTGGCTGACCTGAGGACATTTAGTGCTCTTCTGACCGTATATGTTCTTGAATAAGAAAATAAAATAGCCCACACAGCTCCCATTGGTAACAATAAACACAATTTCCAAAATGACTATTAGTACTTTTTTTAAAGGACACTGTTAACATATGAGTTCCTAAACTGATATCAACCAGTTTCTAAAAGTCAATAACCACTTAGGAACACATAATTTCTTGGCTCTGTTCTTTAGAATGCGTGCATATCACAATAAATTAAAATTCTAATGTCACATTGTAACTGTTCATTTCATATCATCTCTTTTTAGATATTTGCAATTCTGTGAATCAACAATAAAGTGGAAGTGAGAAAGCTCAAACAAAAGTGAATTGGTTTAGTAGTCAGGAAAACTTAATTCTAGTCCATATTCTGTTTTTGAATATCAGTATGACCATAGGCATATCATTTCACCTGTTTGCATCTCAGGCTCTTCATCTATAAAAGGGGGGAGGTTAAAATCATAGCATGACCATTTTCAAAAGGATTTTCTGTGATTCTAAATTAGCATTAAACGAGACCTTATCATATATCAATGGGAAAACCCTTTGTCAATTTAAATAAATTTAACAGATGGTTTTGTCTCATTTCTCTAGATTTCTTTCATATAGGGGATGTAGAATCTCCAAGGTTTGGAAAACATTTCAAAAATGGAACAAAATCCAAATAACCAAACTACCATTCATTGACTTCAGAGTATCCATGTTTCTATAAGTGCATGATCCATCAAATTTACAAACCCACTTACTGAATCCATGATTTACAGGAAGAGGAAAAATGTTTATTTATATATTCTGTGATTGAGCTTTAAGCCTCAGAAGTCAGTCAAATTTCTCTTGATCAGTTGCTTCCTGATCTGTGGGAATTAGGAAGTTTGAGAACAGATGTGAGTACCAATCAGAGCAAATCTAGTTGGATCCTGTCAACTTAGAGGCTGCTCCACTTTTAGAAAAACTTCTTACTGAAGGAAAATTTACAACAGAAAAACGTACATAAGTGTACATTTGCTGTCTTTTCAAAAATTGAACACATCCATGTAACCAGTAGCCCAGTCAAGAAACACACCAGCATCCCAGAAGCCCCCATTGTGCTCCCTCTCAGTCACTCCCTTCCTCAAAGGTCACCACTCTCTTAGCTCCCAACAACATAATTTAATTGTGCTTGGTTTTGGACCTTGCATAAATGAAACATTACTCTAAGTACTCTTTTGTGACTTCTTTCACTCAATTTTATATTTATATATAGTGTTGAGTGTAGTTGCAATTGTCATTGCTGTAAAATACTCCATAACTAGACCACCCCCTAATTTATCCTTTCCAGTTTGGGCTATTATGAATATTGTCATTATATACCTTATTTTATGTCTTTTGGTGAACACATGGACCCATTTCTATAGAGGAGACTGATCCATTTTTAAATGTAGCCTTTGGTGATACTTTGGCATATAGACTACCCATTTTTGGAAGATTGGGTAGAAATTATCTTTCTAAGTATCAAAAGGCATGATTAATTTTAGTTCAAACCAGCCTACTTTTTTCTCTTCTCTCCCCAAGACATACCCGTTAAGATGGGAGATGAACAGAACATGCCTCCTCTGCATGAAGAGGGACAAGTTGAACAGAGTTGGGAAACACTGATCCTAAGCAACACCCAGGGATAGGAAGCAGTGGTTTTTCGCTTTTGCTTTCATTCATTAATACAGCAGCAGTTTGTGGGTAGAAAGAGCTTTAAATAAGGTAAACTTAAAGTTTCAGATTCACCAAAACTTCTCTAATGTTTTCTCCTTGCATATCACGAAAAGTTGACAGTAATTAGATCACAAAACCACCCACAAACTTGGTCACCCAGTTTTTATTTATACTTGTATTAGACAGTCTCCCTTTTAATGCCCCCAACTATGCAGTTCTGGTGTGCGTAGGCAGAGATTTCAAGAAGAAAATGCCTGCAGACTCCAGGGACGGGATAAAGGCCTAACCATTTCAGATCTTCTTCTTCAAGTTTCCTGAAGTGTTTTGTTTTGTTCTTTTTAACCACTTAGACCCCATGCCACAATAAATTATTAAAGGATTTGTAGTTCACAATTCATCCTCTCAGGCAATATTTCATTCTATTGTCTTAGTAACCCTCTGGGGGTAGACAAGAAAGGCTGTGTGTGAAAATGTTCTAGCTTAATTTGGAAAGTGCCATCCATTTGTAACTGATCTTATTATGAGCTGTTTATTATTTTTGTAACTGGAAATTTCCAAACTTCTTCCATCCCCTTCTTCTCACAATACTGCTCTTTATTTTCCCCCTTGGCATGAGGGCGAGGCAGCTAGGAGAATGCTGCACTAAGCTTTCCATTGCTTGGAGCATCTTCTGATCCCCCTTTTAATTTTATTTTTTAGCCAGTAAGCACTTAATCCTTTTGATGGTGTTATAGTAGAAGGTGTTGGACTAGGCAGTGGCTTGTCATATGGCATCACTGGCAAATCCAGGCCTCCAGCTGTTTCTCTGTCTTCCAGGGCCGTGTTCAGATCATAGCACTAAGCTGGGGGCTCCCTGGGGGGAGAAGGTGCTAGTTACTCACACAGTTCCTCTGGCTTCCATGCATATCCATACATCTGAGGTCTGCAAAAATGCCCAGCATGCACATTACTTGGTCTTGAGGCATGTGGATTTTTGTTCCATATTCAAACCATGTGACCAAGACCACAAATACTTGGATAAGATGATTCTTTTTAAAAACCATATTGCACAGCCACTCTGCTGCCCTTTGATGTGTGGACATTCTATCATTTGACTAGCTTCCCCTTCCTTTTTTTTTCACTCAGAAATATCATTTGATCCGGGATTCTGAGAGAGTCTTAAATCTGTTCTCCCTAGTATGCAGCTTTAAATATTCCAGAGAGCAAATATTCTCATTTCGATTTTAGCTTACAGAACAGTATTACTGAAAATTGCCTCCACCCTTAAGCCACGTTGGTCTGAGTCCTGTGGGGGCTTGCTTACTCCTCGCGACCAGATTTCTTGGGCTGTGAACATTGTCAATACTGTAATTCACTGTCATTTGAAAAACGACAGTTTTATCTGAGTACTTCTTCCTTCATCACGCTAGTATTCACCTTGGCTGTTACAGATTACAGAGAGTATCATATTTTTTTTTCTGAAATAAGTTAAATTGGGAGAAAATTCTATGGTATATTGTTTCATTTCTTAGACATGCTGCTGAGTCATTTCCCCTTCATAACTGGGCTAGTTTTCACCAATACCTTTAATTACATCAGTTCTTTTTAATAAAACTCATTTCTTATTGACTTTCGCTCTACTTAATAAATTCTTCCTGGTGAAACAGGACCTTACTGGGACAGCATATAAAATGACCCCTTATTACAGCTGAAGGTGGGGTGCATTTTTCTATCTCATTTATTTCTCATTTCTATTAGCAGTGTACGTTTCTTGTTTTTTTTTACACTGAACTAAATTGACTGAAAGCTTTATCTCTCTATTACATGGGCTGGCCTTACCTTATGAAATAGAATTCTTAATAGCTTGTACTGTACATTAAAAAAAAAGATCTTTGATAATTTGAATAGTATTTTAAATGACACTTTAAAAAATCTCAAGGAGAATTATTTTTATAAAGTCTAATTATTTTATATTGTGAGTAATTGTTCCCTAATTATCTATCTGTATTTTTTTTTTACTGATGGCTTTCTGATAGCACACACTTGTAGCTAAACACATAGAACAACAACAACAAAAAAGGAGACATTTTACTGAAGAATATACAGAGACATTTTCCTTAATTGTGCCTGGTGTAGGCTTCAATGTAAGATTAACTTTTATTTGCCTTCACTATACCCTCCCTCAATCCTATTCTCCCTATGCCCACCCCATTCCCCTCAGTAACTGTGTGTAATTCACAGTTATATCTCTGTGCTAATAATTAGTCCATTAGCGGCACTGTTTTGGTTGGGTGTTACCTAACTGTGTAGCTTTTTATGGAGCTTTATTTTAAACCCAATGTCATCTCTTCTTAGCACATCAGTTTTTCTTCTCGTTTTGACAGATCTGTCCCTCCCCACCTGATCCTGGTACACCACCACCCTGTCCCATCACACCACGCACTGATTAAAGGCAAATCCCTCTTGCATTCCCTTCCTACACCTCTACTCCGGGATTTTGTCAGCAGAGTTAGCCTTTAGCTTAGCCAACGTAGGGATGTAACAACACACAAATTTAAAGCAAAGTCCCCTAGTCTAGAAATCTGTCTTCCACTGGTCCTGTACTATAATGCCCCAAATCATACCTATATTACCTGTTGCTCTACTTTGTATTTAGGCATTAAGGGCTGCTATTAAAATGTAAATATCACGAGAGGGCTAACCCACCTACGTCTTAGCTCGAATTTGTTTCTTCCTGTCTTCCTTCCTTCCTTGCTCCCTCCCTCTCTCTCTTTTTTTCTTTCTTTCACTACAGAGACAATAATAAATCATTGGAATCTGAGAAAATTAAACATAAGATAATTGATATCGGGGAAAACAAGAGAAATAGAAAACCCTGGGAAATGGAGCTCACCCTAAAATGGCATTAGAGAATGCTGATTTAGGGGTATTAAAAATAATTAGGGTTGGGGGCAAAGGGGAGAAAAAGTGAAAAGTGAAAGCAAATGGTGACATCAGATAATGAAAAAGGGAGACCCTTAAAAAAGCAACTCCATCTCCTACTCAGTTTTGTTGGAAATATGCCTAGGTGTTATTCCTGGAAACTAGTGGTGGTACTACTTCAGCAGTTTCTCTTAATAGGCTATTCCATGCCACTGTCTTTATTACACTTAATTTACTATTGAATTACATTCCTCACCCCAAGCTTTGTCAATCCCATGACCCCTTCTTCTGCCCATTTATGCATGTGCTCTTGCTACTGGGTATTGGGTGTTGTGACACAAATTGACTATTCCAAAGGCTTTTCCTAACTCCCTTCTACCTTAAATTTTTCTTTTTATAGAGGGGGAGAAATAAAACAACCACCAAAGCCAAACTGGTAGTCATTTTCCAGACTCCCTTGCAGCAGAGGGTAGCCATATTGCCAAAACCTCACTCTTCAGACATAAAGGGATATCTGCCTTACAAGCTTTTGGGGAAACTGGCTGAAAACCTAATACAATTCTGAATGTGATCATTTGAAAAACAAATCTGAACTTCTTATGAAAAGGAGAGGCAATTCTGACAGCAACCCTATAAAAATATAGCGTTATATCATCTGAAGAGGAAACTAAGGTTCAGAGAAGCTAAGCAACTTACTCAAAGTAACAGAGCCTATAAATTGTAAGACAGAGACCTAACACCAGGGCTTCCCTCCCACTGCTTTGTGCTGCCTGTTGGTCACCCTTGTATAAAAGTAAGATGTATCTACACATTTAAAAGTCACATCAATTAAAACTTCACTCATAAATCTGTTGAGTTGTTTCCCATTTTTCCAGGGTTGCAGCTTTATTCTCTAAGCAACTTGATTTAATTCCAACTTTAGTCTGATCCTCCCTGGATGCCCTCTGTCTGGATATTTGTGTGTGTGTGTTCTTGCCCAGAAAGCGTACTCACTTGCTGATCTGCTTTTTACTGTTTCCTTTGACCCACATTCTTTTCCTTTCTTGAATTGACCAGGGATAGAATCCATGCAACGGCACTAATCCTCAACCTGTCTTCTCCCGGGACCACAGAAAATGGGTGTGTTTCACTCATTTCCCCATTTTGCTAATAGGTCTCCTGCCATGTCTGTCCCCTTATCTTTGTATCTCCCATCCAAACACTCCTCCTAAGGTGATACAGGGGGAAGAGGTATATCTTTTTCTAATAGCAAATTTACTTAGTCTGGTAGGTAGAACAGAAGATGTGGCTTCTTGCCCCACGCTACCTTCATTTAAATTTGGGGTCGGGTCATTTATCCACTCCATTTGTCTTAGTTTGGGCTACTTTCACAAAGTACGCTGATGGCTTAAATAACAGAAATTTCTCACAGTTCTAGAGGCTGAGAAGTCTGAGATAAGGTGCCAGCATGGTCTGTGGCTGGTGAGGGCCCTCTTTCTGGTTTGCAAATGGTCAATTTCTTGCTATGTCCTCACTTGGCAGAGAAAGAGAGCTTCTCTTTTTGTGTTATTTCTTGGAAGGGCACTAATCCCATTCATGAGGGCTCCACCATCATTATCTAATCACCTCCCAAAGGCCTCACATCCAAATATCATCACACTAGGGATTAGACTTCGACTTTTAAATTTTAGGATGGTGGGAACACAAACATTCCATCTATTGCACTGTCCCTTTGTTTTCCTACCTGTAAAAAGGGATAAATGCTATCTTTCTCACCTTACCTGAGGGGGATATTATGAGGAGGGCTAATCATTTACTTAAGTAAATGGTTTACTTAAGTAAATTTTACTTAAGTTTACTTAAGTAAACTTACGTTACTTAATGGGTATCTACTATGGAACAGGCATAGTGCCTGAACCTGGAGAAACAACGATTATAAGGCAAGGTTCCTGCCCTGATTGCAGTGTTAGAGATAGACTTATAAAGAGAAAGTTTCAATTTATGAGAAGCACTAAAATAAAAATGTGCATATGCTGTGGGAACTCAGGCTGGCAGTTCAGGAAAACCTCCATGTAGAGTTTGTGTCTAAGCCTCAAAAGACAAACAAGGGAAAGGAGAGAAAGAACATTTCAAGCAAGGGAGACTGCATTGACAGAGAAATGACCCAGAACCAAGATGGCAGGGATGGCAGAGAGGATGTACCTGGTGCTATAGGCAAGGGCTGGGCCAGGACTGTGAGCCTCATGAGGGAGGGCAAGGATCACATCTTAATCATCTTTGTATCCATCATCTAGCAAAGTACCTGGCATCAAGGAAGGTGCTTAATAATTGTTCATTACATGTTGAATGAATGGAGGGCTTATGGGAGATCACACAAATACTTACAACACAAGTAGAAATTGGTGAGGACTATAAGGGAGATACAGATAAAATGTTGTATGAGAGTGAGGGGCGGGGTGGGAAAGGCAAGGGTGTCTCCATGGAGAAGAAGCCTGTGAAATAGGCCTTCATGGATGGATGAGGTTTATCAGCTTGGCTTCTCTTCTTCTCTTCTGTGTCACATTCTTCCATTCGCCAACCTCTTGACACTGGCTTAAGTTTCCCTCCACCCCCTCTTCTTCCTAGCTTCCTGCCTGGATTATTTCTTTCATCCTGTGTAGAAGCCCTTCCTCCTCTCTAATAAGCCGGAGGGTAGAAAGGCGTTGCTTGAGCCCTTTCACCTCTCCTCTGGAGGAATCTTATTGCAAAGACTTGGGATAGAGTAGCTGGCAAACTTACATCTTTAAAGATCCAGAGCTCCGGGGTAAAGAAGGAAGGACCCAAAGGTCTTTAGCAACATTGAAATGAACAGAACATACAAATAGTAAAGCTGATTGGGTAACTTCATGAACCTGAAACTCAGAAAAACAGTTATGAGGATATACCATGGTGTTTTGGTTTAAAGTAATGTAATTTATGGATTACCATTCAGGTTTGAGAGATCTACAGGTATGTAGGTCTAAAATGTAAGAATTAGTTAAGAGACTGACGGGAGAGCATTTGGGCCTAACCCTACACCAGCACATACTGCCTTTAAGGACAGGGGAAAGAAAATAGCAATAAAGATACAAACAAAGGGGGAATATTAAATCCTACCGTGGCATAATTAAGCAATACATGTACATACATATATATATATACCTGTGCACACACGTAAAGGATTACAACAAGGCAAGGCTATGATGAACACGCGGGACTATTGGTGTCCAGTATCCATTGCAACAAATCCAAAGCGATCATACTTTCAAAAGATCAGGAGAAGGGGAGTTTTAAAACAGTGTCCTCTGAAAGCAGGAAGGGAAGTTCATCTCCTGCCTCAAAAAATACATGTAGCTACCCACACTTGGTTTAAAAGAGATCATTAGTTTGAAGAAATAATTAAGAAATCAAATAATAAGTGGGACACCCTAATACCTTCACTAACAAGACGGCTCTAGCACGTTTTCTGGTCAAATACATTTCTACTAAATACAGAAACTAAATAAGGAGGATGGGCTATATTCTAGGATCGCATAAAGAAACTGTAGTTTAAAAAAAATCCATTTAGGGGCGCCTGGGTGGCTCAGTCGGTTAAGCGGCCGACTTCGGCTCAGGTCATGATCTCGCGGTCTGTGAGTTCAAGCCCCGCGTCGGGCTTTGTGCTGACAGCTCAGAGTCCAGAGCCTGTTTCGGATTCTGTGTCTCCCTCTCTCTGACCCTCCCCCGTTCATGCTCTGTCTCTCTCTGTCTCAAAAATAAATAAACGTTAAAAAAAATTTTTTTTAAAAATCCATTTAAATATTTAACAAAATATTATCATACATGCTGGAAAGCGTCAATATGCATCCAAAGAGATTTGAAATGTTTATCATGTTTTAAACTGTTGAGCATTGGATAGGAAAGCACAGGACTGTTTGGCCACACTGCTCAAGGGGCTGGGAACTAGTAGGGTCAGACCCAAGCTGTCAGTCAGCATGGGCTGGTGCTGGGAGTCATCTCTGCCACCTGAATTTCCTTCTTTGCAGATCTCTGCTCTTCGAAGAGCAAGGCTATATACAAACTCAAAAAGACAATAAATAGTTTCTTGGCAAGAGTAGAAACCATCATGTTGATGTTTATTCTTCCATTTACTTTGGTTCCATACATAAATTATGCTGAGAAAATAGTGGCATCCTCCAATGGGCAATGACCTCATTTTAGCTGTATCTTCCTAAAATGATATCCGAAAAACAAATCCACCCCCCTCTAAAATTGCTTACAAAGAATAGATCTTTTATCATTCTGAAAGAGTTCATTCTTACTTGCAGATTGATGATATAACTTCATCTAACTTCCCAACTTCCGTTCTGTTAAGCATGTTATTACAAGCCATGTTCAACTTGGATTCTTTTTTTAATGTTTCCTTTGATTCTTCTGTTTCAGTTTTTAAAAATGCTTTGTTTTTGAGAGTTTTCTTGCATTTCCTGAACCGTCAGAGTGTTTCAAGAGAAACACTGAGCTATTTAGACTGCAGTTGTGTGTGTGTGTGTGTGTGTGTGTGTGTGTGTGTGTGTTTAAATCCAATGCTGCCTGCAAACAAACGTTGTATTGTATATTATACGGAGCTGCCTCCTCTCCTTCTTGAACAGAGCACCTGGTGTTACTGGTTTCAAAGAATATTTTGAGATTGGCAGTTGGAGTCTCTTCATAGAAGTGTAACGGCGCTTCCCAGAAAGCTTGAAAAATGATATTCAAAGTGAAGGAGAATAGAGAATAGGTGTCACCCTCTAAAAGAATAGTAAGCAGCCGCAAGAACCTTCATTCAGAAAGGATTCAGAGAGAAAATGGAGACGTCTGAGAACCAGCTTTATAGCTCCGTGTGAGCTTAGAAGATTGAGTAGCCTCTTGAAACAGGGTTCTGCCTGATCTGTCTGCCAGCATGTTTCTTGTGTGAAAGCAAAACAAAACAAAACCAAACCAAGGCTTTCTGCTTCAGGCAGTATCCCAGAAAAGTTCCATTCAAAAGCTAGAAATCGCACAAGTTTTCGGGCAACTTGGAAAGTGTTGCCCAAAACTCCTGCCTATTAAAAAGAAAAAGACTGGTGGAATAAAGAGGTTTCACAACAGATCTGGCCTCTGGTGGGAAGGCTCTTGATACACCATTTTCAAGTCTTGATTTCATAGCCACCAACCCCCCCCCCCACTTCCTCTCCAGTGCACATACAAGATTAGCAAACCTGCTTTGAAGGTTAAAATGAAAAATATTCAAAGTCAATTCCATAAGACATGAGGTACTTTCCTTATCTTGCTCTGCATCCTAGAGCTCACAAATGTTCCCTGCAGCTGCTCACCGATCAGAAATCATTTTGCAAAAGTCAAACTTTTATTCACCCCAGATATGGGATAAATCAGAACCAAAGGAAATTACCTTCTTGGAAGTCTCCTTCACAAATGGAGTAGGTACCTCGACTCCTTTTCCTGAACATGCTTCCCATAAAAGTAGGGGCTCTGAATCTTGGATTGCACATCGATAAACTTATAACAAAGTCGTGGGAAGAGTATCAGACTAAGGCCTTGACCACTTAGAAAGACTTAGAAGCCTGAACTGTGAGTATTTGTTTTGTGTCATCAGCTTGCATAATAATTATGGTGATTTATTTTTCTACAGTCTTTCTTATGAAGCAATATCCTTTATGATCAAGTACTCAGAAATTCATGCATAAAGTATATTTACTCCTCGGAACTGGCAGATATGAAGTGAAATAGATTATGAGGAACACAATTTTTCTGGACAACATTGTTATAAAAGCCGTTTTTTATTTGTACCTTGCTTATTCAAAGCAGGCCAGGGAATAGTACAAATGAACCAGTAGAAGCCTAGCACATGTACATGGCCACACATGAAGATCTATGTGCCATTTTCATTTTCAAAAGCCAGCATATTGCTTTGGTAAGGTATAGAATAGGTAAAACTAGACAGTAATTAATCTTATCACTCTCTAGCAAGTGTTATAATGTCTAATTAACTTATCCATAATCACATAGTGAGGAGCCAAACCCATGTCTATTAGACCCACTTCTCCATTTGGACTCCGCAAATGTCGGTAGGTAGGCAGAAAAGCAGGCACAGAGGCAGACTAGCAGGAAAAAAAAGGAATCTTTTCATTGCCTCCTAATATGACTGCCTTCAAGTTAATTATCTATTGTGCAAACAATCTTCAGAGAAGTTCCTTCACCATCACTGGCTATGCACTCTGGAATGCCATAGTCTTTATTACACGATCGACTGTGTACATCCCAAAGGCATTCCAATAAATTGCATTTATTTGTCATAAAGACATTATCATAGAGGTATCATAAAGACATTAAGTTGACTAAGAACACTTACGTTTTGGCACATCACAGTGTAGGTGACACTTGAAGTCATAGATGCCAGAGGAATAAGGAAAATATCTTACATATTTTTAGGTTTATATTTTGTTGTTATTTATTAGTAGATGTGGACCAAAAAAAACCATGACAAATGGAGGGTGGCTGTAGTGGTTGAAAAGGTTGAGGTGATGGGAGTTAGGTTGGGTTAGGTTAGGTGAGGTTAGGTCATCAGACCAGACAAAGAAGCAGGGTAATTGGGCTGACCAAGGGGAAGGGTGGGAGCAGAGCTGCTGGGAGCTACAGCGCTGAGCTCTCGGGGTGACACTGTGGCTAGGCGGAGACCAGAGTGTGCAGTTCCAGGGGACTGGTCCACTTCCCTGCAGACTCCAAGTTTAAGAGTTTCCCTGCATTCCACATATGGGTGAAAGCCTGCAGCTGGGTTCCCATCTGACTTCTGCTTCTCCCCACCTCATTCCCCACCCCCCCCACACACAGTCTCCATCCTCCTCCCACTTGCTACCATGCTTGCACTATCTGTTGACCTCCCTGACTGCCACCAGTATGACATGATGTAAGTGGTATCCTTCCCCTAGCATACGGGTGCATCTGCAAATACACAGAAGAAATCATGGTATGGTACCCCATACTTGCCAAATTTAATTATAATTCCACAAGGTTTCTGATTGTCTCCCAAACCAGTGAGATGATATCTTCCTCTTCTTATCCAATAAGATACAGCTCAGGCATCAATTCCTGTATTCCTCCTCTCAGCCTCACCTTCCTCCTAATTACTTACTAAGGCTGGGATAAATATTAGTCCTTTAAAACTAGTGCTTATCAGAAGTATTGAAAACTCTGCTTAATGTTTTCCTTTCCCACTGGACCATCAGCTGTTCGTGGTCTGTCATATACATCTGTGTAAGGGTGAGAGCTGCTGTGTGTGCATACATCCCCTACGTGCCAGGCACTGTGGTAAATCCTTTGTGTGCATTATCTCATCTGAGGAAACCCAGGGAGGACCCAGAGACTCAGAGAAGTGCTGCCATTTCCTCAAAGTCTCTTAGCCAGATTCCAGACCAGGTCACTCTGACTCCTTAGCCCATATAATCACGTACCACATATCAAAGAACCTAGAGCACAGTTATTCAATGATTCCTTAAACAGAAAGAAGAAAAGTGGGGATAAGGGAGCAGGTGCACCCCAAAAGGTAAAGCTCAGAGCTGTGGTTCCAGCCTCCCAATCCAAAGCCAGTTCTAGCGTTAGCAGCTAAACCATTTGGAATGAATCCCTGTCAGAAGCATATTGGAAATCTGTGGAATGTGACCAACATAGCCTAAGCACGTTGGAGCTCCTTATGACATCAGTGTGAAGAAGATGAAAACAAAGCTCTGGATGGAGTAGGGCACTAAATAATCAGGGCTCGCATCCTGGAAGCAGCTGATGCTTTTGTCCTCACCAGAGCTGACACCCCCTGCCCCCAGCAAACAACTAGGGAATAACACAGGATACTTCAAGGCCAGAAGACCATGGATCTAAGAGTACTCAAAGCCTTAGCAGAGGACAGAGATCACCACTGTCCCTCAAGTGTGTTCCTCAAAAGCCCTTTGTAATTCCTATTTAGCCATCCTTTACCACTGCCAATTTACTCACATCAATTTTTAGGAAAGGCGAAATGGAGCTCTTAAGCTAAATATCATCAAATGTGTTTAAACTTGTTCGAAACTTCTCTCATCCTCTATAGTCATTTAGCATACGTGTTTAACAAGAATTAAAGCCCTTAAATATTGATTCAGTCATTTTTGCTGTCTCTCAAATCCTGTCCCTTTTCTAACTTGGAACATATGAACTTTCCCAAACCACCTCAATCAAAACAATAACAATACAATACAATAACAATACCACTGCCTTTTTCCTTCGAGTTCTTGCTTGGTTCAGTATGGAGACAACAGTTCCTCCACAGCATCGAGGCAGGGTAGGGGGAATGTCTGCCAGACCCACAACTCGTCAGGTACCTCAGGCTAGGAGACTGAGGATCGTAAGAAGATAAGGATATAGAACTGGAATGGAGTTGGAGCTTGGGTTGGCCACGGCTGAGTACAGGCTGAGGGTGAAGTGAGGTGTGTTGACCTATACGAATGGTCTAATAGAAGGAGAACAATCCAATTCAGCTCTGCCCTAGATTCCTCTGCAGCATTCCTCTGATTTCCATTGTGCGTTCACCGCTGGGGCTGGGGCCCCGGGGAGGCCTTGAGAGTCCCAGCCAGCCATGCCTGAGAGGAGCCGCTCCTCCAGAGACAGTGGCCACATTGAGCAAATGAAGATATGGAGCCAAGGGCAAGTATTCCTGAAATATGTGTTTGAAATTCCTGTTTAATGCATATATTCGGCAGCATACCAGGGCCCTTAGTAACAGCCCGTTGGGTGTTGTGACAACAGCGTGGGTGTAATGACAGCAGCCTATGTGGGTCGTGGCAATATCTGGGGGCAGAGCTGCTGGAGTCTGAGGATTGGCTTTTATCTCACTGGGAGCTCTGCACATGCTAGGGCCACGGTTTGAAGTCTCTGGGTGACAGGGAGGGGGCATCATCTTAATGAGAGCAGACTTCATGTAGGAGGCCCACTTCCTGACAGGGAGAGGGTAAAAATGCAGCTCCAGAAACCAGAGTGCCTCTCAACTATTTAAACTCACCCCCTTAAAAAAGCCTGGACCATTCAGATGGCTCTCAGGATGAATTTAGGGATTTCTGATTTCTGTATGGAAAATGTATTCTGTAAAGCTATTTCTATAGAGTGGAAAGTTATGACTCTTTCATATAAATGTAATAATAAAGCTGAGCTGACATGGCTCATATTCTCTGTATTTGTCAGGAGTTAAGTTTTTAAATGCTAGGTGACAAGAAACTCTGCTTCTCTTTCGTGACTATACACTGTCAAACAAGAGCATCCTCTGTATGGTTGTGTGTGTGTGTGTGTGTGTGTGTGTGTGTGTGTGTGTGCAAACTTTATCTTGCATCTATCTTTGCTGTATAAAAACCTTGGCAAGTTAATATTAAATCAGTAATTGTTAGTCATGAGAGAACAATGAACATAGGAAACTTCTTTAAAATCAAAAAACTTTAAAGTCAAAATTTGATTACTTTGACAGAAGTAGGCTTCCATTCAATGAAATTTTTTGTTAGATTTTTTAGTCATTGCAGGGAGCTGGAGTGATTAAAATGTTTTATAAGGCACTGTTGTTTTCCATGAAACTCTAGTGTGGCCCTGTTCCCCAGCCACAGGAATGTAAGAACTTCTTGGCAAATACCCTGACTAGGACCGGGTGGGACGATGTATAATTAATGTCAAGTGTTATTGCCCTTCTCCAATGCCATCCACCCACTGACCAGCATCAACTTCCTCCTGTTCTTTCTGTATTCAGAGCTTGGTTTACAGCAGTTCAGTTCTGAATGTGTCAGGATAAAATTCTGGTCTCTCTTTTTGAGAATACACATGTTGAAAATCAGGTTCATGTAACAAGAGCTAACTTTCTTATATCTTTGTTAAAGGTACTCAGAATGAACCAACATTTTTACAGTTAGAGATAATATTCAAGTTAGCAAAGATTTAAAAAAAAAAGAACATTCTATAGCTACTTTTCAGGGGGTATAATTTTGTGCTCAATTGTTTAACATTCTCCCTTGAGTTTTGGTTGACAAGTATTGGGAGAAAATGTCTGGCAACTGTTAATGAAACCGTAGGCTCTTTTTCTCTCTTTCTCGCTTCTATAAACTTACTAGACAGGCTTAAGTCCAAAGAGTGATAAAGTAAGAAGATATTTGTACATTAAAATGAAAGCAGGAATAAAAGCACATATTCCTGAATATCTTAGAATATTGAATTGGAATCAGAGTAGAAACCATGGGATTCAGATATATTACCCTGAAGCTGAATTGTCTAATGAGGAAAACTATAACTGTTAAAACCAAAATTCCAAGTCAGTGCTAGAGCCAATTTTATTTTATGGAAGTAAAGCTGAGAATCTTAATTAAATCGTAGCTCTTCCTGTGAGGAAGAATTTTCCTGCGAGAAAAAATTTCCTGGGAAGGAAATTTAAGGATGGATCTCAATAGGGATGATGTTCATCAGATTGGTGTTAGTATGCTGTAGTTTGCCTATATTGGTTGTTAAAATATTGAAATACTTCCATACCCGTTGGTAAAGAGCCATGGCCTAGAGCTCTCAGTGCTCTCTGCCAACCCCGTGGCTGCCTAGGCCCCTCTCTGAAAGCCCCCCTTCTTCTCACCTCCCCAAGACCCAGCTGCTAAAGGAGTGACACCCGTGTCTCAGACACTGTCCCAGCCCAGAGTGGCAGTCTGCTTGGTCAGTGCCTGTATTAACCTGTTAACCGTGTTAACCTGTTGTTCAGTACTTTGCATATCATGCCTAGCCTAGTGGAAATCCTACAAATTAAAGCCACTAAAATAAGGATATTGCAGTAGAAAGGAAAGTCAGACAAATGTTACACCAAAGAGAAAACTAAGAGTGGTATTCAAAGCTCAGATTGAATAAATTGTAAGCAAAGCCTCAGAGTCACGGGGACGTGGGAGATCAAAGCCAGTGCATAGTTTTTCTCGGCCTATTGCTTTGCTGATTCACACATGTCTGCAAGAATTCTTTTCCTCCCCCATCCTCTTATTTTAGCAGCATATCTTTTTTGTACCAAATCATTAGTCTGGAAAGCATAAAATGAAATTCCTCTATGACAACATTACAAATGGAAATATGAGAGGGTGCCTAAGCGTGAATGGTTCATTTGAGATGAAGACCCAACTGCCTGTGTATTTGCTGAGGCTGCGGGGGCTGCCTGGGGTCCACAAGGCACCTGGTGCAGGCTTCCTGGCCCTTCTCAGAATTGGTTCCCTGGGAGGGCCCTGCAGCCTCTAACGGCCTGTGCTTGGACACCAACCTACATTCTATTTAATTATTGATTGGCATTCAGATGCTAATATCAAAAGGGAAGTGCTTCATTGGCTTTTGAGATTTCTTTCTGTGTATTTTTAAGTTTGATTTGGGTCTCTAATATTCTTGGTTTTTTCCACTGGAAAACAGATATCTGACTGCAGATCATTTTTGTACCTCTCAGTGCCCTTGGTTAGCGAAAAAAGCCAGAGAGAATTATGAAGAAAATCTTACTTCATAGATAAAATGTGCCCATGAGGAAAAACTACACCATTTTAAAGAGTGCCCAATGCAAATTAAAGATGCCAGGGCTGGGGGTGCCTGGGTGGTTCAGTCAGTTAAGCGTCCAGCTCTTGGTGTCAGCTCATGTCATGATCTCACGGTTTGTGAGATTGAGCCCGGCATCAGGCTCTACTCTGACAGCCTGTTTGGGAGCCTGTTTGGGATTGTCTCTCTCCCTCTCTCTCTACCCCTCCCCCCCCCAACAAATAAATAAATAAACTAGGAAAAAAAAAAAGAAAGATGTCAGGGCTTAAAAAAATGTCATTAACAAGTTCAAATATCAATGTATTTATTAAATCAGAGAATCAAAGATTTTGGAAAAAACAGAAAAGGATCTTGGTGTCATTTGATAAATGTGCTTTTCAATGCACTGTATGTGATTCACTACTAGATAAAATTGTTCTGTAATACTCCTCAAATTTGAATTTAGCAGCCCCTGTACTGTTTCCATTTTTGAACACATGTCCAAATGTGTTTGTGCCTAAATTATGCATATTTGAAAAATGTAACTGTTGTCATAGAGAAAATGTCAGTGGCTTTAAAAGTATAGAATTGCTTCAGCCCAGGCAACCCACATATGAGTAGCAGGAAGAGAATGACTATCTGGTGAGATCCAATGGAACGGACACCCCCAAGACCTCCAGCTGCAGGCACTATGCTCATTCCTGCCTCACAGCTAGGCTGTTTGGCCCCATCCCCTCCTGCTCCCTCTCACTCACACCTGACAAATTCTTCCTCTTTTGTGTGCACATTCTATTTCTTTATGCCCTCCATGAAGCAGAGATAATGTTGTGCATATAGGACGCATTCAAAAGACACCTGACTGAATGAATGATTGATAACTCTGGGCAGATTTCCGTTATTCTTTCTCTGTGTAATGCAAGATGAGAGGTTCCATTTCTTACTGTGGATTAATTCGGGCTCACTCATCTTAAATAGGCCCTGTTTAAAGTCGTCTATACCACCAACCGAGATCTGTTTTAAATAGACCACACTGTAGGGACGCCTGGGTGGCTCAGTCGGTTAAGCGTCTGACTTCAGCTCAGGTCATGATCTCACAGTCTGTGAGTTTGAGCCCTGCGTCAGGCTCTGTGCTGACAGCTCAGAGCCTGGAGCCTGCTTCAGATTCTGTGTCTGCCTCTCTCTCTGCCCCTCCCTGCTCATGTTCTGTCTCTCTCTGTCTCAAAAATAAATAAAAACATTAAATAGACCACACTGTATATTTTAGATTGCCCTTTTGTGCCTAATCTCATGCCGTAATTATGTCCTACTTAACATTTAATTCAACAATACTCCATGGCAACAAGACTGAAATACATGCTACTCACAGAACTGAATATTGTAAGAGTATTTGTTTTACTGCTGAGCCTGATCCTGCCCACTGGAGAGAGGCATCTTTGTAATTGATCTGTGCCAATTGTGGATCCCTTTCTGGCTTACACCTAGACATTGAACCCATCCTCTTAGACTAAAAATAGCCAAGAGCTTTGATTTAGCTGATACCTTCAGGCACCAAGCCTTAGCTTCTCATCCATCCATCCGTCCATCCAATATTTATTGAATACCCTATACATTTTGGATTTGTGTTAGAACTGAAGAGATAAATACAACATACCCCCTGACCTTGAATAGCTTGTGGCCTGGTGGGGTACAGAGGCATTCAGTCTCACATATTATCAATATGATACAAATCCATAGTGGAGATACAGGCAAAACATTTGGATGTACAAAAGGCAGAACAATTTACTCTCAGGGAATTAGGGGAGCATTTAGGGAGGAAATGACAGCTTAGCTGAATCCTAAATGATACGTAGTGGTTTTTCAGGTGCAGACAGGTGGGAAGGGCCCTCTAAGCAGAGGGAATAGACTAAGCAAAGGCACAGAGCACCTCCCGGGCCTGTCGCTGGAGGCTGTGAGGACTGTCTCCCATTCCTATTTTAGTATATGTGCTACCCAAGTGAGCATGACTGTCTCCGTGCCTGGTTTGGGCTATCCTTCCTGCCCTGAACTGTGGCTGCCCCAGGACCACTGGGAATATTTCCAGATCAAGGAAGATCTGGTAAGAGACTTCAGTGTCTATGGTGGCTGGAGCAAGGCTTGTGGGCATATTGATCTTTGACTTCTGACCTGTGGTCCTGACTCCTAGGCCCTCTACCCTAGTCACACGGCCCCTGAGAGAGTGGTGGTTTGATCAGAGACCAAAGCTGTGAGGTTCTCCAAATCAATTCTGCCTCTCCTTTCTGAACCTTTACATAAGGAAACTTCCCCACCATTAGATAGCAGCGAGTCCCAAACCCAGCCCAGCAGAGCAGGCAGTAGGCTTCATGACCTGCACCTCTGTACAAGGGGATGGGATCCAGATGGCCCTTCTGCCTGCAGCAAGGCATGTGCTTGGTGTGCTCGCACATGCGCGAATTCCAGTGTTGTGCTGCAAACACGGAGTAGGATGACCTGGCTAAATATTTCCATCTCCAGTGGAGCCTGAATCCTATGTTTAAGCATGAGCTGTCTTGGAAGAACTGCCAAAAACACTCCTCTTCTAGCCTGGGGAGGACTCAGTCCCCCTGACAAAAGCACCCATCTATCAGTGCTAACAATCCCAGACCTGTGCAGTTTGCAGCTCTCACGCAGCGTCATTGTCCCCTGGGAGACACAGTCTCACTGTTGGCTTTGCTGTAGTCTCTGAAGCGGTGTCTGTGTGTTAATATACAGCTGTAGGCTGTACATCTAGAACTCCTACAGCTCAGTAAGCTGAGATGATATTGAATTGCCTTTGAAAGATCTCCCCATTAGTCCTTTCCTTGTCTCACATTCTTTGTCTTCTCTCTTTAAACATAATAAAATATTAAATGCCATTCAAATGTCAGACGTCCTCCTGGACTGTTATTGCATCTGTCATGTTGAAGAAGAGAGCAGCTGGGTAAATGATCAGCAGATAGTATTGGCACAAAGTGACCCAGGACCCCATTCCTGTGGACCCTAGTCTTCACTTTCTTTTTCGGTTGCTGCCACTGAGTTAGCATTTAGACAAATATGCCTGAAAACAGGTACAAACAAAAATCACAGAAAGAAGTCTTTTAGATCCATTTTATGATGATACTATCATGAAGAGTAAGTGGAAAGCATAGGGAGCATAAGGAGAAAAGAGAGTCCTTTGTGCACAGTTGGTGGGAATGTAAATGGGTGCAGCCACTGTGGAGAAGAGAGTGGAGGTTCCTCAAAAAATTAAAAACAGAACTCCCATATGGTCCAGCAATTCTACTTCTGGGTATTTATCCAAAGGAAACACCATCACTAGCTCGAAAAGATATCTGTACCCCCATGTTCATTGCAGCATTATTTACAGTAGCCAAGACATGGAAACAACCTAAGTGTCCAACAGTGGATGAACAGATAAAGGAAATGTAGTATACACACACACACACACACACACACACACACACACACACAGTAGAATATTATCAGCCATAAAAAAAAAAAAAAAAGAAGAAGGAGGAGGGGAGCCTGGGTGGCTCAGTCAGTTAAGCATCTGATTCTTGATTTCAGCTCAGGTCATGGTCTCATGGTTGTGAGATGGAGCCCCATGTTGGGCTCTGCGCTGGGCATAGGGTCTGCTTGAGATTCTCTCTCCCTCTGTCTCTGCCATCATGCTCTTTGTGTGCTTTCTCTTTCTCAACAACAAAAAAAGGAAATTATACTATTTGGGAGAACATGGATAGAACTTGCGGGCATTATGCTAAGTGAAAGAAATCAGACAGATAAAGACAAATACTGTATGACCTCACATATATGAGGTATCTTAAAAAAAAAAAAAAAGAACTAACTCATTGATACAGAGAACAGATTAGTGGTTGCCAGAGGAAAGTGGGAGAGGAGTGAAGGGATGGGGGCAATTAAAGGGGGTTAAAAAAAGCAGCAGCATAAATTAATATGTGAGTTGAAGGTATATCTACTGAACATTTTTTTTAACTAGGTCATGTCTGCAAATGAAATAGGCAACCAGATAATCCAAGATGAAATATTATTCTTTAGGGTTCTGCAAATTTTACATTTGTCCAATGGGTGTTATATCACAGTTACTGTTTAATGCTTTGGCATGTGTAGTAAAATGCAACTTTATGAATGTGTGGCATTTTTAAAACTAACCTGCAGCCTTAAGTGCTCAATCTGTAGCTGCTAATTTGGACTGGTGGGCAGAATTCCTATTTTATAGCTTGCTCTATGGAGAAACAAATTTAATAACCTCTCTTTTATGGATAACTTATTTATTTATTAAGGATTACTAATTTTTTTTTAAAAATTTAACATTTACTTTTGAGAGACAGAGAGAGACAGAGCACAAGCTGGGTAGGAGCAGAGAGGAGGGAGACACAGAAGCTGAAGCAGGCTCCAGGCTCTGAGCTGTCAGCACAGTGCCTGACGCAGGGCTCAAACCCATGGACCGTGAGATGATGACCCAAGCCAAAGTCGAATGCGTAAGCGACTGAGCCACCCAGGCGCCCCAAGGTTTACTAATTTTTAAATAGTCTAATATTCTGTGTTTTTTTTCTAAGAAATGTATTTAGAATCAGATGGTCTCAAGTAAAAGGAAAACAGATTTTAGTGGAAGTGCCCATTTGTTTTCTGGCTATGCAGACATGTATCCTGAGTGAAGGCACACAGCTCTGCCCTCCAGAACAGAGTGGATGCTAGGGCATGTCTTCTGCTCAGAGGACATACACCCAGTGGGGAGAGAGTAACCTGGCTGCGGTGTGATCCACACCTAGGACAATTACCTGCCAAAACCAACCAAACAAACAAACAAACAAACACAAAAACAACCATATGTCTAATCAGTAGCTGTGTCTTTTAGAAAGACATGATGTTATTCGTCTTACCAAGCCAGAATTTATATTTATTGGTATAAAATGAAGGGGCACCTGGGTGGTTCAGTCAATTAAGCACCCAAATCTTGATTTCGGCTCAGGTCATGATCTCACAGTTTGTGGGATTGAGCCCTGCATCAGGCTCTATTCTGACAGAGCAGAGCCTGCTTGGGATTCTCTCCCTCTCTCTTCTCCTCCCCCACTTGCTCTCTCTCTATCTCTCTCAAAAGAAATAAACTTAAGAAAAAAAATTTTTAATTAAAAAACAAAATGAAAAAAATCTACCTACCCTAAGAAGTCATTGCCTCTTAAAAGAAAAAAAAAAGTTCTTCTGATATCTAAAAAGAGCTATCCGTTTTCAAACTGGTTTATCTACTCAGGCCTCAAAGCACCCAGGCTATGACAGACCCCTGTGCCAGTTTTCATCAGCTTGGTTTGGGTAGCCAAGTGCCTCTCAATGTTTTCCAGACAGCGCTCAGAGCCTAGAGAGTATGTTTTCTGAATGTATTTGCACTTTAGGTCTAGAATACTGAGCAAAGAAATGGAAATACATGCTTATGTACTCATGAAAAAATATAAAATGATAGCTTTTACGTTCTGGCTGAAATTCAAATGTTTGGAGTAAATAATTGCCAACAATAGCTTATGAATATAGTGTATTTTATATGCTCTCACAGGTGAATTTCATCTCCATGGAAATATGTTTTCCCTTTTACAATAATTTCTAACCTCAAAAAATATAAAGTCACAGGTGGATTTTTTTTTTTTACACTTCTGCTTTTTCCTCATTTTAAAGGTGAGATATAGAGATTACATTTTTGCTAAGAAACCTGCAGCTGTGAGTCTTATCTTTGAAAATTATTCCTGCTCTTTTGCAATTTCACCTTAAAGACACTGAGTTACAGTCATTTACTAATCACAAATACAAAATGCATTAGGTTTTAACAGCAGATCTAAATTAAAAACTCAGTAACTTGGAACAAATGGACCTTTTAGTTCATTTCCAAACTAAAACCCTGGTTACATTTTATTGTTTCTAAACCTTTCTTACTGCAAACCATCAATCCACCAACTTCTTCCTGGCTCATTCGGGCTTTGAACTGTACCTTTACGGTGCTATAAATTAGCATGTCACTGGGATATGCTGTAATTTGCATTAACTCCTTTCCAGTTGAAGCTGTCTATCTTTGAAGACATCTTTACAATACTCAGAATCCACTCCGTAAAGTAATACCCAACTAAAGATGTAAAACATAAATTTAAAAAACATGTTTTGGCTTTTATCTCAAGATGGAAAATAAAAGTGGTCAAGGTTATGTGTGCAGTTCTGTGATCCAGAACTCACTTTCTGATACTTTAGTGCCATTGTTTCAGGCAGAGACATTTTAGCAGCAGGAAACAGAGGGAAGAACACAGCCCTGCTCTCACCCACCTGAAGACAAGGAGCCATTTTAAAGATATGGTTACAGGGGGAAATGGTCAGGGTCACAAAATTGTCAATGAAATGCACTCTAATCGGGGCTTGATGTGGGATGCATGGCCAGAAAAAGCCAAAAGTCTCAGTTGAGAGGGGACAAGGCTGCTCCCAGGGCTGGTTTGGCCAGACCCAGATGAGGCTCATAAGAGTGGCCCTGACGAGGCCCCCGGGAGCCACCCACAGCAGGTGTCAAGCCTCTCTGTCCTCTGTCACAGAGCTGCTGTCCTGATGGGGCAGGAGAGGGGTGAGAGAGCAAGCAGTGGATAACTGGGGAGACTCTTGAGGGGGAATGAAACCACCCTGCTCGCCTGTGAACCTGAAACTCTAGAAAGCGAGCCTTCTGGATGCATCAGGGAGCTATCTGTCCACTGTGCACCTGTCTGTCAGAGGGACCACGTTGGTTCCAGTCTGGGGTCATTCCCCACACCCAGCTCCTTGGCTTCCACTGCCCGCCTGCCCTTCTCCAAGTGCATCCTGCAGAAGCTGATCCGTCAGTGGAATTTGTTTTCCAAGCTTTAAAAACAAAATTACTGGGAGGGTAAGAGAAAACCCAAGCCCTTCAGTCCTTGGGCAGCATGCCACCAAACTCCTTGAACTCCAGCCCTGGGTTTTTGTGTCCCTTTGAAATAGACACGGTTTGGGTTGAACCTGCACTTCCTAGCATCTGGAGAAGAGAAGGAAGAATATACTATTTTTAAAAGGAACTTTCTGGAAAGTGTACAAAACCTGATAATTAAAAAAATAAAAGCCAAACCCTCAGCTGCACAAACAGCCCTTGTTCTCTTCCAGCAAAGGTCTGTCAGGAGTGCCCACCTTCCTCTCCCTGAGAAGAGCAATTAAGGAGACCAGGAAGCATCGCTGAGTTGGTCTGTTTTCTAGCAAAGCCTTTTCAATCACCTCCTTTGATCTAGCTGTGAGTGTGGGAGGGGGAGCGAAACCAACCTGCTTCATGCCTCCGGCCCTATTTGTAGGCACTGTGTTGGAAGAGCGTTTTGTCTCTCAGCATATTTTCTGGAATCAGAGCGCACACATCTGTCTTTATGCCCAGCCGCCTCTCTGGGCCCAAACAAGTTCTCTGTGAGTTTCCCCAACCGAGCTCAGCGGGATCTCTGTCAGCTGCAAGATTTATGTCATCTCGTTCAGTCCTGAGAACTGCTCCTTCGGCTTTTCACATCTGGATTTAATTGGAAAGACATTAAGTGCACTGGAAAAGCATATTTCAGGGCAGCTCTTTATAGACACCCCTATTAAAGGGGCTGACGGCTGTAGGTTCAAGTGGGACGAGCAAAGACAACATCTCAAAAGGCGAAAGCACGAAGTAATGAAAGAGCCGCTGGGAATGAGATGGTCCCGTTCGAGGATCACGTTTATTCAGTTACTTTGGGAGAGAAATGTGATAAGATACCTGCCAACTGTAAGCTTTGCCCAGCAGCGTGTGGGATCGACACACGGACAACCGGGCCTTTTGGTGTTTTCGCGAACGGCACCTGCGGTGCCTGGTCTCCACATCCACATTCTCGTGTGCTGGCGTTTGGATGTGTGACACACAAACATTTTAGGGTAGCGAGAGAGGGTGGATGGTAACTGCAAATGCCATCACCTTCTTGCCTCACCATCCCCACAAGGGGTGGTGACAGAGTCCCAGGGGCGACCTCACCCTGTGGTATCTTGATACATAACAATAGCAGCATCTGGCGAGCTTGGAGAAAAGATGGCACACACACTTGTGTGATTTTTGCAAAGTCTCTGACTCCATAACCTTCATCTGTGAGTGTGCCCTGGTGCGTCTTAAATAAGTACGTCTGAGACTGAAGGCAGAGGTCCGTGTGATGATCAGCATAATACAAACGGTCTACGTTTTCAGACTTGGGCTTGGGTCAAAAAGATATTAAAAGTCAAAGAACAGTTGTCATCAGAGAAATACAGATATCTCTCTTTGATTGTGTTACATTTTGAGGCCCTAAACTTTCTAGCTCAAGAGCAGCTTAAATTCCCTGAAGTCTTAACTGCCCAAATGTCTTCTTAACAGAGAGCAAAATGGGTAGTTTCCTCTCTTGGACTCCCCTTCATCTCATCTCTCATTTGAGCCATGGACCCTTTGGTCACTCTGGTGAAACCTACGGACCTCTTCATAGAAGAAAATTTTTAGGGGTACCTGGGTGGCTCAGTCGGTTGAATGTCCCACTTCCAGCTCAGGTGATGGTCTCGCAGCTCCTGAGTTCAAGCCCCACATCGGGCTCACTGCTGTCAGCACAGAGCCTGCTTCGGATCCTCTGTCCCCCTCTCTCTGCCCCTCCCCTGCTTGTACTCTCTCAAAAATAAAGAAACAAAAGAAAGAGTATTTTTAAACAAATAAAAATACATAAGATTTCAAAAAATTCTATTGACATCAATGATCAAAATATTTTAAGAATATCTATGCTATTGAAGAATGTTTGAGAGTAACTAAGAATAAATTTGTACTATGGTAATAAATGGGTTTATTAGCACATAGACTAATGAGATCTAGCAATTGGTCTAATAACTCTACTTCTAATGTACTTCCAATATTTTTAATATTTTGCCTAAGGAAGTGCTAAGTTTCAGTTGGATGTTAATACACATCAAAAAATGTAATGTTCTGTCTGTACCGTGGACCCCAACTTAAAACCCCCGGTTTGGTGAGGACACCATCTAACCAGCATCCATGGACTGTGGGTCTGTTTCTCAATCAGGCCCTTTCCTCCAGGAGCCTCAGCCTACCCCTTGGCCCTTGTCCTAAGCTGAGCGACTTGGAAGGTGTTTGGCTTCCCTGCAGCCCCAGAGGGAAGGTGTTGCTTCCTTCAGTGTTTGTGGAAGGTGCCGGCAGATCAGGTCAGAGCAGGGACCTGGCAGGGCACTTCTTTACACAGTGGGCAGTGGGGGGACTCCGGAGAAAGGCCTGTCCACACTGGAGTCAGTTAGCCCCCCTGGGCACAATGAGAGAGAAGGCCTCTGCCCAGAGAAAGCAGCGTAACTGCAAGGGGTGTCAGTGGTGTAAGATGTGAAGAAGCACCAAGTCAGTTAGGAAGAGAAAAGGCTTAGGCCATTCTGATTGCCTCCTGGCTGGTCTCCCTGCCTCTGCACCATCCAGCTGCGAGCAGGTGGCTCCTTTGAAAACACAAATCTAGGGGCCACTGGGTGGCTCAGTCCCTTAAGCGGCTGACTTCTGCTCAGGTCATGATCTCGTAGCTGGTGAGTTCAAACCTCGTGTCAGGCTCTGTGCTGACACCTAGGAGCCTGGAGCCTGCTTTGGATTCTGTGTCTCCCTCTCTCTCTGCCCCTCCCCTGATTGTGCTCTGTCTCTCCCTCTCAAAAATAAATAAACATTAAAAAAAATAAAAAATAAACAAATATGAAAACACAAATCTAAGCATGTCACTGCCCTGGTTAAAGTTTGCAATGACACAGAGGCCCTTATGGGACCAGTTGTGTCCCTCTTAAAATTCAAGCGTTGAAGCCCTATCCCCAGAATGGGACTTTAAAGAGACAATTGGCCTTTAAAGAGGCAACTTAGAGTGGGCAAACTGACCGGTGTCCCTATAAGAAGAGGAAATGAGGACACCAGGGATGCAGGCACTCAGAGAAAAGACCACATGAGGACACGGAGAAAGCAGCAGCCGGCAGCAAGCCAAGGAGCGAGGCCCCGGGAGAAAGCAGCCCTGCCGCCGCCTTGGTCTCGGACTTCCAGCCTCCTGAACTGTGGGAAGATCAATGTCCGTTGCGTTAACCACCCAACCACCCGATCTGCAGTGTTTTGTTTCAGCAAACCCGCAGGGCCCGCCCAGCCTAACTAAGGCTTCCTGGGAGGACAGACCCCGCTCCCCCACGCCCCCCACCGGCCCCTCCGGGAACACTGCTGCCGCCTCGTTGGCCGCACACGCGAGGCACGCTGCTTCTCGCCCCGGTGCCTCTGTCATGCTGGGCCCTGTCCTGGATGCCTTTCTCCCGCGCCTGCTCTTCCTCTGCAAACGCTCGGACTGCACGGCGCCCAGGAAGACTTTCCCGCACCCACCGGGCTGTGGGTCCCTCCCGGAGCGCCCCGATGGCCTGCAGCGCGTTTTCTGTGCTCCCCACCCACCGGGCACCTCAGGGGAGGGCTGTCTTTGCTTCATCTTTGGCCACAGCCTGGCGCGGCACTCCCGCACGCCGGATGTATCGGCTAAACAAGTACATGCAGCATCTTTCAGCCAGAGTGTCCTCACACTACAGATATTCTGGGTTCAGGGCCAGGGCAGGCCATTTACCAGCTCCAGACCTTAGAAGAGTCTCATGACCTCTCTGAGATGCAAGCTCCTGAGCGAACTGTGGGCGCAGGGCCAGGGCAGTGTTTCTCAAGCCTTAGAAGACCCGGGTCTTCTTTTAGCAAATGGTTTTTAAAAAAGATTAAATACACACACACACACACACACACACACACACACACACACACACATGTATATATGTGTATATATGTATATATATATAAATCATATATGTATATATGATGTTTCCCAAAATGATTCTTGATCCATGAGTGCCTGTAAACTGGGATGATTTTGCCAACCTTTACTCTCTCTAGTTTAAAACTTACTGATGCTGCAGCTAGGAGGGAGGATGGAGCTAGCTAGGATGAGGTTCGAAGCAGGCCATTTTCAGAGTTTTGCCCAGGGTCCTCTGCGGGACCATCCGGTCACTTTGTACCGGAGCTAGTCCGGTGTAAAGTCAGACTGGAATGGGGCTGGGAATGGGTCTGTGCTGGGAGAAAGAGGAAGGCAACGGTTCTTGGAGGGACTGCTGTCAGCCAGCCGATCGTTTGGTTAGTATTGCTCCCTTCTGACAATAAGGGACAGAAGAAGCTATACTTGCCCTCTCTTGTTTAACTGTGCCACCCCGTAGCAATTAATTAGGCCAAATTCTGCCAAACACAGAACTTTTTAAAAATAAAGAGATGCAAAAATGTTTATGTAGCCCATTCTTGTAAACACAGGGAACCCCACCTAGCCTCCAGTGCTCCAACAGGTTCAGATCAAGGCAGCTCTGGCACTTAGGTCCCATTGCCAGAACCTACCACCCCTGGGTCAGGTGACTATATCCCCCAAGGAAGTGGGTGATTCGGGATGATGGAGCCCTAGATCTCAAGGGCTTTTGAGAAGGAATCAGACTACTAGGCTTCCTGACCCTTACTCTTCAATAATGCCGAGAAGATGCTCCTGTATTATTTTAAGCAAACCACTTACCTTGAACACTACGTATTTTACCAAAAAAATACAAGAGGGACAGAGCTAGATCCGATCAAGGAATCCAGATTTCTGGATCTACTGCCCACAGCCAAAAGTTAGCCCCTGCTCATGTTCACACAAAAACAGATTGAGAGGAGAGAGAAGGAGCATGTCCGGAGGAATCCTTAGTTACTCAAACTCAAGTCAAACTCATGTGCATATTTTGGCAATAATTCAGTGAAGCTGCACAGACATGTTGAGCTCCTGCTCTGCTAGGTACTGCATGTGAAAACTTGAGGAAGGAGACATGGTCTATGGTTTGAAGATCTCATAACCTACCAGAGTAGATAGACCAATAGGTCATTTTAGTATTATGTAGAAAGTGCTAGGTGTCTGTGCAGAGAACAGACATTTTGGTCCAAGTAGAAGGCTGTAGCCAGTTTCCTGGAGGAAAGCTGTCTAAGCTGGATCTGAAAGAAAAGTCATCTAGATCAATACAGGTGGGAACCATTTGGTTCCAAGCAGAGACATCGGAAGGAGAAAGGCGCAGGGGTAAGAAAGAACATTATGCATATGGGGCAACTACAAGCAAGTTGAAGGTACAAAAACTTGAAATAAAGGGGAGAAGGGGAATAGCAGAAACTAAAACTTGGAGAGACACGTTATCATGAAGTCACTGGGAGCCATATTGCCATGCACAACTCTGTTCCACCTATGATGAATGAAGAGCCAGGAGAGGCTCATATTAGAGAGACTGGATGATAAGACTGGGTATTTACTAACAGTAATAATGGAAGAATGAAGTTTTTACTGATTTTTATGATGATCATAGTATTTCATGAGTGTTGTTTTTGTTGAAGGGTAGATTTTAACACCATAAATGAATTCCTTAAATATATTCCTTTAAATCCCAGTATTAACTGGAAAGTTATCTGAGATTCCCAAGGATTTTTAAGAGGGAATTGAGGGGCACCTGGGTGGCTCAGTTGGTTAAGTGTCTGACTTCGGCTCAGGTCATGTCACCTGGTCCGTGAGTTTGAGCCCCGCCTCGGGCTTTGTGTGGACAACTCAGAGCCTGGAGGCTGCTCTGATTCTGTGTCTCCCTCTCTCTCTGCCCCTCCCCCATTCATGTGCGTGCTCTCTCTCTCTCTCTCTTTTTCTCTCTCTCTCTCAAAATAAACATAAAAAAATTAAAGAGGGAATTGAATTTCTAATATTTATTTTGACAAAAAGAAGTTGGAAGGTATTGGCTGAAAATCCCACCACGAGATGCCCCAAGTGCCATGTTGAAGTCTGTGGGAATATAACAGCATGTCTTGAGAGGGGAGACCAATTATGTTCATGTTCCCCAGAGGGTGGTGAGATATACCCTCTCACTTCATTTCTACACTGGGATGAAGTATAATCTAGCCACCCAGAAGTAGAAGGAAACAGGAAAACGGTGCTAACTTCCAGTAAGTACAGCTTCCCCACATTAGAGGCGGGTGGCAGAGCTGTTCCTTGAGGAGGCCCACCTCCCTTGCCAGGGACAGCTCCTGAAACAGATTCTCCCTGCGTCCAGGCCCTGGTGACCTGCCTGCCTTCCTGTTCTCTCTCTCTCTGTTTTAATGTTTTATTTATTTTTGAGAAAGAGAGCGCAAGCAGGGAAGGTGCAGAAAGAATGGGGGACAGAGGATCCAAAGCAGGCTCTGCGCTGATAGCAGTGAGCCCATGTGGGGCTCAAACTCATGAACTATGAGATCATGACCTGAGCAGGAGTTGGAAACTTAACCAACTGAGCCATCCAGTTTCCCTAGAAGTATTCATTTTAAAATTAAAAATACCGGGGCACCTGGGTGGCTCAGTTGGTTACGTGTCTGACTCTTGATTTCAGCTCAGGTCATGATCTCATGGTCGTGAGATTGAGCCCCTCATCAGGCTCTGCACTGGGCCTGGAGCCTGCTTAAGACTCTTTCTCTCCCTCTTCCCCTCCCCTGCTCATTCTCCCCCTCTCAAAAAAATTAAAACACTAATTTTCAAGAAGTACATTTCTAATTTTGTTGTGTTTTTAATTTTTATTTTCAAACAATTATAGATTCACAGAAAGTTGCAAGAGTAGTACAGAATGGTTGTGTGTACTTTGTACTCCAATGGTTCTGTTTTATTTACCTATAACACAATATCCAAGCCAAGATGATGACAGCAGTACCATATGTGGATGGTAGGTCTATGCCAGTTTACCACATGTAACCACCACCCCAATCAAGATGGAAAACTCCTCCATTTTTACAGAGATCTCCCTGGTGCTCCTCCTTCCACCCTATCACTAACCCTTGACAACTACTAATGACTTCTCCATCTCTATACTTTTGTCATTTCGAAAGTGTTATATAAATAGAGTCATATAGTAAGTGACCTTCACTCAGCCTGATGCCTTTAAGATCCATACAAGTTATGTGTACCAGTAGTTGTTCCTGTTTATTGTCTAGTAGGTAATATTGAGTAGTATCCCATGGTGTGAATGTACCAGTTTACTTTTTAGTTTATCTATTGTGGGATATTGGGTTGTTTCCAGTTGTTGGACTATCACAGACAAAACTGCTATGAACATTTGTGTACAGATTTTGGTGTGGACATAAATTTTCATTTCTCTGGGATAGATGAAAGTGTGTGTGATATAGAGTGTGATGACTGGGTTATTTTCCAGAGTGGCCAACACATTTTACGTTCCCGTCAAAAATGTATGAGAGATCCAGTTTCTCGGAATCCTCTCCAGCATTTGGTGTATTCGCTACTGTTTATTTTGGCAGTTTTAATAAGTTTGTAATAACCTTGTGGTCTTAATGGCTAGTGATGCGGAGCATCTTTTCACATGTTTAATTGCCATCTGTAAATCCTCCTTGGTGAACCTTCTCTTCAAGTTGTTTGCCCATCTTTTAATTGGATTGTTTGTTTTTTACTGTTGAGTCTGAAAGTTCTTTATATATTCTAGATACTAGTCCTTTAGCAGTCACCCAGGGGCTACAAGAGTAGCAAGAGCTTTGCATGGAACCAAATGGAGACAGAAAGAATAAGGTTCTAGGGGCACCTGGGTGGCGCAGTCGGTTAAGCGTCCGACTTCAGCCAGGTCACGATCTCACGGTCCGTGAGTTCGAGCCCCGCGTCAGGCTCTGGGCTGATGGCTCGGAGCCTGGAGCCTGTTTCCGATTCTGTATCTCCCTCTCTCTCTGCCCCTCCCTCGTTCATGCTCTGTCTCTCTCTGTCCCAAAAATAAATAAAAACGTTGAAAAAAAAAATAAAAAAAAAAAAGAATAAGGTTCTAGATTTTTATAATGTTCTATAGTCCTGCTTATTCACCTATAACTTCTGACTTCTTTCTCATTTGATGAGGAGGTCTGGTTTATCCTTGAGAAATATTTTGGTTCCCTTTTTATTCTCGAGATTGGGGTTCACTGGAAACCCTCCACCCCATCCTTTGTCTTTCAGGAACCCAACCTCTCTCTCTCCCACTGAAGTGCCTTGTGAGAGGTGAAGGGTATGAGGACTTTCTCCTGTGAAGGCTTCTTGCATGAAGACACAATGAGAATTAACAAAGTAGGTGCCCCACGCCCATTGTTGGCACGTGGTCCCTGTGTCCTCTAGAAATATCTACAGAGGGAGGCCATCTTCAGGAAGGGATAAAAATCTAGGCATTTCTTGGCAATATTAGTAGATAACTAGTCTTAACATCTCCAGGTTCACTCTGTGAGCCTGGCATCCCACATCCCCTGCTATAAATTAAACATTAACTCCATGCCAGATTTGGTGCTACAGCTACCAAAACAAATAAGACCCAATTCTGCTTTATTCTGGAGACTTATAATTTACCCTAAGAATATAGACCTGTAGATGCCTCAGCAAATGAGTGCAATGACATGACAATACTTGTGGTAGAGCCTAATTACTCACCACACATGCTTCCTCTTCTCCTCAGCTCACAGCCAGACTTAGCACCCAACCTAGAGATGGGTGTGGTCGTGGAGTTAGGTATAGTCATGTCACTGGGTTCTGGTCAATGGAGTATGAGGGCTTTCTGTCCTCTTTCACAAAATTCTCCTACATACTATCTTCTGTTTTATTTTCCCTTCCACTTGCTGAATGGAGAGGACCATAATGCTAGCCTCGAAGAGGGAAGAGTCACAAAATGGAAGGGATCTGGTACCTTGTTTGACCAGGATCCACAGCCCAGGAACATTCAATTGGTCTTTTCATGAGCATTGAGATTCTGGGGGTGTTTGGGCAGCAGTTATCTTGACTAATACACAGAGCACAGAAATCACAAGTCACTACTCTCTTCCAAACATAGAAAGGCTTCATAGAGGAGGTGCCTGATTTCCCTTGGGGCTCATCCCACATTGCCTCTCAGATACTACTTACATTTACAGATCAGGAATTGCATTGTTGCTTTTTATGCTTGTCCTCATTCATTAATTTTTCTCTTTTGAAATACCATGTTATCCTTACTTGGCTAACAAAACTAGCTATACAAAGCATGAAAGTTGCACGCTATCAAATTCCAAATGGCTTATTGCTTTTAGCACCCTCCCCCCTTTCAGCAAATTCTTCCAGCCTTTTGATAACTTAATTTATATCCTTTCCACATATTTATCCAAAAGGCAGCTTTTAAATTCTGGCATGGTCACCCACTCTTCCTCCTGGGCTTTGATGCTACCAGATGCTAGAACAAAAACATTCACAATATGCCTACAATCTATTTCAATATATAATTCTATCCAACTGAATGTCAGGCATTTCTAAAGAATGCTGTTGGCTGATAGAATGTCCCTTGCCCAAGTTAAGGTTTTGATTTTAAATTGCATATTGGAATGCCTTGTGTTACGCTTTCCCCCAATTTATAAATCTATCACAGATTCTCTTTCCAATCTATCTTGCCTCCTTAAAAGATTAACCGTTAAGAGTAGAGTTTAATGTGATATCTTTAGAAAGCAAATGAACAAAAATATTTTGCTTTTGAAAGGGAATGTACCCTCAGGCAAAAGAAAAAAAATTCTGTCTCTTAATACATGTTGGGAACTGCCAGTTGTCATGCTCACAGCTTAAGATGGATTAGGATTCCATCACTGATCATCACATAAATTCTTATACTTATAACCTTACATCTTCGTCTGCAGCCAAGCAATTAGAAAAGAAAAAGACTGCATTTGGATATATTAGAATGTGTGGAGTCTGTTAGAGTATCAGCAGTTTCTTGAAACAACTTAAAAGAATTTTTTACTTAAGTGTTCGGCAGACCTAAACCATATCCCCAAACGTGTACTAAATTTCGTTTCATTTGAGAGTGAAGGTAGGGGAAGAGAGCTATTCATGATCATGAGTATTTAAACATAAAGTAAATCTCTTTATTTGATTATATTGTCTTAATTAAGATGTTTTTAGGAAATCAAGATATTAGTTCTTTCTTTGAGATGATTATTTAACCATAGACTTTAAAAATTACCAAACCAAGTGTGATATTATTGGTGATGTGCTTTTCTTTCCATGGTACCAGAAAAAGAAGATATAATGTACTTGAACTTTATAGTGACTCTGCCTTTCTCTTAGTTTAAAAAAATGAAGGCTTTCTAGAAAAAAAATATTAAAATTAATTCCAATAAAATTTATTCCACAGTTGTGATAATGTAATTGGCATCCAATAAGTTTACAACATATGAGAACACTCACATTGGAGACTTATCATTATACTTCACTTTCTTCACTTGAAAGACTAACATTTAGCACGTAATATTCCACCTGAATAATCAGTCTTTAAACATCAATTTCCTTAGGGAATTTCTGAGAATTAATAAAACTGAATTAGTTAAAATATATTAGTAAGAATTAATAAGAATTAATAAAAATATATAAGGTGACCAGATATTCTTAAACATGACCATTGTTTTTAATCATTCATTCTTTCAAGTCATTAAACTAATAAGTATTTATTATCCGTATACACTTCTAGATCCTGAGTATTTAGCAATGAACAAAAGAGACAAATCTTTGCCCTCATGGGGCTTATGTTCTAATGGGGAACATAGAAAATAAGCAAGGAATTCGTTAAATATATAATAAAACTTCAGGAGCAATAAGCACTACACATGAGGCAGAGTGAGGAGATGAGAGAATCCCAGGCTGGGCGGGGCGGGGGGGGGGGGGAGGTGGCATGTGTGTGTGTGTGTGTAGCTCCTTTAGGTCAAGAGATCACAACGGGTGATGACTGAGTAGAGGACCAGATGGAGTGAGGAAGAGAGCCATGTGAAGATCTGGGAGAAGAGCCCCAAGTCAAGGGAAAAGCTTATGGAAACCCTTGAGACAGGAATGAACTCAGGGTGTTCTACAAAGAGGAGAGAGGCTGGTGTGGCTGGGGCTCCGTGGCTAAGGGGGAGCTCGGTAGGGAAGATATAGCTGGGTTAGTGTCTGCTAGGGCTTTAGCTCAAGTCAGAAGTTGGCGTTTTGTTCTAAGAGTCACCAGGAGCTCCTGGAGGGTTTTGAGCAGGATCTTGACCTGTTCTCATCTACATTTCACACCTACCACTCTGGATTTATTTGAAAGAATGACTTTAGGTCAGGGAGATACAGTTAGGAAGCTATGGCATGAGTCTTGCTGAGAGGTGACAGTGACCTGGGCTGGGATGGCAGGAGAGCAGGAGGTGAGACACGGTTGGATTCTAGATGCATTTTAAAGAGGAACTCGTTATCGAGTTTTGTGTGGGAGGTGAGCAAGGTTGATTCCCAGGGTCTTTTGTCAGAGCTGCTGTTTGAATGAAGGTTCCGTGTTCTGGGAGAGGAGTGGTTTGGAGAATGGTAATCACAAGTTTGAGTCTGGGCTGATTTTAAATGCCTTTCATGCACCTAAGGGGAGGAATCCACCAGGCAATTGTATGTGTGAACCCTAGGGCAGAAGGCTAGGCTGAAGATAGGTATTGGGGGCCACGAATATTTATAAAGGATTTGTCATAAGCCTCAATGAAATCGTCTAGGGAGAGAATAATGACAGAGAAGATAAGAGTCCCAAGGATGGACTTAGGGGCACCTGGGTGGCTCAGTCAGTTAAGCGTCCGACTTTGGCTCAGGTCATGATCTCGTGGTTTGTGGGTTTGAGTCCCACGTCGGGCTCTGTGCTGACAGCTCAGAGCCTGGTGCCTGCTTCGGATTCTGTGTCTCCCACTCTCTCTGCTTCTTACCTGCTTATGCTCTGTCTCTCTCTGAAAAATAAACATTAACAAAATTTTTTAAAAAATTATAAGAATTCAGCTCCAGAGCCAGGCCATCTGGATCCAAATTCCAAATCTACCAAAAGCAAGTCATATTGGTCTCACAGAAATTACTTCCTCTGTGTCTCCGTATCCTCACCGTTAACCAGGGATGAGGAGCAAACCTACCTGCTGTGGTGACTGTAAAGACTGAGTTAGGAATATGATGTCTTTAGACGAAAGTGAATGTCAACAGCACAAGATGCCGTATCATCTAATAGTTGAGATTTTTACTTGCCCAAGGTCATGTGCAAGGTGGAGCCAGTCATAGAGCCCAGTTTTGCTGGGCTGCAAATTGTGGATTTTTAGCCACTTTGCTGCCTTGCCTGCGAGCAGTAAGCAGGGAGCCAGAGAGAATACCAGTTAGGATCTTTTCCCCGGAGGGTCAACTGCTAAACATGTTCCACACAGTACTGTTCACTGCAGACACCCCCAGGACACCTCCCTCAGATGCATCCGTCGCTTGATGCCTTTGATAGGATGGTTTTAATGATTTGGTCTTCTAACTGGAGACGTTGAGAATAGATACTTTCTCACATAACCAGTGGTGAAGTTCAGGTCCAAGTTTTACCTTTCACACAGAGAACTCAACTTTCACCTGCAAACCATACTCAACACATTACACAGCTCCATCCGTCACCTCCCCGATAACGCTTGTCTTCCTGTATGTGTGCTGGTGTCCTTTACCTGTGTGGCCTTGTCTGGTGTAAGCAGGCCTTATGTGAGTATCAGAGAGCCCCAGAGGTGAGAGGCCCTTTCTGGCCCCCCGCGGCCGGCATTGCCTCTCACCTGACAGACGACCCAGCCAGTGGAACCACGCAGTGCACATCACCGGCCCCACCTCAGCAGCCAGCCACACTCCCAGGGGGCACAGTCCCCTTCCTGTTTGGAGGCCAAATCCCTTTGCCCGTGGCTTCCATCTTTTGGGCTTGACCCAGCTTTCCCCAGAGCAAGGTGCTCTGTCTTCTACACAACACCTTTCAAATTGTCCAGGACACTGTGCCTGTCGATTCCCACCCACCTCCCAGTCCAGCCATTCTGAACTGCCTTGAGTGAGGAGCCCCCCACCCCTGCTGACAACACCCTCCTCTCACAGTTTGCCCCACTGAAAAAGTCGTCCTCACCCTACATCTCACCCCAAGTGCTGCCTCTGTGTGACTTCCGGTGTTCCCTGGGGAGACCTGAGTGCCCTTTCTCAGTTTGACTTCAGCTGTACATTCTTTCTTACAGCGATTATCTTGGTAGATTGGTGCTGGCCTCGTGCCTTTCTCCCTGCTGCAAGACCGAGCGCAGAAGGCAGGGACTGTGCATGTTGCTCTTGGTTTTCCTGGTACCTCGTGTGGAGCCTGGTTCTCCATAAATATTTGTTGAGTGAATGATGGTACCCAGTTGTGAATCAGATAGGCCAGGCCCCTTCCTCGAGTAGATCACAGACTGTGACAAGTGTTATGAGGAAAATGAACAAGGTTATGTGATTTGCTGGGGGTGGGGGGGACACCCTAGACGGGGTGTTCACTCCCCCCGCCCCAACTCAACCGGAGCTGAGACCTGAAGGCTGACAAGCGGCCAGTCATGAGAAGGGGTGGCCAGAAGGACCGGCCAGACTGAATCCCTGAGGTGGGAAAGAGCTTATCCCTGCTGAGGAACAAAAAGGAGGTTAGGACAGAGCATTCAGGGTGAAAAGGAGAGTAATGCATGGATCCCTAAGGGTGGGGGCCGGTCCTCACAGGGTTTAGGTGATGACTGGCTTGACACTGGTGTGCCGCTTGCTCGGAGTGGGGCGAGAGCTCCTTCAGTCCTGCCTGCCATGGCCAGCAGACGGCCAGTGGCATCAGCAAGGCACCCGGCACAGCTGGCCCCACTTCTTCCCAAGCCCCAGCCTTCTCTTTCCCGGACATTCTCCTTCTCAGGCCCAACACCAGCTGGTCTCAGGAGAGTACGGTATCAGACCTTCACACCCCCGTGTGACTCGCAGTGCCCCGCTAAAGGAACGGTGGCTTAAAACAGCACCTACGTATCATCTCACAGGCTGTAGTCGGAAGTCAGACACCATCTCACTGGGCTCAAATCAAGGTGTCGGCGGTGCTGTGTTCCTTCCTGGCGACTCCGGGGGGAATCCGTGCTCTTGCCTTTTCCAGCTTCTGTAAGCTTCCTACATTCTTTGCTTCATGGTCCCATCATTGGCATTCAAAGCTAGTAAGGCACATCCCTCTGAGGCTTCTGGCACCGTCATGTGACCATCTCTGACCAGAGCTGGGAGAGGACCCCTGAGGTTAAAGACTTGCATTTGGATTGGCCGTGAATCCCCCCTCCGCAGGTCCCGTCGGGAATTGGATCCTGGACATCTTTGCCATTATTCTGCTTTCCACAGGACTCCTAGCTCTTAAAAGAACAGTCAGATACAACGTGTGGACTGTTGGGATGTAGATTCAAAAACCAACGTTAAAAGACATCTTTGAGGCCATCAGGAAAAGTTTAACATGACCCAGATATTTAGATGATAAAAAGGATTTGCTCTTAATTTTGTTAGGTGTGATCGTGGCATGTGTCTTTATCTGATACCTGATTTGGAATCCTACAGAAGACATGAAGATACATGAAACAAGATTGGAAAAGTACTGATAATTCTTTTTTTTATTTTTTATTTTTTTAATGTTTGTTTTTGAGAGAGAAAGAGAGAGACAGAACACAAGGGGAGGGGCAGAGAGAGGGACACAATTGCAAGCAACCTCCAGGCTCTGAGCTGTCAGCACAGAGCTTGACGTGGGGCTCGAACTTGTGAACCGCGAGATGATGACCTGAGCCAAAGTCAGACACTTAACTGACTGAGCCATGCTGGTGCCCCCAAATACTAATAATTCTTGATCTGAGTGATAGGTGGTAGGGCAGGGGGGGGCGGGGGGGTTCAGTATACACTATCCTTTGTACTTTTTTGGATGTTTGGAACTTTTATTTTAAAAAGTAAACATATATACTTTTATTTTAAATATATATATTATATTATATTATATTATATTATATTATATATATTAATATATATTATATAAATAAAAATATATATTAATATTTATATATTATATAAATAAAATATACAAAATATATATAAATATTTAAAATATATAAAATATATATATTAAAAAGTAAATATATATAGTTTTATTTTTAAAAGTAAAAAAAAAATATATATATATATATATATGATCAGATATCAGTAAGAGGCTGAGGAGACATTTGGGATGGAGGTAAAGATCTATTCTGGCCCCCTCTCTGCTGCAATTTGACCACTAGGATGGCCACCAAATACCCCAAGAAAAGAAATCAGGCTTCTGCATGCCTCACTCATTGAGGGAATCAGCAAGGCCTGCGAACTTGGACTCTATTTCAGTACAACCAAAAGTTCAAAACTAAACAAAACTTTATAGGTTATATTGTTTGACCATCATTCCCTGTTGTTCCCAGCTACCCCCTACAGCCATGCAATCTAAGAACCCATTAAATGCAATAAAAACTATGAAATAACTATACGTTTTTTTTCAATCATATGCTCAAACCTAACTGGAATTTCTGAATAGGCAGAGCAGTGTGTGTCCATATTCAGTAGCAATGCTTCTGCTTCTCTTCATAGTAGGATGTCAAAGAACCAAGAAATCCCAAAGAGACCTTTAGGACAGTGGGGAGAAGGGCTGCCAAGGCAGAATTCAGGCACCATTGCCCTGCAGAATCAGGCTCGTCTTGGGTGGAAGAGGCTCACCTCTGTTCCTGTTTCAGGATGTGCCACCCCATTGTTGGGTCCTCCCAGGTAGGGTTTCCCAGGCACTTTCTTTGTAGCCCTCACATTAGCCCAGGGAGGGGGAAGCACTGGTTACAGACATCAAAGATGACAGAAGCCAAACCCAAATGGTTGACATTTCAAAAAGTCAGTAACTATCATCTGTATTCCTTGGAGGTAGATTGTGGACAGAACCTTCTCTTACATGGATAGAGATGACCCAGCTCCACTTTCCCGGGACCATTTATCCTAAAGCATATTAGCTGCAGAGCTCGCGTGAGGGTGAGGATGGGAGGGGTGTGTGAAAGAAGGAGAGAGAGCCTCATAGGAGAGAAGCTTTGGAAGATGCCCTGAAGTAAGGAAAAGCCAGCTAGAACAAGATGCTCACTTACAGAATAGAGAGAAGACAAGGCACAAATGTGTCTGTGAGTACTTATCTGTCTTAGGGGGCTCCAGATGGAAGCTGGTGGATAACCAACCAAGCAATATTCCTTGAGGATCTTCTGTAAATACATTGTGCTAGTTTCAAACAGGAAAATGGCTCTTCCAACCAAGGGCTGACCGACTATGTGAGAGACAGGACATAAACACGTTGAAGACAGCCCACAGTTCAGGGAGGCAAATGGCAAGGGCTGTCAGAAGTTCATGGGTAGGAGACAGGCTGGGAGTCAGAGAAGTCCACCCTAGGAAAATGAAAGACTGCAGGAGCAAAGGTGTAGAGGTTAAAAAAAACTCAGATGTCTCCATCAGACAGGAGGCAGACCAGACAGACCAGGGTGGAAGATCCATGTGGGCAGGGCTTCTGCAATGTTGGTGTCTCTCAGGCCAACTGGCTGGGGAGCTCTTGATAACACTGACACCTGCCAGGTGTTCCTGAGGCTGGTGACCAGTCTGTTGGCTCAGACATCACACTCTGGGAAACACACTGTAATGAAATTGCAGTAAATGAGGTTATAGAGTAGAATGGGGCCAGCTGATGCATGGCCTTGAATGCCAGGCCAAGGATACAGAATGTTATTTGGTGGCTGGAAGTTACTAGTGGCTTTTGATTAAGGGGAAGGCATAATGATAGGGTTCTCTTTGGAAGAAAGATGGGTAAGCAATATGCTAGAAAAAAGATAGAAATGCATACAAAACTGGACATAAATAACATGGAGATAGAGAGTATAAAGAATTTTATGACTGGATGTTGGTCTCAACAGAGAAAATTTTGTAATAAAAGCTTTCATTCATGGTCCAGACGTTAACCTCTCAAGCAATCCAATGCAGTAAGTGTTGTAGTCTCCAATTTACAGATGATGAAAAAGAAGCTCAGAGAGATAAAGTAACTTGCATAGACACAACTTGTCTACAGTAGGGCTGGAATTTTAGTCTAGGGCTGACGGGCTCCAAATGCCGCGCTCTCCTCCCTTCCTTGTCCAGATGACAGGTAGAGTGTATTAGCTGTCTCTTGCTGCAATGACAAATTACTAGACTTAGTGGCTTAACCACACAAATGCATTATCTTAAGGGGCACCTGGGTGGCTCAGTTGGTCAAGCATCCAACTTCGGCTCAAGTCATGATCTCATGGTTCACGAGTTCAAGCCCCACATTGGGCTCTCTGTTGTCAGCAAGGAAGCCTGCTTTGGATCCTCTGTCCCCGTCTCTCTGTGCCCCTCCCCTGCTCATGCTCTCTCTCTCTCTCTTTCTCTTTCTCTCATCTTTCTCAAAAAATAAATAAACTTGGGGCACCTGGGTGGCTCAGTTGGTTAAGTAACCAACTCTTGATTTCAGCTCAGTCATGATTTCGCAGTTTCATGAGTTCAAGCCCCATATCAGGCTCTGTGAAGGCAGTGTGGAGCCTGCTTGGGATTTTCTCTCTCCCTCTCTCTCTCTCTCTCTCCCCCTTCCCCACTCACACTGTACCTGTCTCTCTCAAAATAAATAAATAAATAACTTTAAAAAAAGAAAAAATTTTAATATATAAGTAATAAAACAAATGATTATCTTAGAGTTCTGTAGATTCTCTATAGAGAACCCCTGGGCTAAAATCCAGGTATCAGCAGTTCTTTTTTTTCTTTTTTTTTTTTTTTTGGCTTGAGGTGCAAATTGGTCTTCTTGGCTTTTCCAGCTTCTAGAGCCCACCTCCATTTCTTGGCTTGTGTCTTCCTTCCTCTGTCTTCAAAACTAACAACATTACTCTGACCATTTTCCCCGGCCGTGTCTTTCTCTCTCACCAAATTGGGGAAAGATTCTCTGATATTAAGGACTCATGTGATTAGATTGGACCCACTTGGATAATCCAAGATAATCTCCACATCTCAATGTTTATACCTCAGTCTTATCTGAAAAATCACTTTTGCCTTATGAGGTAACATATGCACATCCTGGAGATCAGGACATGGACACTTTGGTGGGGGGGCATTATCCTGCCAAGCACAGAGTGATGCTGCTGCCATTCTTGGACACTTGGTTTTGTGCCCAACAGCATGTTTGGGTAACACACCATTACAAAGGGGATTTTTTGTTGAATCAACAGTAATGAAATAAAGGGCAACACAGGAATTTTTAAAGGAATAGTGTTTCCTTTAAAACAGAAACGGTATGGTTGGAGTAAGATGCCACTGCTAAAATTTGTTCTAAACACACTGCAAACATTCCTCTGCATCGTTAATCCCACTTAAATTTGACTCTATCATTGTCAAGATGAGCAGCTACATGGATTACCCAATGTAGGAGCCTGACCACAGAATATAGATGATGCCTAAGTCTGTAGTTTCAGTGCCCAAGTTTGTACTAATTCCCCAAATTCTAGAGTCAAATTCCTATTCTCTGCTTTAGTAGTCTGTCTAAAATATGCATGCCTTCAGACCACTGCCGGACTTCTTTTTATTTTATTTTATTTTATTATTTTATTATTTTATGTTATTTTTTGATTATGAGTAGCCATTACCTTAGCAGGCTGACATCCCTTTGTTCCAACAGTAAGCCATTTATAAAGTATGAATTTTACGGAAATTATATGAACCAATAGGTTTATGTGAGCATAAATGGAAAGTGCAGGCTATATGAAATTGTTAGAATCAGGGCAGCAAATGGTTTAGTTAAAGCTCAGTATAATCCTTTATCATTTTATTTTTAAAGTCCTATCACTGATTCATCTGAAATGTGATAGACTGAGGATCTTACCGTAATGTGACAAAATTTAGAAATACAATTTTCTCTTTTTGGTTTCTTTTATTTTATAGAAAGAGAGAGTTGGCATTTTGTTATAGACGTTTCAAAGCAAGAAAATGATAACTCAGGAACATTAAAATTCACGTTCTTTGGGCAATAAGCCCTAAGCTTACTGAAGAACCTTCTGGTTTGCAGTCACCGAAATGATTTAATAGGGAACCAGTCTCAAAGATTGTTGAGACAAGAAGTTAGGAGAGCCCTCAACTACAAGTGAAGGCGGTTGCTGTTGAAGCCTATCGTTTTCTCATTTAAGAAGCCTGATTTGGGGCGCCTGGGTGGCGCAGTCGGTTAAGCGTCCGACTTCAGCCAGGTCACGATCTCGCGGTCCGAGTTCGAGCCCCGCGTCGGGCTCTGGGCTGATGGCTCAGAGCCTGGAGCCTGTTTCCGACTCTGTGTCTCCCTCTCTCTCTGCCCCTCCCCCGTTCATGCTCTGTCTCTCTCTGTCCCAAAAATAAATAAACATTGAAAAAAAAATTAAAAAAAAAAAAAAAAAAAGAAGCCTGATTTAGTGAGCTGCACATATGATCACGGTGTGCATTCTGAAATGAATCTAGCAGTGAGAGTGGCTCCCAGGAAGAGTTCCACATGAATAAGCACCTCAGGGGGAAAAGGCAAACAAAACAAACCTTGGGCACTTGCTTAAAAATGAAGGCCACATTCGGGCATGTGTGGTTGCCATTGACTTTAATGGGAACATCCTGTCTGTTTCTGGGATTCAGAACATAAAATCGGTGGGAAAAGTGTGAAATGGGGAAAAAAAGAAATAAAAGTATCCATTGGGCATTGTGTTTAAAGATGAGAAGAACTGTGTGTCATAAAGGGATGAGTTAAAATTCACATTTTGCCAGTGAAGACCATTGTTGTGTCTCAAAAAATTATTTAATACTGTTGCGTTTGATTCCTGAAAAAGGAAGCAGGAGGAATAGGCACTGGTTTCAACACAATTTGCTAATTTCTGATTGACAAGAGAAAAGTTAGAAATTGCAGAAATGGCTGGGAAGACTCACCTCCATTCTGCAGACACACACACACACACACACACACACACACACGCATGCATGCGTGCAAACCAAGACCAACAAACAGGCATGGAAAGTATCTTACTGGCATCTTGTTTCTGGTATTGCTATAACTACGCACAAAACAAGTGATACATGAAATGGTAGCGACATCTGTTCAAGAACCTGTGGGGCTTTCCTCACAAAACAGTTGTAAAATCTTTTGGGGACAAAAATATTTCTACGTATCTGTGTAGATGCTTTCTTTTAAGGGAAACACGCACACACACACACACACACACACACACACACACACACGAACAAGTGTTGAGCTGAAAAGACAAGAATAAGAAAAAGAAATGTCATCCATGTCTTAAAATGCTTCTTTAATTTTTCTCCTTTCAAACCAAGCTACGTGAATTGCCTCGAAGTTACCGATTTTTTTTCTTTTTTCTTTTCTTTTCTTTCCTCTTTTCTTAGAATCTCAAAACATGTAAATTGTCATAAAGCTAAAGTTTAAGATTCCCCTTGGTCAGACCGTAGTAACACACACTTGGATGCTGAGTGAGTTTGTTTTTATTTGGTAGGAAACATTTTCTGACCTTGGAAATGAAATTGTTCAGTTGTCTGTTTGTTTATGGCTGAAGCTGTATGGAGGGTTCTGGGTACTTGTGTTCTGGGTACTTTGAAATTCTCAAATCCACAGTGTGTGGGAAGTTATACAACTTGGGTTTAATCATCGTTCAGGATGTTCCTCATTAAGGAACCCAGATTTACCTCCTTCCCACGACTCCCCAACATTAGTTTACATTTATCACACAGCAAACTGTCCAGGCTGAGGGGGTGAACTGCAGACAGTAGGAGCTGAGCCTCTTGTTACCTATTTACCCTCTCAGTAGTAGACAATGTAGAACTTGTGCCTTGAGCAGGCTGCAAATGTCTCTCCAAATGAGTTATTCGACTTTTCCCTCACTCCAGTGTCCTTTAATATCAGGTAGCATTTTTATAATATAGTCTTAATTGTTTTAAATAACTGGCCTCTAGCAAGTACAATTTATTCAATTGGAATGGTTGAAACATGGAGATTTTGTTGATTTTACCATCTTCTGGACAGATTTGGATGTGCAAAGTAACATGTCTTGGTGGACCATTAAATGTTAGCATTTGTTGGCAAAGCCATTCCATTATACATTGTTCTTTGAAATGACTGATGATTGAGTCTTGCTAAATGTAATGTGGCTATTTTGGACATTGCTGCATTATCCTATTTTTGTAGCCACTTTGCTGTGGAAAGTGAAGCACACCCATCTCACAGATGGAATTTTTTAATCTGCAAAGTATCCTTTCTGGGAAAGTGGTGGCTGATGAACTGGGGGTAGGGTGGCAGCTCCCCAGCTGAGCTCATGACAAGTGAGAGATGAGGCAGCCAGGGCCGGTGTTCCATTCATACCTGTGGGCGGATGCACCTGGTGGGCAGCCCCTGCCCATCTCTGCTTTCCTAAAAGTACTTAGCTTATCACTCTCTATAAATCACAGCCAAGCCCTCCGTCCTTTCCCTGTCCATTCATCTTCCCAGTCCCAGCATCCCAGCCCCTCCCCTTGCTGCAGCATCCTGCATGCCACAGTCCCAGGCAAACCGTGCAGCTTGATTTTCCCTCTGGCCAGCAACCCCTGGCGGGTGAGGAATGAACTCTTCTCAGAACAACAGAGGGGAGATGAATAAATGAGCAAGACTTGGTACCCTTAGAATGTTGAGAAATGGAGAATTAAATCACCTTGTTTGGGAGCCATTGGGTAATTCAAGTGACAAAATAAGTACCATAGCAATTCAATTTTAGCCCAATCTACACTTGTTACAGAAGCACTGAACAGAGCCTCAGAAGTCAACCCACAAGATAATAAATCCCTTGTCTAGAAAATGGAGATAATTGTATGAGCTTACCTCCAGTAATTATTGTGGGGGAATAATTAATAGAATGAGTATGGAGGAGGGTATAAGAGTGATCTGGAAATGGTAATATTGAAAAAAGTCATGCTGAAATTGGCTTAGGTGTGAAGGAAATAAAGTGATCTGGTCAAGAATGTGCACGGGGTTCAAATCCATGCTCTGCCACTTACTAGCTGTGTGACCTTTGAATAGGTTACTGAATTCCTCATGGGTAGGACCTACCTGCGGGGCTGTGGGAACACCTGAGGCCACTCAGGTAAATGGCCTGGTTTCATGACTATGGCAGGGTGATGCTCATCAAATGGTAGCTATTACTGTTTACAGAGAAGATAAATCGTCTTCATTGTCTTTTATAAATTAGCAAGAAGTCCTCTCCTATTTATAAGCAATTGTATTCAGGATTATCAATAAGATGTGGGTTGAAATTATCTCATCAGATAAATAAGGGAATATTGTTTGGAAGCCTTTAAGCATACCTTTGGAGGGAAGCAGCCACACAAGAATTCTGAAAATCCGTTCATGGCATTGAGTGAAAGAGCACGCCGCCCTTCCAGCCTGCAGGACATTCTTTGAGTGACGACAGGCATTTTGAAAGTGCACAGAGACCTGCCCGACATGTTGGTAAAATCATCCAGGAGATTTTGCAAGAGCCAAAACACTGAACCTGCTCTCTGAGACCTGGCCTGCATCTCATATGTTGGATAGAAGAAAGCAGGTGTCACGGGGTCCTGGACTTGGTGTAGCAAGACATTTGGTTCTTGGTATTCAGGCAACAAGTATTCCAACGACAACTAGTAAAATGGGCTACAATTAGCCTATAAATGACTTTTTAAAGTTGTTTTTTAAATTTTTAAAAGTCATTTTTGGTTGTCATTTTGGGACCAGGGAGCCCTGGGGTTCTCATATGTCTCATTCAGCAATATGACATTGCTGATTTAAATTTACAGGCACTAAAGAGCCTTCCACAATAGTTCATGTGGGAAGCAATTGATAAAAATTGGCATTCCTGACAATAATCCACATACTAATGGATCAGAAAAAAGAATATTTAACTTTTTTTTTTTATTTTAAAAAAGGTGCTCCTGAGTGGCTCAGTCACTTAAGCGCCTGGCTCTTGATTTTGGCTCAGGTCATGATCTTGCAGTTTATGAGATTGAGCCCCGCATTGGACTCTGCACTGACAGTGCGGAAGCCCCTTCAGATTTTCTCTCACCCTCTCCCTCTGCCCCTCCCCGCTCGTATGCCCATGCACCTCTCTCTCCCTCTCTCAAAAATAGACATTTAAAAAAAATTATTTAAAAAAAAAGAATAGGTGTTCATTTGTTCAAAATTGTTGAATATACAAAGACCTGTAAGTTCATTAGTGCTCCCCCCCACTCCGCCCCACCAATGTAGTTGGGCTATCTGGAAAGATCAGGCATGGACTGCTCTTTAGAGCTTTGCAATGAGTGGGCCTCATGCCTCACCCAGTACATGCATATGTAAGGCAGGACTCCAGAGCTCAGGTTCATGTAACAAGCCCATGAGAATGTGCACACCCACAGGACTTTTCCCAGGCTAGTCACCTGGGAAGGCTGTCCAGCACAACCCAGCATTGCAGGACTTAGAAGGACCTTAGAGATTACTCAAGTGATTTTAAATGAGAGCCAAACCCCTCTGCAGGTTTCTTTTGGGGGAAGGGAATTGTCCAAATCTGGGTCTTTTGAGGCTCAATTTAATTTTTGAAAGCAACCAAACTTCACTCAAAGCCAGATCTAGTGAATAAGGTAAATGGTCAGGATGGACAAATGAAAACTAAGGTGGGGCCATAAAATGACAAAACTGGTTGGCTCTAATGACCCACAAAGTGGTTCTGAGAGATTAATTCCAAAAGCACCTAAAGAAACATCAGCTCCTCACATTATTACTGTGGTCACAACCTCTCTGAGGGAGGTGAAAAAGCTCATGTCAGATCTAAAAATATTCATGCTTTTTGGCCCAGAAATTCAATTTCTAGGAATCTATCATAAGGAAGTTATTGAGATGGTATGCAAAAATTTAACTATTTGAAATCTGGATGCAGTGTTAATAATCACTTAAATTTGGGAGTGTCCTAAATGTCCAACAGTAGGGATTGGCTGAATATAGAAGGACCTCTAAAGTCAATATACTGAGCAGTCACGCAAAATAATGCTACTGAAGTGTTTTTATTGATATGGAAAACTGCTCACATTCAATGAAAAGAGCAGGTTATAAAATGGTGTGAAGATATGATCCAGGTGAAAGTTTGTACATATGGGGAAGGGATAGAAAAGTAAAGGGAAAGACATTAGACCAAGTAGTAAATGGTGGATGGGCCTGTGAATATTTTCACACTGTTTTTGCTTGTACCTCTTATGATTTTCCTATAATGAAAATTATTTTTATAATAAAAATATAATAAAAAGAAACATCACAGAAAGGAAAAGGAGGTTCTACTGTCCTTAAGGAGGAATTATGATGGACCTATTTTAGTTTGTTAGAGTTCTCATAGCAAAATACCACAAACTGAGTGGTTTAATCAACAGAAATATATCTTGTCACAGTTCTGGAGGCTGGGAGTCCAGAGTCAAGGTGCTGGCAGTTTTGGTTCCCTCTGAGGGTGTGAGGGAGAATCTGTTCCAAGGCCTCTCCATAGCATCTGGCAGTTTGCTGGCAATCGGTGACGTCCCTTGGCTTCTGTTCTATCACTTCAATCTCTGCCTTCCTCTCCACAGGCTGTTCTCCCCGTGTGTGTGTGTGTGTGTGTGTGTGTGTGTGTGTGTGTCTACATCCTAAGTTCCCCTTATTATAAGGACATTAGACATATTGGATCTGGGCCCATTCTATTCCAGTAGGACTTCATCTTACTTAGATCTGCAATGTCCCTGTTTTCAAATACAGCCACATCTGAGGTATTGGGGGTTAGGACTTCAACATATAGATTTGGGGAGTAGTGGGGGGGACACAATTCAACCAGCAATAGTACCCCAATGAAATAGCCCCACTGCTTCTACCCAACTGAAAGTACTGCTTACCTGCCATGTCAGCCTGTGCCAGCTGCTGTATACATAGTACGAGCGTGGGCCAAGACCAGGAGTTGGGGAGGGGGGGGAGGGGGGACACCGACATCCCTGCTCAATTTTCCTGGAAACCTAAAACTACTCTTAAAAAAATTAAGTCTATTAATTTAAAAATGAAAACCAAAAAATATGTTACAAATAATGAAATTTGCAAGGGATCACACAGTCAGCTACCCAAAAGGGGCCTTTGGCAGATAAACGTTTGGGAAACTTCAAGAGTTAGCCCTTTTTCAAAGGTAGTTGAGAGGATACAGATGACCAAAGTGTGACCCAGTGGGATCTCCAGGATTCAAACAACCCTGGCCGCTCACACCTATCTCAGACTCAACAAAGCCCTTCTAATGGAGCTTTAAGCGGGTGGGGAATGGGGGAGGGGAAGGAGAACCAAATTCTTATTCAAAGAAATAACAATTTGGAACGTGCACAACAGTGTCAACAAGTTATGTAGATCTTATCAGCATCGCATTTTTGGTGCCTCCCAGCTATCCAGCGAGGCTCAGCCAGCCTGTCAACACCCTTCAGCATCCCACGCAAGACGGGCATATCAACACCTCGGGAGGCTCTGCTGTGGCCAGGCCTGCCTCCCCAGGGCCCCAAAGAGTGCACGTTTTCTCTCTCCTCACAGAATACCATCGTACCATCCCCTTTGTATGCATGAGTGTCTTGGGCCCATTTCTCTCCTCACATCCTGTGACTTGGTTGGGGATAGCTATAAAGTGGAACAATACCTTTACGCTAACTTTGGAAAGAGTACCTAACTTGGGAAAATCTGATGTTGCATTGTCTGAAGGAAGGGAATGTGTAGTTTCAGTAATGTGAGGAGAAAATGTTATTATAGTCAAAATATAATACATTATATTTATATATGTATTTATATATATGTGTATATATATATTTATATGTCAAACTATAATAGGCTTATACTAGGTGCTTCTACATTTGCAGATAAAAACTTTGTGATTTTACAAAATTATGGATGGGGGCTAAGGCATGAAACTTTGGAGATTCTCCTCCCCACCTCCTCCCACTTCGCCACAGAAATAAGGCCCTCGTAGCATACAGTTGCTTCGTGATAATACAGCCTTTCAAATGTAATTTTGCTAAATGATGCAAAAAAAGCATTTATTTAGACCAGTGAAAATGATAGTTTTTACTATACATCTCAGCCTTCTTTTACAATTACCTGTTTATTAATATTAAAGTCAATGAATGGATCTCCTTGTTTGTGTGTTTGTTTTCACTTTTAGGCAGCTTTAAGTGCCTTGAAACAATTTTCTGAACAAGGACTGGACCCAATGGAAGGGGCAATGAATATTGAAAAAGGTTCTCTTGAAAAGTGAGTAAATCTTCTGCTATATTCTTACATTTCTAATTTTGCAGTTGTGCAAAAAAAATAAGATATAGGTAACAATAAGGTAAAAAAAAACCCTCAAGACAATAATATCTGTATCTTACAAAATTATTCATATTACAGTTAAATGTAAATAAATGAGAAACGATATATATATATGGTCATTTTCATTTCCTCTAGTACATATGTGAAAGTTTTAATCTACTAATTGATCATTTTTTTCTCCATTTCAATGCCTTTGTTGGAAATATTTCTGTGAGTTTTATTGACTATAGAGACTTGCACAACTTTTAAAAGACTGTTTTTACTTCATACTGTTGAGGTTTCTTCTGTCTAAATCTTTTCTGACATACAAACTTGCGCTCACACTCCTGCTAAGTTGTGGGCGCAAGAGAGAGAAAAGAAAAAGAAGTCCAGAAGAGGTATCCCCTCCCCTTGACCGCATTTTGTTTTCCACGTTGTTCTAGAAACACAAGCACCCGTTGCCACAAAAGCGTGGCTCCCAAGGACTGCAAAGGCAATAATGTAGCTGTAGCAAGAATTTCTGAAATCGAGTGCATAGTTTTTTTTTATGATATCGAATGTCAGGTCTCACCTGAGCGACTGAATTTTAGGTCTCTCCAGAGGCCCAATTTATACTAAAGAAATTGAAAGCAATTGCATTTACATAGAGGAATCCGAATTCTTTCCAAGCCCTAAAAATCACAGGTGAGATTTCAAAACGCCCATAGGAGATAACGTTTTTTAGAATGAAAACAAACCGATAACCCAGGAAGTGAAAAACAGATACATTGATCCTCCGGTTAAATAAGCATAGCCCCAAAACAGCATTTGGTCATTAATATGTAAGAGGTGAGAGCGTGAGAAGAAAGCATTTGGTAAACAGACGCGGTATTTTCTGTTGTCTATAGATTGGCAACCATTTATAAGCTAATTTAATCAAAACCATTTCCACATGATCTCATCAGTAGACTATCTGAACATAAATATTGTTGTTTCACTTTAAAATGTCACTTTTGTGGTGACCTTTGAATCCCGTGTGCCATCTGCTAATAAACATGTCTGAAGACGTGCAACCCTGGACCTTCAGCTCTTGTTAATGTATTAATCTTCCAGACAAGCCCAGCATCTGGGAGAGAAAGCGGACAATAACCAGACACACCCGGGCTCCATCGCTCAGGACTGCAAGAAATCAAAGTCGGTCATCTAGCAGCTCCCAGAACCACGGCTGCCACCACATCCTTATAAACCTGTCAGCACGCATGAGGGTGTCTGTGTTCAAGGAAATGAATGACTAATACCATTATTTGAGTCTTATGTGAAGACAACACTATTCTAACACAAGAGATAATATACATAGTACTGTTTATTCAACTGGGGAAAAATAAAACTTTGAGCATTTCCCTCGGAACTTGAGATCAGATCATAACTCACTTGCCCGGAGGCAGGAGAAATCTGATCCTGCTACTGGAGCTTGAAATAACAATTAATGAAAAGTGTTAGAAACAGAGGTAAAAATTTTAAATGATTAATAGAGAAATTGGGTTTGGTTCCGTTGTTATGATTGTTTTGTCGTGGAGCTTGTGTTCAGTTATATTCTCTCTCTCTCTCTCTCTCTCTCTCTCTCTTGTTTTAAATAATGCTTGATGATTCAAAGATTAACCAATGATGTGCTGTGGAATGTGATGGTCGTTGTCTTCATATAGAGTCACACCGTTTCTCTTTTTATGCGGATATTTATAATCTTCATCCTGTATCAATACGAATGACTTTGAGGTGCACGCCTCAAAGATGTATGCAAACAAACAAGGTTTAAATCAGGTCAGATATTTTATTTACCATATGAAATCATGTTAGGAACAACTAGTTTCAATATACTCCAGGAATTAAAAAACAAAAACCAGAAAAAAAACAGTTGTGGGTTTTGAGCTCCATAATACTATTAGCCACTAAGGAGGCGTCTTGCCTCCACTGACCATTTCTCCAGATTCCACGTTCCGTTGTGGAAGTCACACCCACCCTCATCCGTGTGTCATAGCCACTCACTGTTTGCATCGAGAGCGTTTTTAATAACTGCCTCTGGACTTGGGACAGTGAGTAGGATCAAAATAAATAATGTACATGGCGGGGAAGGGAAAGCCTGTCGGAGGAGCCGTAAGAGTCTTGCCAGCTTGTAGCCAGCCACGCTCTGGACCAGCATGTTGGAATCCAGCGTGTACCGAATGCAGTAAAAAAATTGGTCGGTTTCTGTGTGAAGTGTTGTCATTGTTGTTCTTTCGTTCCCTGGCTCTCATCTCTTAAACATCACCTCGGTGAGACCCATCCCAAAGGCCGCCACCCAGCCCAGTCATCCTGCGCCACGGTGGCTTTAGAGGGTGTCCCGGCTCCTGTGCCACCAGCTGTATCTGTGAAACTGCAGAGCGGCCTCCTGGGTGACGAGGAGCCGGGTTCCTGACCAGCCAACGTCATCTCATTGTTCAGCCTTTCTCCTTATTGATTCACAGACGTTGTGCAATGAGAAAACACTATATGGCCTAACTGCTCGACCCAACGTGACAATAGGAATATGATTATGTAAGATTTCATAAGCAAAACCACCACAAACCATGATCTGGCTGACTCACACGCGACTGGAGGATAAACAAACAGCAACATAAGGAAATAACTCGAAGGTTGTTTTTAATGATTCCCATGTGGGGAAGTCCGCCAGTGTTGGGAGGGCCGGTGCCCTCGGAGGAAATAGGTTTCGTTACATAAAGCTGGGTCCTGGTGGAGATCGGCGCATTTGTAAAGTTGGGGTTCACAAGGTAAGCCAAGCTGAACGATACATCCTGCTGCCTCGCGCCAGGGTGCGGAGAGCCCTGAATCATTGCCTTCGAAGGGGACAGGCTGTTTCTTCTGCTCTGCCTTTTACCACCTGAGGCTTAGGCCCTCAGCCGGGTGGGGAACAGGCCCGTACGCAGCACCACTTCGGGCAGGGGCTTTAAAGTGGATCTTCAGTTTACCAAACACAATAAACACGGGCTACCTCCTGCAGCCCACGGTCAGAACAACACCAAGGCCGTCAGGGCTGTAGGGGAGTGATGAGCCCAGGGAACAAACGAGCTCATCAGTTCTCACAACCCAAATATCTGAAACATTTAACTCTTGAGCTCTCTGACATGAGCCATCCTCATGGCTGAGGTATCCCTGACACAGCAGAGCCGTGGTGGTGGGCGCGGGAGAGGTACGTTCGCAGAGCACCTCAAGTTTAGTGGGGGGATATTTATTTCAAAATTCCATCCCACCTACCTGCCTGAAGAGCCCAGGAAAGCCTCCAGATGTTTGGCCCAGAACCGCAGCCCTGCCTGGGAACCCTTTGGGTTTTCTTTGGGTTAGATTAGCAATGCAAATGTTGGGTGGCCTGCAGCCGCCTGCAGGAACCCGCTAGGATGCTCCGAGCTCCTTCCAAAGCGCAGTGTTATAGATCATTGGAGGGGAAGCCATTAAGTAGATTTATTGAAAGAATGTTTCTTCGGCACAAGGAGATCTTTTTGATGAAAAATGGAACTCATTATTCTTTAAAGGACACAGATTGACTTATCTCCTTTATCAATTACAGTGTCTGCTTTCAGCTTTTCTCAATCAGCTATGGGCTTTGTAGTCACTTCCCAGCGCGGAGGCCAATGTGCTTTATGAAAAAGGTTTGTTTTTACATTTTAATTGGAAATATAATATTGCACTTTGGAACTCTGACCATCCCTTTCCAGCACAACTTGCCAAAGGTCGATGGTGAGACACCACCAATCAGGCTGTGACAAGGGTATTATTCCTCCCCTTCCTGGGGTGATGTATCTGGGTTCTTCCGGCATTCTTCTCCCCAGCAGACATTCTCTGCAGTGAGTTCTGTTGTTGCTGTTGATGGCTTCAACCAAATTCCTGCACCACAAAATAAAAATAGATGAATGAAAAACTTAATGTATTATACAGAAGTTTTCAGAACTCCTAGTGACCTTGCAGATGTGGTCCAGACCAATTGGTTGGTGTTTATTCCCACTGCGGGTGAGTTATCACTGCAGCTACCTGGTATGTTCTGTACCTTTTAATGTCCAAAGGCTACTTGTCATCATTGTGGCCAAGGATGATAGAAAACCTACCAGTTTTGGGCGTCTGGGTGACTCGACTTTGGATCAGGTCATGATCCCACAGTTGATGGGTTCGTGCCCAAGTCGGGCTCTCTGGTGTCAGTGTGGAACCTGCTTCGGATATTCTGTTCCCCTCTCTCTGTCCCTCCCCCACTTGTGCATGCTCTCTCTCTCTCTCTCTCTCTCTCTCTCAAAAAAAAAAAAAAACATTTAAAAATTTTAAGAAAGAAAGAAAGAAAAAGAAAGGAAGAAAACCTAACAGTTTTGCACACAGAGCTAAGAAGTCATTAGTGGCAAAATCATATATGAATTTGTCTTCGAGTTTCCCCTAACTTACCCCACTGTGATACAGGTACGATAAATGTATAAATGTATAAATGATACATTGAATACATGCAAAAATGGATAAATGAATAAGGTACCAAAGGGATAGATAAGCCTGTTAAAGAAAGAAATTTTAAATCTCACTGCTTAACATGACACAGAGCTAGTCACTCATGATAATATATGGCATTCCCATTGATAATATTATAGTACCTTCAGCCCCAGAGGGACTGTGGCATTTCTTTCCCTTTTTTAATATTTTTATTTTTTTAATGTTTATTTATTTTGAGAGAGAGAGAGCACGAGCCAGGGAGGAGCAGAGAGAGAGAGGGAGAGAGAGAATCCCAAGTAGGCCCCGTGCCGCCAGCACAGAGACTGATGCGGGGCTCCATCTGCTGAACCATGAGATCGTGACCTGAGCCAAAATCAAGATTCTGATGCTTAACAGACTGAGCCACCCAGGTGCCCTGACTGTGGCATTTCTTAATTCAAAGCGTGGTGAGTCCACAAAACCCCTCATTTCAGAGGACTTTGGACCCATGGAGACCCACTATCCTGCCCCCCCCCTTCCCATTTCTGCATTTATATCCCTTCCCTAAACTAGCAGATTTAATTCCAATCCCCACTCCCAGATACGTTCCTGCATTTCCATAATCACAGATACGTGTCTTATGAGGAGGGACCTTGTAATATATGGTTCAAAGCAAAGACTTTCCTAGATTCGGTCAAACCCACTGTCTGTTTCTGTCAGACAGCACCTGAGTTCAGTCTCACCTTTGCCAAGACTCAGGTAAAAATCATCTCGCCGAGGAAGCTCTCCTCTGTGCTCTAACCTCTTAACATAACTAAAAGCTCTTTTGGAGTCCCAGCTCGCTCTGATGTATGCTGGGAATGCAGAAAATAAATAAACAAATGAAACTACTTCCCCCTAAAGGACCCACATTCTAGCTGGAGGGAAAGACTGACAAGGAAATGAGCACAGAGCAGGGAGCATTTTGTTCTCACAACCATCACACTGGAGCCAGTTGCTCACCTGCTTGTCCCCGAGGGTCACTCACTCCTTCCTGTGCTCATCTCACATGCTTTGGGCAGCGTGCTGTATTCAGGTGACACTGTCAAAAAGCTATCGTCTGCTTTCACTCTAGTAGCATATCTTATCTCACCTCCACCTCCCACGGCCACTGACAGCCCCACCCTCAGCCCCACCCCCAGCTTCAAATATGCATACACAGATGAAGAAGCTTTTTAAGTCCCCCTGCACTTAGGAGGCAGACCACCTGAATTGACTCCTCATCGTGTCTCCTGGCCTGGTAGGACTGCCCACTTTAATATGTAAATATTTATTGAATAGAGGAATGACCCTAAAAACCCTGCCATGATGGATTTGCCAGTCTAACTGGGTCAGCAGTACCCTGGATGCATGGACAGAGGAGTCTGGCCTATTAGATGGACTCTCCTGCCTGGGAGGAAACTTCTAGTTCCACTTCTGTTAATGTGTGGCCTCGTTGAAGTCATTTAACGTCTCCAAGTTTCAGCTTTTCATCCAAAGCAATAGGGGTGAGAATATGCAAGAGTCTGTGGCCAATTTTTTGTAAGTTTATTTCTTTCTTTTGGGAGAGACAGAGACAGCGCAAGTGGGGGAGGGGGGGTAGAGAGAGGGGGAGAGAGAGAATCCCAAGCAGTCTCCACACTGCCAGTGCAGAGTCCGATGTGGGGCTCAAACCCACAAAGCCGCAAGATCATGACCAGAGCCGAATCGGCGGGTCGGATGCTTAACTAACTGAGCCACATGGGTGCCTCTGGACAATTTTTTAAAGTGCACAAGTTGTGAAAATAAATACAATCTTTCAATCAGAGTCAGTGGGTATTACAGAAAGAGCTGTGGCCTAGGAGTCAAGCATCTAGAGATCTGGTTCAGCCACAGATATGACCCTGGCAAGGGATTTAGACTTCCTGAGCCTCAGTTTCCACATCTATAAAATGATGTCCCCTAAGACATTACAGCTCTAAATTTATATTATTATTCATACCTCTATTACTAGTGGTATGCTTATATTCAAATTTGGTGTCTAATGTGTGGATTTTTTATCAAACGTCTGTAAGCAAAATACCACTCAATCAATTTGAATGATTTGAATCAATCTGTTGCTTGTACGTTATAGAAACCTACTCAAACCAGCAATGGGAAACTTGTTTTAAAGGTACAGGGGTGTTTCACAGAACCTAAGGGCAGAAATGCAGACACAAACTGGAGCCAGGAAGTAGAAACTGTGGGGAAACCAGGAAGTGCTCTTTCTCCCTGTCTCTCAATTCCCCTCCTCTCTCTGAATGTCTGAATCATCTCTCCTCACATTAGCTCCTGCTTCTCAAGTACACATATCAGAGAACATGGCTATCAATAGAACCCGAGTTTACAGCCATCTGACGAAACAATGAATCTCTCTTTTGATTTCATTCCTCAAATCATAGGAAGGAACCCATGACTGCACCACCTTGAACCAGGTGTTCACCTCTGACCCACAATGTACAAATATGGCTGCCCTTCTTTACCCTTATGGAGCAGGGTAAGGTGGTCATCGGAGAAGAATCACTGTTTAGTGAGACAAACTAAGATATCTGCCTTGACTACTTCCCAGGGGGCAAGGCTCGTTATAATCATGTGCTAGTTCTGACTTTCAATGTAAACAATGAAGCTTAAGTAACTAACCGTCTCCCAAATGTCATAGATTGGTCTCAGGTTTGTGAAGGTTGTGCTGTTTTGTTTGGTTTTGTTTAATCCTTTCGTGTCTTCAGTTTCAAGGGTCTGATGAACCACAAAGCTGTCCTGAATGAGTCATAAAACTACCTAGGAGAAAAAGTAAAAAGTTTCCAGGGATCCCAATTAGTATATTTTTAAAAGCCTCCTTTCCTTCAGCACGCATAACAAGAAATTTCAGCAGTAGATTGGTCAACCGTCCTCAGGGATTTCTATAAAACCAGAAGACCAGAGGCCATTTCCCAGTTTTTGTTATCCTGAGAGGATTTTAACTGTAAAGGAATTTCTGATTTTTACAACGGAGGTGGGTAGAGATGGAAACAATCTTGGTCTGATTTTCTTTCAAACTTTACACATAAATTTTCAAGGGAGCCCAAAGAAGAGAGATTTGGTTAGTTAAGTGAGTGGAAGGAGGCAGAAAATAGGGTCAGAAATATGAATTCAAGAGTGAAGTAGGTGAGAAAGCCATGCTGCATTGGAAAAGAATAAGGAAATGGGAAGTTCTGGAGAAGACATTTGTGACCAAAACAGACTATTTTCCCTGCAGGTAAGTCTTTAAATGCCTGCCCCTTTGCCTGAGGAATGAGCAGTCAAAATCTCCTGTTTCCCCTTGAACCTGCCCCTAAATCTTCTACATGAGTAGTAATTTTCCAGAAGGGTGTTTAGTCACTGGTCCTTCCTCATCCTCTGAATGAAGAGGAAGGAACTAGGTCTCTCACCAACTCAAGATGATTACTGAGCTACAGGAAAAGCCCAGGCCTATGAACTCCAAGGAGAATTTGGCTCATTGGTTATCCCTGGTATTAGAAAAGGTCAGAACCTCTGTTTTTGCTTGGAACCAGAGTCACTTCCACAGTCATCACAACATAATGTGCAACAGTTGTTTGAGGGCTCAGGTACATGACAGCCACTGCCTCTGTCTTAGAAGAGACCACTAGCCTGAACAGGTCTGACTAAACGTATCTTGCCTTCTGGTTTCTAACCTTAACCAAATTCCAACCTATTAATCAATTAGCAGATATGGAGTTAGTCTTGTGGGGAACCAACTGAAGCTTAAAAGTTCTCTACCTTCAAAGAGCTTCCAGTCCAATTGGGAAGATGAGATGGCAACGAGATACTGAGAGAAAAATGCAAGAAAACAGATACAGACACACTTCATTAGGAACTGATTTCAGCTTCTGCTGCTCCCACAATGCTTATAGGAAGCATCGTGAGGAAATTCAGGCTAACAACCCAGATTTCAATATTATAAAGAATGTCTACCTTGGATTCCTGCTCCCTTTGGTCTGGTGATCTGGGCTGGCCAACCTATAACTAAGGTGATGTGGGAATCCATTTTGTATGTTTCTTTTTTCTGTGGTGAATCCTGAGATAGATGAGGCTTTATGAACTACCATCCCCCCTACAACCACTACCTTCACCACCAACAACCTTCCTAACTACTGATTTATAATCTTGAGCCACATTTTACCAAGAAAGGAGTGCTGGGTTTGATTAAGAATCAGGATTCGGGGATCAGACTGCCTACACTCAACTCTTGGCTTTTCCACTAACTCCTTATATATATTTAGGTAAGTTACCTTAACTTTTCCAAGCCTCACCTTCTTCAGCTATAAAGGATGACAGTGTTGTTACGTGGATCAAATAGATTAATTTCATGAGTCAATACATGTAAAGTGTTTTGAGCTATATGTGGCACAGAAAAAGTACTCAATAAACATGAGTTATTATTGACCAAGAGCCAATCAATGAATGAATCAGTAATTATTGATCAACTCCTGCGTGCCAGACACTATGAGTGCTGAGAAGAGAAAGAGGCCAAGATGAACAAGGCATAGCCCTGTTTTGCATCATGAGATTTTGGTTTCTTAAAGACAGCTATAAAACATGCACACAAAGAAATGTTACCCTGGACTGAATAGCCTCAGAGACCTGGGGCTAGGAGCATCTACAGGACGCCCCTATGGACTGCTCAGACAATAGGATCACCTTTGAGATGTCTTCTCTACAAAGTCAAATATCTGTGTCTCCTAACGCCTCTTGGGACTTGTTGGTGAGAATGACCCACAGGTCAGAGAATGATTTCTGACAAAGGGATTACACATTCCCCACACACCTCATGATGCACCTCTTTCTCTAGACTCCTCAGGGAACCAGGAGAAGATGGCGGAAGAAGTCTACCAGTGACCTAGAAAGGTACACACAGCCCCAGAAGTCAGGGAAACCAAGGCTGGTAAGTTGACTTTGAAATGTTAGACCAAACCTGGGCTTGGCTTCTGTTGGTTTAAGTTTCTGGAAGGTAAGGAGAAAAAAACTGTAAATAACCCTGTCCCTCCTGGCCAGTATGGGAAAAGCAGCTTATTCCTTCTGTTCTATCTGGTTATAAGTATACCAGCACTACCATGGTCCTTTTATATCTTTTCTTCGTATATCACCCGAGAAAGAGAAGAGGCACAGGAAGTCTCATATGGTGGATAATAAAAGTTATTTACAATGGAGTTGAGGTAATAAGGGTCTGAATGAGGGCAGTAGCAGTAGGGAGGGAGAACAGGAAGCATAAAGAAGGTAGATTCAATAGGCTTTAATCACCAAATGGATGGAAGGGGAAAGGGGAGGAGTTTCATCCAGGCTGACTCCAGGGCCCTGGCCTAGGAAACTGGGTAAATGTCAGTAATGTTCACTAAAATAGGGAATACGGGAAAAGAGCAAGTTGTTAATGAAGTCAGTCCTAGACTTGTTGAGTCTCATATGCCTGCAGGACACCCAGAGAAAGATCTTCAACTGGTAACTGAAAATGTACCAAACATCAGGAGAGACATTTAAGTGGAAGAGATGTTTCTGAAGAATAAGCATATGGGTGGTAATTAGTGGTATGTAAATTAACAAGATCCTCCAGAGAGAGCCTGTAGAATAAGAGCAAAGGTCAAGGCAAAGCCTTGGGAAGTAGAAGTAGGCTGAGACAGAAAAGCTCATCCAGAAGTCTGAGAAAGAATGGAAGTCACAAGAAAAGGATGGCCAGGGGAGAATGGGATGCAAAAGTATCGGTTGCCACAGCGAGGAAGTGAGGGAGCAGGAACAGACAGCAAAAAGCCCTTAAGATCTGGCATCAGGAGGTCACGGGTGACCTTGGACAGACTGGGTCAGGGAGGAAGAGAAGGAGGACGCAGGAAGGGCAGCCTCATTTTCCTTTTGAAGGGCTAGACAGCTTCTCAAGCAAAAGCCTGAGTCTATTGTCTTCTGAATACTTCGCATACTATTACACTAGATACAAGGACAGTAAATTGGTACATCTTTTCTAGAGAACAATTTGGCAATGTGTATCCAATACTTAGTGAAGAAAGAATGCTGTTGTCAGCAATCTCCGCCCACTCGCCATGCAGAGATGGTGTCTGTTTGGGCATTGTCAGTGCAGTAAAAGGAGGCAGTACCAATGGGAGCTTGCAAACTAGTAGGTCTCATTCAGATCAGTGTGATCTCCAGTGACCTGTCACTAGGGAGTGTGCTGGCTACCTCTGAAGATAGAGCAACTGCCACTGGGCATTGGGTGCCCAGCCTGTAGATGCTGCCCCACAGAGGTGCTCCCTGTCGGAAGCTCCTCCCCACCTTGGCAGTAAGCTGTCTGTTGTTCTGGTAGGCTCGTGGTCTTCGCTCTGCCTGCTTTTGTTTGCCTTCTGAGGATAGGGCTTCTGCTTCAAAGGAAGAGCCAGGAAGCAGAGGGCATTGGTTTGATCTTCACTGGTAATTGGCCTTGTGTGGGGTTCCTTGGTAAGGGCTGTAGAGGGGACCAAGGTTGTGAAGATGGAGGTGGGTGGGCACAGTCTGGGATATGTTGTCTTATGTGGAAAGGCTATATAATTAGGTGTTAGTGGTGAATTAAAGACGGCTATAAAATGTCTTTCTCACTAGTGAGAAGTAGAGGTTATTTCCCCTCTTCTTGGATCTGGGCTGGCCCTGTAATTGCTAAATCAATAGAATCTGGTGGAAGTGACACTGGGCCAGTTCCAGGCCGAGCCTTCTGGATCAGGCTCCTGCTTCCTCCCTCTTGGGCCACTCTCTCTTCTGACTCTCACTCTTGGAACCCAGCCACCATGCTGTGAGAATCCCAAGCCACACAGAAAGACCACATTTGGTCAAGCCCTAGCTGAGCTCTGAACCGACAGCCAACATCAACTACCAGCTGGGTGAACAGACCATCTTGGATGTTCCAGCCCAATAAAGCTTCAGATGACCACTACCCCAGCCACCATCATGTGAAACAGAAGTTGTCCCAGCTATGCCCATTCAACCCATCAACAGCATCATGAGAAATGATGCAAGAGTTGCTTTTGGTCACTAAGTTTGGGATGGTTTGTTATGCAGCAGTAGATAACTGGGAACAGTTTTCGTTTATAGTTTCCATGGACTTGAAGCCAATTGCTGGGTAAACTAGCAAAAGCAAACCCTAAATTAACCATTATCCTCTATCTCTGCTACACAGAATCCTTTACACCATCCCTTACAAGTAGCAAAACAGAACTGGAGCTCCCTTTTGCCTCTTTCTATCTCCTTGTGGTAGATGCACACAATGGACTGAATGTCTCAGGCATGGGGCAGGGGCACAGAGGGCCTGAGAAAATCCAACTGAAGAAGAGGGGGTCTTCTCCAAATGAGTGAGTAGAGTCACTTGGGATTGGGGCCATTTTACACAGGCAGTTGAACACACCATTTTTTTTTTCTAGTTTGTCTCCACAAGAGAGGGCCAGATGCCAACACTAGGTGGGCCCAAATTGCTAAGCTCCCATTCTTTCTTGCACTGAGGGCTAATTTTAGTTCCATGATATGACACTTGATCCCAATAACTGTGTGCTTGTGGCTTCATTCAGTACCGCAGATTCAAGTCTCCCAGGCTTCTGCTCCACTGCGAGCCCTGCTTCTCCCTGCAGCCTACTCTAAACCCTCTGGCTGACACCAAGTCTGAGCTCAAGGGTGCCATGACACACTATCTCATGGCCTTGACTATTACTTCACCTGTATTAGCTTTTCCCCAAAATCTCAGTCACAAGCTTCTCAGGGACAGGGACCATGACTTGGTTTGGATTCTGTACCCTGCTAGACAGATCAGGAAAGTATGGCAAAAACCTAACGTATATTCCCTTTTGTCTCCTGGGAGCCCAGTCAATGCCAGTTTGCCGGGAGAGTGTGGCTCTGTGGACCAGACCTTTGAGCTTGAAACAAGAATGGCTCAGAAAGTTCTGAGTCAACTACCATGGCCAAAATTTCACTTTTCTTACTGGGTTGTGATAATTCTTTGCTTTTTTTAATGTTTATTTTTGAGAGGGAGAGAGAGAGAGAGAGAGAGAGAGAGAGCACATATGAGGGGGGAGGGGCAGAGAGAGAGGGAGACACAAAATCCAAAGCACGCTCCAGGCTCTGAGCTGTCAGCACAGAGCCCCACGTGGGGCTCAAACCCATGGACTGTGAGATCATGACCTAAGCCAAAGTAAGACGCTCAACCAACTGAGCCACCCAGGCACCCCTGGGTTGTGATAATTCTTAATAAGCATGCTTAGACTCTTCAACTCAAATGAATTCATTTATAACAGACAGAATTTTCTTAAAGCTCATACTAGTGTTATAAGTCTCTGTATTTCAAATTTAGAGTAATTTCCAGCATGATGGTTATATTGTTTTCATATTGTCAAGAACATAAATGATAGCAGGAAGATCTTATTACTAGAAAAAAAATAAAATTAAACAAGGTGGTCTGTGGTGAGTTATCGTGTATGGAATTAATTTCACATCCAGGTTTGGATGATCTCATAAATTGTTCTTTTGGTTGGCAGTTTCACCCTAGCCTGATAGATTGAATTATTTCCTTGTAATTCAGACCCCCTGTGTAGTCTGTAACGAAGAACACATTGTGTATCTTGGCTAGCCTGGGGGGCAGAGGACAGACACCCACAGTTGTCTAAGAGCCATCAGCACTGAGCTCAGCCACACATCCTTGAAGGACAATTGATGATATTGTCAATGGTGCATTGTTGTAATATCAGGGCAAGGGGGTGGGACAGAGGTAGGAGGGATTCCCTAGAACGCTGAGTCTGACATGCATGTGGTTACATTATGAAATCTGATTCAGACAATTTGGCCCAACACCCATAGAACAATAGGACATCCCAAACTTCTGTGGCATCTCAGAAAAACAGTGGCTCAAAAGGCCAGGAGTACAGAGGCCCAACCACAGAGTAGTGGCATCTGTGATCTCTTATGAAGGAGCAGCCTTCACATATTTGAAGGACAAAAATAGTAAGAATCTGAGATCCTTCAAATCCAGTAGAGAGGAACAGACAGACGAGAGAATGAACTTCTAGAAATAAAAACTGCATAACCAAGGTGTCTCCTTTTGACTCTGCAGGGTGCAACAAATCACCCTCCAAAGCTACATCCTCTTTCTTCTAGGTGGGAGAAGGGGACAAGTTCTACTAACCTCACCCAGAACCAAGCCCTCTGAAGGATGACAGTGATGTGACTTCTAACCCCCTGGTCGGAGAGTCAGGTTCACTCGCAAATCCCCCTGAAATTTGCAAATAAAACAGCCATGGAGGATCCATTGCCCCATCAAATACCGTGGCAGCTGATCCAGAAACCGTCTTCGTAGCCGAACCCGGTGGCCCTGAGTCATCCTCCATGACCAGCAGCCACATTTCTGGGAGCGGCGGGGCTGGTGTCTTCAGCCTCACTAACAGCCTGGCTGAAAGAGGAGCGGGTGCTGTGCTCCACTCATCTACCCTTGTTGGGCAGGGAGATGGCTCTGGAGAATTCTGATAAGCAGCACTGTAGAAACCCGAACTTGATTCAGAGAAAAGTGCTCCATAGGACCACTGCTATTTACAGGGTGACCAACCTTCTTGGTTTGCCCAGCACAGGAGGTTCCTGGGACATGGGACTTCCAGTGCTAAAACTTAGAATGCCAAGCGAACCGGGACATTGGTCCTCTGCCCTGCCAGCACTCATGCCACGGGACCAGGGGAGAGGGAATCTCGAAGTTTCCCACTTTCCATACAAGCTGCCCCCCCAGCTGTGGGCTGCCCGGCCACCTGGGCTCTTTAGGCAACTGTTCTCTCCACCATCCTAAATCTCCCCACCATGCCTAAATCTGATTTTTGTGCCTCTGGGAGCTATTTGAGCGCTTTCAGCAAGCCACGTCTCCTAATGCCAAAGGAGAGGAAATGCTGTCCAGTGGTCCACGAGGCTGAGGTCGTTCCCACCGTGGTTAGTTAGTTAATTAGTTAACATACAGTATTATATTGTTTTCAGGTGTACAATATAGTGATTCAACAATTCTATACATTACTCAGTGCTCATCATGATAAGTATACTCTTAATCCCCTTCCCCTATTTCACCCATCCCCGCCCCCCCCCACCTCCCCTCTGGCAACCATCAGTTTGTTCTCTCTAGTTAGGAGTCTGTTTCTTAGCTTCTCTCTTACTCTCTCTTGCTCTCTCTCTCATTTTGCCTTTGCTTTTTTCGTTCTGTTTTTTAAATTCCACAAGTGAGTGAAATTATATGGTATTTGTCTTTCTCTGGTCGACTTCTTTCACTCAGCATAATACTCTCTGGTTCCATCCACGCCATTGCAAATGGCAAGATTTCATTCTTTTTCGTGGCTGAATAACATTCCATTGTGTATATACACCGCATCTTCTTTAACTCTTCACCTGTCAGTAGACACTTGGGCTGCTTCCATAATTTGACTATTGTAAATAGCGTTGCAGTAAATATAAAGGTGCGTGTCTCCCTTTGAATTAGTGTTTTTGTACTTCTGGGGTAAATAACCAGTAGTGCAATTACTGGATCATAGAGTAGTTCTATTTTCAGTTTTTTGAGGAACCTCCATACCATTTTCCAGAGTGGCTGCACTACATTTTGTTCACACCAACAGTGCGTAAGGGTGCCTTTTTCTTTATCCTCTCCAGCATTTGTTGTTTCTTGTTGTTTTTTTTTTTTTTATTTTAGCTATTCTAACAAGTATGAGGTGGTATCTCATTGTGGTCTTGATTTGTATTTCCCTGATGATGAGTGATGCTGAGCATCTTTTCATGTGTCTGTTGGCCATGTGTATGTCTTCTTTGGAGTCATGTCTGTTCATGTCTTCTGCCCATGTTTTTAATGGGACTTTGAGTCCCACACAGAGGCCTGTTTGGAGCCTTGGCAACCCAAGTATGTTGTAAGATCCACGAGAACTGGTCAGCAGATTTTTCTCTTGCCTGAGGCCATCCAAGTGTCTTTATAGGCTCTGAGTCAGAGACTGAAGCGTCGTCCAGGGTAGTGCCCTTGCAAAGTTTGGAAAAGATACGCAGATTATAAGGAGCGGAGACATTTGTTCCTGTCAGGAGATAGTTTGTCTTACCGGAAAAAGAATGCACAGACAGGCTCCTTCTTGTCACTTGGGAGCCTCGACCTGCTGCCAGTCCATTGGGAGCATGTTGTTTCATGGGCCAAGCTGCTGAGGGGAGAACATCGAAGGTGTTCTCTCTTAACTTACCTTGGCCAAAACCCTGCTTTTCCCGCCTTCAGAACTGTAGGCAGCATGGGGCAGAGGGCAGTTCATCCAAAGTCACAGATGGGGCACTTACGCAGCAATAGCAGTGACCACTTGGTCCTAGGACCAGAGGGTTACTGCTCTGTGCAGCTCTTAGGAAGCATACCCCCCTAACTGAAAAACTGAAAAGTAAAACTGCATCATCACCAGAGCGGTATTGGAATCACATACTCAATTTTCTGCAGCTGGAAATTCCCAGGAACTTCAAAATTCCACGGTTGTGTCTGGAGTTTTGGAGTATTGTTTGGGGCTAAAATTGATAACCCAGCTCACTGAGCCCCAGAAGGGAAAGGGGGAGAACCTTTCAAAACCTGAAACTCTGTAGCCTGATAGGCAATGACCTGAGCCCCAAATATCCTGCAGCCTGATTGGATGCTTCTTTTCTCTCCAGGCCCTTCCAGGCCAGGCCCGCTTGTCCTCTCTTCCTCTTCTCAAACTGCCCCCATGTTTTCCTCATCTCCTCTTGTCTAACATGTCCACTGTCCTCACTTCCTGTTCACCCTGCTGTCCAGGTGCAGCTCCCATCCCGCTTCCTGCACAAAGCCCTCTTGGATGCCTCAGCCTCTGCTTGTCCAAATACATGGTACCGCTGGGCTGCTTCATTCATTCTCTCCTGAGCAGACGGGGATCGCCCTGTCCCACATGTGTCATTGAAGTGGTGGCAGGTGCATGTCTGTCACCATCATCTGACTCCAAGCTCTTTGAAGGCAAGGTTTACCTTTCATTTTCTAGACATCTCCAGCCAGGTGTGGCCCTTAGGAGAAATTTAGTTATGATTGCTGATATCATTTGATCAAAATGAAACCCCGATTAAAGCCAAGTGACACGTACATCTTCTCTGTGACCCAGCCATTCCAACCCTTAGTATTTACCCAAGAGAAATAAACGAACACCAAAGTGCCTGTACAAGAATGCTCACAGCAGCTTTATTTGTAATCACCAAAAACTGTAAACAGCCCACATGCACATTAATAGGAAATTAGATAAATGTACAACGGATCATAAAAATTCATCACTTGGATGAATCTCAAATGCATTAAACTGAGTGAAGTTTTGCACAAAATAGTCCATGCTGCACGATTTCATTTACATGAAGTTTTGGAACAGGTAAACTCATCTATGGTGAAAATTATCAGAACGGTGCTTGGGGCACTGGCGTGGCTCAGTCAGTTAAGCATCCTACTCTTAGTTTCCACTCAGGTCATGACCCCCGCATCAGGGTCCCTGCTGACAGCATGGAGCTGGCTTGGGATTCTCTCTCTTGCTCTCTCTCTCTCTCTCTCTGCCCTTCCCCGGCTCGTGTGTGTGCACTTCCGCTCTCTCTCTCTCTCTCTCCCCCAAAATAAGTAAATAAGTAAATAAACTTTAAAAAAAAAAAAGAACAGCGCTGGTTTCTGGAGAACGGGGGTGTGGAATTGACTGAGAAAAGCGCTCTGGGGTGAAGGTAGTGTTTTGTATCTTCATTAGGGCTTAGGTTGCCCAGACGTATGCATTTTTCAAACCCCAAAACCACGTACCTAAGGGTTATGTATGTCACTGAAGGTAAGTTTTTATCTCAAAACGAAAACATTAACAGATATTGGATATTAACAATGTGCACGTTGAAGGGGGGGTGGCGCAGGGATGTCTGCAATTCACTTTGAAATGAATCAGACAGAAAAGTGTACTGATGGACGGAGAGGGGGATGGACAGAGGCGATGAAACAAACGGAGTAAAATAAAGCAGAACAAAAGAAAAGAGCCAACGCTGGCTGCCACCCAATCGACCGCACTCACCCTTAGGGCGGCCGCTGCCGGGGAGGGCAGGCCAGAAGGATAAACAGCAACTCTGGGAGGGCTAGAAGGGGGGAGGTGGTGTCCTCTGGGGTGAACAGGTTTCTGGGGACCCGGAGGAGGGTGGTGAGATGGCCGGAGTGCAGCTGGAGCTCCCGGGGGGCTGTACGGGGAGGGGAGAGTGAGGAAGGGCCCCCGTCGGGCTGGCTGGGAGCAGGTGGCCTCAGGCTTTGATCTCCAGCCTCTGGCCAAACGGCTGCACGGTCCTTGGCCCTACCAGGTATGAAGGAATGTGTAGTGAATGGCAGGCTGGCTGAGCTCACTCCATTGCTGGGCCCACAGCCCTTGAAGTCCAGAGTCGAATTCATGCTTCAAAGGACTATCTTTTCCTAGGAAACACTGATAATCCAAACCACATCTATCCTCATTCCTCCCTTTGAGAGGGTAACTGAGCTGGTAGATCAGAGGAGAGCCATAGATTTAGCCCATCTGGATTTCAGCAGAGGTTGCAAACTGGCAGCTCTCGGGCTGGATCCAGCCCACAGATGTGTTATGTGTTTTGCTTGGCCTCCCAGAGGCTCGGTGTGTTTTTTTTTTTTTGTTTTGTTTTTTGGTTTTTGTTTTTTAAGTTTAGTTTAGCTGCCAAGATCTTAAAATCACGTAAGATCTAGATTGTCTGCATCTCTTGAAATATTGGAAGATCCAGCAACCACGGGCCTACGGGATGATGGCAGGAATGAGTGGCAGCCTCCCCCTCAGAGGCTGGCTCCCATTCACTCCTAACCCTCTGCTCACCCTGTGGGTGTGGGCATCTCAACTCCCGTAGGTCATGCCGTTTGTGTAGACGACAGAGAAGTCAAGGTTGGCTGATCATAACACTAAACTAACCTTAATGTGATAAATATTTCCTGGGCACCTACCAAGGATGTTTGGTTCTGGGGACACAATGGAAAATCAAATGACTCAGACCCTTTTCTAAAGGAACTTAGATTCTAGAAGAGTAGATGAACCAAGAAGAAGAGGAAGAAGAAGAAGAAGAAGGAAGAGGAGGAGGAGGAAGAGGGGGAGGAGAAGGAGGAGGGGGAGGAGGAGGAAGAGGAGGAGGAGGAGGAGGGAGAGGGGAGGATAGGGGAGGAGGAGGAGGAGAAAGTAAGGAAAACAAAAAATTACAAATGGTGATAATTGCCTGCCACAAAGGGACAAAATGAAAGAGGAGGCTCTGTAGAGTAACTTGGGGTAAGGAGTGCCTACCTCAGATGGGGTGGTGGAGAAGGCCTGTCTGGGGGGACATTTGTCAGCTAAGTCCTGAAGAATGAGGCAATGTGGGGAAGATCGTTAAGGGGGATGAAAGACCTCCGATGGGGAGGTGCTTGGGTCTTTCAGGAGCTGAGGGAAGCCAGGTATGAAAGGAGCAAGATAAGGTTGGACAGGTGGGCAGGACTTGCAAACCAAGTAAAGAGTTTAAGTTTCCTTCCGGGTGCAGTGGGAAGCCATCAAAAAATCTAAGGCAAGAAAGAGACACAGATTTCATTCGATAAAGCCCATCTTGTTATTGGTAAGGAATGCAGCCCGCAGTCTCATCAGGAGGCCACTGCAGGGCCAGGGGAGACGCGGCGGTGGCTTCCAGAAAGGAAAGAAGTAGATCCAGGTACACTTTGGAGGAAGTTAATGCATAGTTGGTTTTGGGAGGAAGAGGCCCTGGAAATCCTATCAATAGCTGCATCAGATGCAAATTCGTGGAGAGATTTAGACAAAGCTTGCCTAGGCTCATGCAGCTCCATAAACTGTAAGGTGCTTTCACATGAATCACAGCTTCCCTTGATAGCAGGATGCCACCTAAAGCAGTAAGCAGTTCACTACAAACAGAAAATGTCTGAAAATCCATGTTGATTTTACACTCGAGTCCACAATGTATCTGTTTTGGGTCTGGCTTTTAAAAGGTGTAAATGACATAACATCAGTGAACAAACGAACAAGAAAAGACCCACATATTCCTCCAACATCCTTGGATAATGTTCTCTTCAATGATTCCCAACCTTGGCTGCACATTGGAATCACTTGGGAAGCTTTTAAGAATGCTGATGTCTGGGTCCCCCTCCCAGAGATTCTGGCTTAGTTGTTGTGGATTGTGACCTAGGCATTTGGATTTTTTTTTTTTTATGCTTATTTTTGAGAGAGACAGAGGAGAGAGAGAGAGAGCACTCATGAGCAGGGGAGGGGCAGAGAAAGAGGGAGACCAAGAATCTAAAATCCAAAGTAGGCTCTGAGCTGTCAGCACAAAGCCCGACATGGGCTCGAACCCACGAACCATGAGATCATGATCTGAGCCAAAGTTGATGTTCAACGGACTGAACCACCCAGGCGCCCCTAGGCATTTCGATTATTAAAACTCCCTGGTGACTCAAATATGCCATGTCTATGGTAGAGAACCACCCACTGATCTGGGACAGAGGTTCCCAAAGTGTGCCCTGGGCCAGCAGCAACGGCACAACACAGAAACTTGTAAGAAATTCAGGGATTTGCCAGTCAGTGGCAGACTACCCAAACCCCATCTTCTGAAGGTAGAACAGCAGTGGCTGTTTCCAGTGACTTCTCCCCACCATGCTGCCTCTCACGGGCTGACAGGTCTGATACCAGGACTCCTCCGAGAAGATAGACACAGAGTCCTGGGCTCTGAGGAATGGGGTAGAGGGTGAGCAAATTTATTCTGTAAAGTGCCAGAGAGTAAATAGCTCCGTGGGCCACACTGTCTCTGTCAAAACTACTCAAATGCCACTTTGGTGTGACTGCGGCCATAGACGATGTGTAAATGAATGGACATGACTGTGTGCCCATAAAACTTTATTTTAAAATGTAGCTGTGGGACTGAGCTTTGGCGTGGGACTAGGGTCCCACTTAGGAGTAAGGTTCAGCCCAGGACGTTGGCCTGAGCCAGGCCTCCACTTAGTACCTACACCTTGTCCTTTTGCAGGCATTGTTCCCAGAGCCCAAAATACCCCGCTGTATGTTTTCTCTAAGCTGGAAGTGATGAGAGCTGAGACCCAGCTGGGGAGGGGGGAGGGGGGTGGACATGGAGGTGGTTTTTCTGGCTTCTCCTCCTTACAGAGACTTTGAGAGGTGTGGTTGGTGGGATCCCAAGGCCTGGTCATGTCTCCTAAGGGGCAAGGTCAGCCAGGCGAGTCCTTGCAGGGGCAGTAAGTGAGCCAGTGAGCTTGCTATCCAAACCTAGTAGCTCATTCTTCTGGAAATCGTCTTCACGGAAAATTTTGGAATGTTATAAAGCCACAGAATACAGAAAAGAAAAAATAACAACTGAGTGAAGTGAATAGTGAGAAAGAGCCATCAGAGGTGCCAGAGGCAGGCTGTTGGCCTGGTAAAATACACTCCGTTTCAAACCCACAGAATAATTGCAGGAGTCAGGAGCTGTGTACACTTAACCCTATGGTTTCTAAGAAATGAAATGCTTGGCAGAGAAAGAGGGCTATCCCTCAAAGAGTGGGAATCCCCACTCAGGATTGGCGGCTGGGTTCCTTCTTGATGTTGCATGTAGCAACAGTGCATTTATTTTTATCGCTGACCATTATTCTGTTATTATATGGATGCACACCACACATTATTCATCCACTCTGTTGATGAACATTTAGGTTGTTTCTGTCTGGGGGGCTATGATGAAGGATGCTGTCTAAACAAGTCTACGTGAGCCTGTTTTCTTGGGTAAATACCTAGTATTGAGATCTCTGGGTTACACATTAAGTATATGTTCGAATTTTTAAAAAACTGTTAAACCGTTTTCCAAAGTTTGGCTGTAGAGTTCTACATTTCCATCAGCAAAGTATGAAAATGCCAGTTTCTTTATTTTTTTTTTAAGGTGACTTTCTTTTTTTTTTTTTTTTCAATATATGAAATTTATTGTCAAATTGGTTTCCATACAACACCCAGTGCTCATCCCAAAAGGTGCCCTCCTCAATACCCATCACCCACCCCCCATCAACCCTCAGTTTGTTCTCAGTTTTTAACAGTCTCTTATGCTTTGGCTCTCTCCCACTCTAACCTCTTTTTTTTTTTTTTTCCTTCCCCTCCCCCATGGATTTCTGTTAAGTTTCTCAGGATCCACATAAGAGTGAAAGCATATGGTATCTGTCTTTCTCTGTATGGCTTATTTCACTTAGCATCACACTCTCCAGTTCCATCCACGTTGCTACAAAGGGCCATATTTCATTCTTTCTCATTGCCACGTAGTACTCCATTGTGTATATAAACCACAATCTCTTTATCCATTCATCAGTTGATGGACATTTAGTCTCTTTCCATAATTTGGCTTTTGTTGAGAGTGCTGCTATAAACATTGGGGTACAAGTGCCCCTATGCATCAGCACTCCTGTATCCCTTGGGTAAATTCCTAGCAGTGCTATTGCTGGGTCATAGGGTAGGTCTATTATTAATTTTCTGAGGAACCTCCACACTGTTTTCCAGAGTGGCTGCACCAATTTGCGTTCCCACCAACAGTGCAAGAGGGTTCCCGTTTCTCCACATCCTCTCCAGCATCTATAGTCTCCTGATTTGTTCATTTTGGCCACTCTGACTGGCGTGAGGTGATATCTGAGTGTGGTTTTAATTTGTATTTCCCTGATGAGGAGCAACGTTGAGCATCTTTTCATGTGCCTGTTGGCCATCCGGATGTCTTCTTTAGAGAAGTGTCTACTCATGTTTTCTGTCCATTTCTTCACTGGGTTATTTGTTTTTCAGGTGTGGAGTTTGGTGAGCTCTTTATAGATTTTGGATATTAGCCCTTTGTCCGATATGTCATTTGCAAATATCTTTTCCCATTCCGTTGGTTGCCTTTTAGTTTTGTTGGTTGTTTCCTTTCCTGTGCAGAAGCTTTTTATCTTCATAAGGTCCCAGTAATTCATTTTTGCTTTTAATTCCCTTGCCTTTGGGAATGTGTCGAGTAAGAGATTGCTACGACTGAAGTCAGAGAGGTCTTTTCGTGCTTTGTCCTCTAGGGTTTTGATGGCTTCCTGTCTCACATTCAGGTCCTTTATCCATTTTGAGTTTATTTTTGTGAATGGTGTGAGAAAGTGGTCTAGTTTCAGTCTTCTGCATGTTGCTGTTCAGTTCTCCCAGCACCATTTGTTAAAGAGACTGTCTTTTTCCATTGGATGTTCTTTCCTGCTTTGTCAAAGATTAGTTGGCCATATGTTTGTGGGTCTAGTTCTGGGGTCTAAATCCATGTTTTTGCATTTGGATATCCAGTCGTCCCAGTAGCAATTCTTGAAAAGCCTAAGCTTTCCCCCACTGAACTGCTTTGACACCTTTTGAAAATCAATTGACCATAAATGTAAGGGTTTGTTTGCGGACTTTCTTTTCTGTCCCATTGATCTCTATGTCTATTATTATGCCAATACCATTTATTCTTGGCTGCTATGGCTTTCATATAATAATTTTTAAAATTAAACTTTATATACCAAGCTTTGACATTTTCAAATTTACTTTGTCTTATTTTAGGACCTTTGCATTTCCATATGAATGTGAACACAGAGAGTTTTATGTCTTCCTTCCCAGTCTGCATTCTTTTATTTGTCATGTCTTCCTGCACTGGCTAAAAACCTTTATTTGAGTAGAAGTGGTGACAGCACACATTCTTGCATTATTCCCAACTTTTTTTTTTTAATTTAAATTGACTATTTTGTATTTTTTCTTTCCTTACAACTATCTTTTTTAAATTATTTTTTAAAATTCCAGTATAGGTAGCATACAGTGTTATATTAGTTTCAGGTGTACGATCTAGTGATTCAACAATTCTATACATTACTCAGGTCTCATCATGGTAAGTGTGCTCTTAATCCCCTCACCTCTTGTGCCCATCCTGCCACCCACCTCTCCTCCGGTGACCATCAGTTTGTTCTCTATACTTAAGGATACTTTTAGGTTTTTCTCTCTTTTCTGTGTTTGTTTTATTTCTTAAATTCCACATATGAGTGAAATCATGTGGTATTTGTCTTTTTCTGACTGGCTTATTTCGCTTAGCATTATTCCTAATCTTAGGGGGAAAAGATTCGGTTTTTTGGCACTAACTATAAAGTCAGCTGTTAGTTTTTGGTGGTGCCCTTGATCAGATTGAGGAAATTCTTTCTATACCTAGTTTCTTTTTTTCTTTTTCTTTTTTTAATGTTTATTTATTTTTGAAAGAGAGAGCATGAGCAGAGGAGGGGCAGAGAGAGAGGGAGACACAGAATCCGAAGCAGGCTCCAGGCTCTGAGTTGTCAGCACAGAGCCCAACGCGGGGCTGGAACCCACAAACCGTGAGATCATGACCTGAGCCGAAGTCGGACGCTTAACTGACTGAACCACCCAGGCACCCTCCATACTTAGTTTCTTGAGAGTTTTCGTCACAAATGGGCATTGGATTTAGTCAAATGCTCAGTCTGTTGTGATGTTCATGTAGTCTTTTGTCCTGTTTTTCTACTTATACTTCACATGAATTGATTATTTGATTTTAGGATGTTAAACCCATTTTGTATTCCTGGGATAAATCCCACTTGTTCTTGGGGCATAACTCTTTTAATATGTTTCTGGAATCAGCTGATATTATGTTAAATATTTTTACATCTATTCATAAGGGATATTGGTTTGTTTGGTTCTTTGTTTCTTGTGATGTATTTATCTGGCTTTGGTATCTGGTTAATACTGTCCTCAGTGAATTAGTAGTTGTTTTCTCTTTCTATGTTTTCTGAAGGATTTTGTGTATGATTTGTATTTTTAAATAATGTTTGATAAAGTTTACTAATAAAGCCATTTTGCCATGAGGGAGGAACGATTTTTAGTTGCTAATTTAATTTCTTTACTTTTTATAATTCTATTAAGGTTTTAAGAAATTTCTTCTTGAATCTGCTTTAATAATTTGTATCATTATAGGAATCTGATTACTTCATTTAAATCATCTACTTTGTTTGCATAATGTTGTTCATAATGTTCCCTTAAAAGACTTAATTTCTGTAGAATCTCTAGGTATAATACTACTTTCATGGTTAATTTTGGTATTTTGTGCCTTCTCTCCTTTTTTATTCCTTGGTCATTTTAGTTAAAGGTTTCTCAAATTTCTGGGTATTTTTGAAAAACTACTTTGATTTCCTTGATTTCCTCTATTATTTTTCTCTTTTCTATTTGTCCATTTCTACTCTGAGCTATATTTTTTCTCACCTTGTACTTACTTTAGGTTTGAAAATTTTTTTCTAGCTGTTTAAGATGTAAGATTAAATTACTGATTTTAGGTTTTCTTCCTTTTCAATATATGTGTTAAAATCTATAAATTACCCTCTCAGCATGCTTAGCTGCAACCAAAATTTTGATATGGTGTGTTTTTCCAGTTTGGTTCGGCTCAGGATATTTTCTAATTTTTATTTCCCTGTGATCTCTTTTTTGGACTAATCATGTTTTACGAATAACCTGGATTTTGCCTTCACACGTACTTGACACAAGATGTTGCAGAAATGAATTAAGTGACCAAAGAGTATGGGACTGACACCTGTTCTGTCTTGAGATCCAACTTCTCCGGCTATGTATCACTATAGCCTAGTGGTTATGAGCAGAGTCTGAGGCCAGGCCAACTCTTTTTGAATCCCATCTTTATCACTTAACTGGTTCTGTGACCTTGAGTAAGTTATTTAATCCTTTGCAGCCCAGTTTCCTCACTGTATATCGTAAAGTTGCTTCAAGGAATAAATGAGTGATATATGTAAAGCACTTAGTGTCTGGCATATAGTAAGTCTTATATGTTAGCTCATCAATAACCAAGCCTAAAGAGTGTCTCCCCTTTAATTATTAAGAGTAGCCAGTGGAATTGGATGGAGAAAATCTACAGGTATAGGTTAAAATGAATTTCTGTGTTATAAGACTTCTTACAGAATAAAGTGTCAGGGCTGAAACCAACACTTAACTTCTTACTTGAAAGAAATAGTCTCCAGTGAAATGTGATTACATATGAGAATTTTTTTAATCTCATAAAAGAAACAAAAGGATGAGATTCCCAAACACACACACACACACACACACACACACACACACACATCTTGCTTATATTTTATAGCATGATTAATATCATGAGAATCCCAAGCATCTGAGATAATTGCAATTTCCTTTATGATGTTACCCTTCTTTAGTAGTCTTTCTTTCTGACTCTTACCATTAATGACATTTTATATTTGTGAAGATGTCTGTTTTACCACCAAAGTATAAGTTCTTTTAGAGCAGAGACTACAGCTTTTCATTATCATTCCTGTGCCTGGAATATAGTTAGATGCTCTCTCTCTCTCTCTCTCTCTCTCTCTCTATATATATATGTATATGTATATATATATGTATACTTAATGTAAACAAACTCTAGAGACATCCACTCCCCTTTAGGGCTGTTTGCATATTTCCTTTTGGACTATTTCTTAGAGCAGTCAATAAAGGAGATATTTCATTGCTTAAAGTGGAAGTGGCCAATGTTGATTTGGGGGATGAGCAAATATATGTGAGCCTTTGATAGTAATGAACCTTCCTGTGGTATCTGGAAAAAAAATAGATTCCAAAATAATTCCCCATTGTAGGTAAAGAACACTATGATGGTTAATATTATGTGTCAACTTGACTGGGCTAAGGGAGGCACAGATAGCTGGTACATTTCTGGGTGTGTCTGTGAGGGTGTTTCTAGAAGAGATTCCACATTTGATTTAGTAGGCTGTGTAAAAAGATTGCCCTCACCAATATGTGCAGGCATCATCAAATCCACAAAAAGGCTAAAGAAGGGCAAATTCCCTGTCCTTGGACATGGGAGCTCGTGGTTCTCAGACCTTTGGGCTTAGACTGAATTATACCATTGGCTTTAACTAGTCCTCTAGCCTCCAGGCAGCAGACTGTGAGACTTCTCGGCCTCCATAAGCACATGAGCCAGGTCCTATAATAAATCTCCCCATTGATTCTGTTTCTGTGGAGAATCCTGACTACAAATACATAATGGTTGACTCCCCAAAATTCGTTCGACCTCAGATCAGTAGGCTAGGCCAGTTAGTCTAAGCCAACTAGTTAATTCCATCCTTCTTTCAGTGACGGTTCAAGACCCACACACAAGCCAGTTCTGTCTAGTGAAACATGATAGGACGTTTATAGGCAGCTGCTGGGAAGGTTACACCTCTTCTGTGAGAAAGGAGACTCGCCATGGTACTAGATGCTAATTCTTCTTTGTATGCACGTTGTCTTGTCTGGATACACCTTCTGGAATAGCTGCATCAAAAGGACGAAGATGAAGCCAGTCCAGCTGAGGCAGTGCAGAGAAATGGGAAGAGGCCGAAATGTTGATGGTGGTTTCGGGTCTGCCTGGCCACCTTCTTTTGTGAGTTAATGAATTTCTTAATTGTTTAAGTCAAAGTTCTGTGTACTTCAGACAAAAACACCTTAAACGATAGAAAATACAAGCATAGATTGTTATAGCTGGAAGGGAACTTGAGATAATTTAGTTTAAAGCTCTCATTTTTAAAATGAGGAAATTGAGGGGCGTTTGGGTGGCTCAGCCAGTTGGGCGTCAGACTTTGTTTGGCTCAGGTCATGATCTCGTGATTCACGAGTTTGAGCCCCACATCAGGCTCTGTGCTGACATCTCAGCCTGGAGCCTGCTTCAGATTCTGTCTCTCTCTCTCTCTCTCTCTCTCTCTCAAACATAAACTTTAAAAAAAATTTTTTTTAATTAAAAAAGAGAGGAAATTGAGACCAAAAGGGGTCAAGTGACTTTCTTTCCTGGAAAGAAGATGGGATGCCTGGAAATGCTGCAGCCCTCTTGTATCCATGAGGTAAAAAGCCCATCCACTAAAAATGCACAATGAAAAGAAAGGAGACTGGGAATCTCCTCACCAGTTCCAGAAGGGCTGACATGACAAATGTGGGTCCATATTTGTACAAGTCGGGTTTATGATCCTTGAAGTCAAAAGCATTCCTAACTGATACTATGAACCGTTTCTTTCATACGGCACATTTTCTCTGATAGACTAAGACTGACTGCAGCAACTAGAGCTCAGCTAGACAACTTTCTTTTTTAAGGAGTATGTGTACCTCCCCATATATTTACTATTATTAAAGTATATCTGATTTATTTTATTTTTTACTCTTTATTTTGAAAAAATTTCAAATCTATACAAAAATTGTAAGAATAGTATAATGAATATCCTGCATGCTTTTCGTTTAGATTCACCAACTGCTAGTTAACATTTTGCTACATTTCTGTTTCTCTCTCTCTCTCTCTATCTAATATCCACACACACATAAATATCATATGTAATTTTTTCTCAACTCTTTGTGAATAAGTTGCAAATATCATGAACTTTAAACTGAAAATATTTCTCTCTCTTAGAAACTAGGGTGGTCTCTTACATAACTACCATATAATTAAGAAATTCAGAAAATTTAACATTGATATAGTACTGTTACTAAAACATGAGTCATATACACATTTCACTAATTGTCTCAATACTGTATATAGCAATACTTCTGTCTTGACAAGAATCCAGTCCAGGATGACACATCTATCTCTCTAGTCTCCTATCTCTCTAGTCTCCTTTAATCTGGAATGGTTCTTCAGAATTTCTTTGTCTTTTTTTTAATGTTTTATCTTATTTTATTTTTTGAGAGAGAGAGTGAGAGAGAGGGAGCAAGTGTGCATGAGTGGGGAAGGGGCAGAGAAAGAGGGGGAGAGGGAGAGGGAGAGGAGGAGGGAGAGGGAGAGGGAGAGAGAGAGAGAGAGAGAGAGAGAAGGAGAGAGAAAATCCCAAGCAGGCTCTGCACTGTCAGCACAGAGCCTGATGCCGGGCTTGATCCCACGACCCTGGGATCATGACCTGAGCCGAAATCAAGAGTCAGACGCTCAACCAATTGAGCCATCTAGGTGCCTCAGAGTTTTTCTTTAAAAAAAAAAAAATTTTTTTTAAAGAGAATAAGTCAGTTGTTTAGTACAATTTCTCTCAACTTTGGTTTATCTCGTAGTCTCTCCATGATTAGACTCAAGTTACACAATTTTGCAGCAATACAACATTGGTGATGTTGTGTCCTTCACAGTGCATCACATCAGAAGGGATGTGATGTCAGTTTTCGCCATCACCCGTGGAGTAAACTTTAATCACTTGATTTCAGTGGAGTTCATCTCTGGTTCGTTCTTATGAGTCTAATTTCTTAACTCTCAGTGGGACAGAACATCATCTTTCTTAGGTGATTGGTAGGCTACATGGAGTCATTCCCATGGTTTCCTGGATAGGCTTTGAGTCATAGGGCCCTTTGGTAAGGGATAGGTTCAGGAGGTACCTTGAAAGCTGGATTTGGATTAAGTGGAGATCACTCCCTCAAAGATTCAATGAGCCCATTGCTAGATATTTATAAGTCGGTGGGAAAGGGTTAATAAGGACATGGACCATCTGGTTTTCCTTAAGGAGGGTTGAGCTTCCCCAAAATATTACTCCTTTACACCTGAAGAAGTTAAATGGTCCTGTTCCCATGGAATCCTCAACCAATGTAGCCCTGACCTGTGATTTATATAAAAAGTAGCTGGTCCTTAATTTTCCCTACAATGGCTTCATTCTTACCTTATGAACCTGCTTTGTCAGTGTTCGCTTTGATTTATGGAAGATTTCAAACTCCCCAAATAACTATCCCTTTTCTTTTCATTAAAGTTAATCCCCACAAAGACACTTTCATCCTCTGATTAGTCATGCCCCAGTGAACCTTGCTAACCAGAGGCTAAGTTATTGATGTGTTAAAGATGTAATCTCTAAGTCTTGGGACCACTGAAGAAACCCCAACATGTTATTTGACAGTCAGAATCTCACAATGTATTACCTCCTTTGAGCAGCCTTGGTCGCACGCGTTCCTTGGGGTCCATAAATCTCTCTGGCCCGACTGCCTATGAGGACTGAGTTATTGTGGGGCCGAGTTTAGGCTGCCAACACATACTGCCCTGCACCCCAGGATATCATGGTGCCTTCTCCAGACCCCAGTGTCTATTTCCAGTAACCTGTATTCAGTAGCAAATGTTTTATACCAGAAGCACAGCTCATTTTTTTATGCCCTGCCTGTGTCCTTCATCATAAATTTGCACCAAACCACAAGTCAACAAGACTGTACTCGGGGTGTGGTATTGGCCACCAATGGCACTAACCCTTTCTCTTACCCACTGATTTTGAGCAATATGGAAGCTTGGCTCAACCACTAGTGAGTCTTATTAGATGGTGCTGACATCCTATCTGCACAGAAGAGTAGCACACATGGGGATGTGGAATAACCCCTCAACAACTAATTTTAAGTTTGTAAATAAAAAAAAATCTTAGACCTTTACACCTATGTGAGGTTCAGTGTGGTCCGCATAAGGACAATGACTCTCAACTGGCAGGATGGTTCATGAGGCAATATGGCGCCTGCTGTCCAGTTTTTAGCTTCTTCAGTGCTCACAGTAAGTGGCAAGAGAGATCCCTAGTCTTTTTGACAATCTCAATACCTGTAGACGTTTCCCCTCTGAAAACAGTTTAAGTTGTCTCCTGGGAAGGTAGCACTTTTCCCCTCTCTACTCGTTCTTTCTTGTTTAAGAACCACGGCCTTGAACAAGAGACAAACAGAGCAGAAGGAGGAGATCTTAAGGTACCACCTTCCCGATACACAGATGGAAGACCCATCTCGGGAAAACCTATCTTTGACCCTGGCTTTGTTGTTGTTGTTGTTGCTGTTGTCCAATAATACCCACGTGTCAGCACATGCTTCTGCAGGTTAGAAAGCCAGATGGGCTCCAGTGGTGTCTATGTTCAGGGTATCTCCAGGCTGAAATCCAGATGTCAGCTGGACTTATCTCAAAGCCCTGGAAAAGAACTGCTTCCAGGCTCATTCAGCTTGTTCACAGAATTCAGCTCCTTGTGGTTGTAGGACTGAATTTCCCATTTTCTTGCTGAAGGTTGGCCAAGATGCAGGTTCTAAAAGCCATTCACATTCCTTCTCAGGTGGCCCCTCAGTCTTCACATCAGCAACATTTTGAATCTTTCCCTCATTTGTTTTTTGTGGGTTTTTTCTAATGTTTATTTATTTTTGAAAGAGAGAGAGAGAGACTGAGCGTGAGCAGGGAAGGGGAAGAGAGAGGGAGACACAGAATCCGAAGCAGGCTCCAGGCTCTGAGCTGTCAGCACAGAGCCTGACTCAGGGCTCGAACTCACAAAGCTCGAGATCATGAACTGAGTTGAAGTCAAGATGCTTAACTGACTGAGCTACCCAAGTGCCCTGAGTCTTTCCCTCATTTGGAATCCCTCTGCCTTCCTCTTTTGCCACCAGCTGGAGAAAAGCCTCACTGAGTTCAACACCTGCCCTATACCCTCTTTATTGAGATGAGCCCACTGATCATGACCTTGGATGCTGGGGCAATGTTGAATTGCTATAAAATTTTCTTGTCCCTTTTTCTTTTAAGTTTATTTACTTATTTTGAGAGAGGAAGAGAGAGCAGGTAGGGGAGGGACAGAGAGAGGGAGAGAGAATCCTAAGTAGGCTCTGTGCTGTCAGCACAGAGCCCAACCTGGGGCTCAACCCCAGGAACCGTGACCTGAGCTGAAATCAGAGTCGGATGCTTAACCAACTGAGCCACCCAGGTGCCCAACTATAAAATTTTCTAATGGTTTACTCTCAATTTCGATACCTAACTTATTGAGAACCAGTTTATTTTCTTAAATAAAAAAAATTAAATAATTTCAACCACACAAGAGGTAGATGATAAATACCAAAAACTCAGGAAACTCCTGTGATAGCATGATTTATAAGAAATATATATTTGGTCCTTGTTTTCAGTTCTGTCACAGACCTCCTAAAGTGCTTGGAATTTCCTAAGAGTTGAGAGGATAAAGGTGTCCATTATGCTGATAAGGTGACTTTTGCAAAGCTGCTAGGTAACCTAAGTATGGGAGCGTGTGATTAGAGGGTTGGAACTTTCAGCCCCACCTCCTGACTCCAGGGGAGAGGGAAGGGGCTAGAGACCATTCAGTCACCAACAGGCAATGATTTAATCAGTTGTGCCTCTGTAATGAAGCCTCCATAAAAATTCACAGGGATCGAGTTCCGAGAGTTTCTAGGTTTGTGAACGTGTGGAGATTTGGGGAGAGTGGCCCATCCAGAGAGCGTGAAAGCTCTATGCCTTGCCCATGTGCACCTCTTCCATCTGGTTGTTTCTTAGTTCTGTGCTTTTATAATAAAACAATGAACTGGTAATCTAGTAAATAAATGTTTTCCTGTGTTCTGTGAGCTGTTCCTGCAAATTAGTCAAACCCAAGGAGGGGAGTTGTTGGAATCTCGGATCTATAGCCTGATGGTCAGAAGCCCAGGGTTCACCCTGCACTTGCTGTGGGCATCTGAAGTTGCAGGTAGTCAGCCTTGTAGGACTGAGCCTTTAACCTGTGGGATTTCACACTATCTCTGTGTAGACAGCGTCAGAATAGAATTGAGTTAATTGCTTGATGGTGGGGGACAAACCCCACAGATCGGAATCGGGCGCAGAATTGGAATTAGATAGCTAATACCCTCCTCAACCACCTTGCCACAATCTCACCATCCTGCTCTCTCTAGAAGAAACCCCAGTTATGAGTCAGTGGGCGTACATCCAGACAACTTTTAACACTTCACATACACTTATATGCACCCCTGGAAAAGGCATAGTATTGTTTCATGGAAGTATTTTTATATAAATGATTACCACACTGCACATCTCACCTGAAAGTTGTTCTTCTTAACAAGCAGTATGTTTTGGGGATTATCTCCTTTGGTCCATAGAGATGTGATTCATTTCTCTGCATATACTGTGCATTGTTTCACTTAGGCATTTCCCCTTGGCTTATACAGATAAAATTGTCACGTTTTCAAGCAATGCTGCATTGGCAGTCTTGCACACGCCTCCTTGTGCTGAGGTACAGGTGTTTCTGTAGAGAAGATACCTACAAGTGTCATTGCTGGTCAGGGAGTAGGAACTCCGAATTAAAGGAGATTCAGTTAAGTTGCTGCTCCTCAAGGCAATCTGCAATTGCATGGCTCTGAGATTTCCCTTTCCCCACATCTTTAACGCACTAGATACAATCACACTTGAATATTGCCAAAGGCATAGGTATGACCTAGGTCCTCACTGGTATTTGTTTGTTTTTATTGAAGTATAGTTGATACACAATGTTACAAGAGTGTCACCCGTACAGCAGTGATTGCACCAGTCTAAATGTTACACTATCCTCACCACAAGTGTGGGTACCATCTATCACCACACAACGCTCTTATAGTATAGGTCCTCACTGGTTTAATTTACATTTCCCTGTGTACTAATGAAACTGAGTAATTTCTTATGTTTGTTGGCCATTTATATTTCCTCTTTTAAAAAACTGTGGTTTATAGTCTTTAACCATTTTTTAAAGTTGATTTACTTATTTATTTATTTTTTTAATGCTTATATATTTTTGAGAGAGAGAGAATGTGAGCAAGGGAGGAGCAGAGAGAGAGGGAGACACAGAATCTGAAGCAGATTCCAGGCTCTGAGCTGTCAGCACAGAGCCCGACGTGGGGCTCGAAGTCACGGACCACGAGATCATGACCTGAGCTGAAGTCAGACGCTCAAATGAATAAGCCACCCTCGCGTCCCCCAGAGTTTGTTTATTTATTTATTGAGAGGGAGAGAGAGAGAGAGAGAGTGTGTGTGTGTGTGTGTGTGTGTGTGTACCAGTGGGGGAGGGGCAGAGAGAGAGAGAGACAGAGAATTCCAAGCAGGCTCTCTGAGCTGTCAGCACAGAGATGGACACAGAGCTTGAACTCACAAACCGTGAGATCAAGACCTGAGCCAAATTAAGAGTCAGACGTTTAACCGACTGAGACACTCAGGCGCCCCTATATTCTTTAACTATTTTAAAGCTGGCTTATTTGTCTCTTTCTTGTTGATTTACAAGCATTCTTTGTATTCTTTTTACTAATCTTTTGTTTGTTACATATGCTGCAACGTATTTTCCCTCTGAGTTGGTAACACTTTACCTTGCTTCTGGTGTCTTTTGTTGTAGAGAATTCTTTATTTTGAGGTAGAGAAATGTATCATTTTTTCCTCAGGTACTTTGTATTTTGGGGAGTCTGAAAATTGTTTTTATCACCTAGCAGTAAGTAGCTCATCTGAGGTCACCCCTCACCTAAGGTCATAATGTTAATTTCTATCTTTTCTTCTTGTAATTTTAAAGTTCTGTGCTTTACATTTACGTCTTAAATCCATCTGGAATTATGGAAAACCGTGTTGGGATTTTGATTAAAATTACTTTAAATTTACATATTAATTTGGGGAACGTCACATAGCCATTTCCAAAGTCTTCTGAAAATGGGACAAGGTAAAATATATGTGTATAGAAGTAAAATTTCAATCTAGAAAGGGCTGCAAGGCAACGTAACATTTTTTTTAAGTGGATAATAGAAGCCCAGTCATTCATACAGTGAGTAAGTTTGGAGTAATTACTCTATGCCCAGAATTATTCTATGCATTTAAGACAAATCACTGAAAAAATGCAATACAGCTTCTAATTTACGGCCTTTGCATTCTAGTAGGGCAGACAAAAGACAACCGAGGTGAACATTTTCCCTCAAATGCCTACACTCTTTGCCTAGCTTTCATAATCCATCTAACACTTGGATATCGAGGCATCAGCTAGGTTTGTGAGACAGAAGACAGACAAAGACACATGGTACTGGTAACACTATGATAATGTCACAGGACAGACAACCACCAGACACAATAGCACTCTCCCTGGGTATTGTTTTGTCTTCGTTTTTGTTTTTAAATCAAACTATTTCCACTGGAATACCCAATTTCATGGAAAAAAGTCTTAACATATTTAGATGAAATCTTACAAAGAATACATATTTACCTGTTTACTAATCTTTTTTCCACATAACTACAAGTTTTGTCTGTTCCTTCTGCAGAATTTCCTGTGTGATCAATGATCTGGAATAAAAAGCTTAACAAGAACATGAAAAACAAGGATCACAGGGGAGGCTGTGGTAGTAAACACTGTTTAAAAAATGTTTATTTAGTTATTTTGAGAGAGTGCTCATGGGTGCACAAGCAGGGGACGGGCAGAGAGAGAATGAGGGAGAGAGAGAATCCCAAGCAGGCTCTGTGCTCCAGCACAGAGCTCCACACGGGGTTCTATCCCATGACCCGTGAGATGATGACCTGAGCTCAAATCAAGAGTCAGATGCTTAGCTGACTGAGCCACCCAGGCGCACCATAAACACGTTGACCGTATTTACATGCAGGAATTACTCTCAGTACTTTGCATACGTTAGTTCATTTGTCCTCAGAACAATCCTATGAAGGAGACACTATTATTATTACCTCCGTGTCACAGAAGAGGAAACTGAGGCAAGGAACTTGTCCAAAGTCTCGCAGGGATTTTAGTGTGAACAGTGGTGCAATAAAACAAAAAGTATACTTACTTGGAAAAAAAAAAAAAAAGACAACGAAACAACTACAGTTGACCCTTGAACATGCAGGAGTTAGGGGTACTGACCCCTGTGCAATTGAAAACCTCAGTACAACTTTTGACTCCCCTAAAAGTTAAGAATTACTAATAGCCTACCACTGATCAGAAGGCTTACTGACAACATAAACAGTTAACACGTATTTGGTGTTATATGTATCATATATTGTGTTCTTACAATAAAATAAGCTAGAGAAAAGAACATGTTGCCAAGAAAATCATAAGAAAGAGAAAGTACATGTACAGTACTGGACTGTATTTATCAGGAAAGAAGATCTGCCTATAAGTGGACCCGTGTAGTTCAAACCTATGCTGTTCAAGGGTCACCTGCACATCAAGAGCACTGCTGAGCATCGTAGTGCCTTTAGGGAAGTAAACCAAGGATGCTGAGAGCATGACTGGGTGCCCCTGGACAGCCTCTTTGAGTCCAGCTGAAGCCAAGAGTTGAAAGACGAGGATCAGGGCCGGGAGCCCAAGGCTCAAAGGCCAGGAGGTGGATAGGGTCATGGCCTTGAGGATCCCAAGGAAGCCAGAATGGCCGTGCAGGCCAGATCATCAGGGGGCTGTGGGCCATGGTCTGGAGTTTGGGTTACCATACTCACCGTGAGAAGCCAGTGAAGGGTGAGGTAAAGGAAGAACTATGTGTTTTACTGCAATGGGTTCTTAGCAGTAACAAATTTGGAAGCGGGTCTCTTCTAGAACTGTCACTGTGTGTTTTAAAAAAAATTGTAAACATCATTTTACTGTTTTTCCTGCTGCTACCCTCTCCTTCCGTTTTAACCTCAAGCTTTGGCAGGAGAGTAATCCCAGGTTAGCAAGAGATTATTGTCTTGTCTTCTTTGAAGTCAACTGGTAAATAAGCCCCATTTCTCTTTGTTTTTGACTGCCAGGGAGCAGCTTTACTGTGTTCTTTAGCTGAGGGGGGAAAGAAATAGAGTGGACAGAGATTTCATTTTCCTTCCTTTTGGCCAGGAAATAAACTCAGGCTTGAATGTGACAGAGGTGAAGTCTGCTAATAGTCAGGAGGCCATCATTAGCTTGGGGCATACCATCTCCTCCTTCAGGCCACAGGGAATCACAGTGGGTTTCACTCTGGATCTCCTATTTCAGTACTGAAACTATCAATCCGTGTGAACCAATTACCAGTGGATGCGACTTATTTTATTTAGCTTATCAAAAGCCTTGGCCAGGCTCCACAACCACTGGTAATAAAAATATTCAGTTACTGTAGATGGGATTAACTGTAATGTTTTGTTATGGATCGGAAACTGATTTGGAAACAGGAAGCAAAGGGTAAGACAAGCTCTGGGTGGAAACGCACAAACAACAGAATCCTCTGTTACCTGTCATTGGGAGTGGTCTCTTTAAAACCATTTTGCAAACCATACCAAGTATCTAATAAATCTTCAGGTTTGCCAAGGGCCATGTTAGGAACTCTGGACTCAGACTGGCTCTTGGGCACGTTGTTTCGCCTGTAAGTCTCATTTTTCTAATCTGTAAAATGATAATAATTGTACCTTTTCATTGGGTGATGAAGATAAATAAGGTAATGTATTTTAGCTTAGTGCCTGGGGTTCCTCTGATAAAGCTGTTAGTCTTATTGCTGAGAAGAAAATACCGATCCGGTAGGAAAAGCTACAGAAAATCTCAATGAAACTGTGTGCTAAGCCTGGAGAATATAGAGAATGCATTTTCCAAAGCACAGTTACCATCCTCACAAAAACTCCTGCTTCTTTCAGTAACAGGTAACTGATTTACTGGTACCACCTTCACTCAGGGGTCTGAAATTGAGATCAGGGCTCATCCTCCAGAGCTCATTAGGTCCTCTTCCCCCTGCCCCCTGTCCCATCCTCTCCTCTGATCTTGTCTCTAAATATTGATCATTTTTTTCTCTCTGCTTTCTAGCCCTTCGTTTAGACTTGGGGTTGGCAAACTTTTCCTGAAGAGTGTGAGATAGTAAATATTTTTTGCTGTGCCAACCCATACAATCTCTGTTACGACTACTCAAACCTCAATCCTAGCACAAAAGCTTTTACAATTATGTAAAAGAATACATAGACAATTATGTAAAAGAATGGGTATGACTCTGTTCTAATAAAACTTTATTTACAAAAACAGGTGGAGGGCCAGATTTCACTCAGAGGAGGTTGTTAGCTGACCCTTAATTTAGACCACCATGATCTCTTAGAGATTAGGAATGTAGTCCCCAAGCCTCCCTGTGGGCCAGATCTAATCCAGTCATTCTCCATTTAAAACTTTTCAATGGTTTTTCTTTTTTTCTTTTTTTTTTTTTTATTTAATTTGCAAACAGTGGTCTTGGACCCTATCCTTAAAATCACTTGAGCTGCTTTTTAGAATACAGAGTTGAAGGCTCCTCTCCAGAGACACCAAAACAGCATCTCTGGAGGACAGGCTCAGAGCTGGATATTAATGAGTATCCCAGGGAATTCTGATGCAGGAGTCCTCAAACTGGGGCCTGTGGACCCCTGAAGGCCCCCCGTGTGCTTTTGGGACTTCTGTGATGCAGGGAAGAATCACAAAGTGTGTTGAGGGTGGGAGGAGAGCCTTATGGAGAAGGTGACAGCTGAGTGTAGGCCTGAAAGAGGAAGCATATCTCTGGGAGGAACGTTCCAGGCAGAGAGAAAGCCCCAGGCTGGCGTGACTGGTGAGAAGTCCAGTGTGGTTGGTGTGGCGGGGGTGGGGAGCAATGAGAGAGGATAAGAGGGATGCAGAGGAAAGGGGCCAGAACAGATGGAGTAGGGCCTTGGAGGCCATTGAGAGACTTGGCTTTCTGCTGAGAACAAAATGGGAGCCTGTTGGAGAGTGTCAGCAGGTCAAATTATGCAAGCTATTCCAGGAATTCTAGCCATCTCTTCCTCCTTCCTCACACTCCATCTGAGCATTTATCTCTCTCCCCCTATGCACTGGATCCCTTGAGAATCCAGGCTCTCCCTCTTACCTGCCTTTGTCCTCAGCGCCAGCAATGCCCAGGACCTTGTGGGTATTCAACACGTAGTGATGAATGTCAAAATGCCTTTGTTTTCCCCTGTGGCTGGATTTGGATTTGGGTTTGGTAAGAACCTCTTGAGAAAAACAGCCTTTTTCAAATAAACATGAAAAAAAAAAGTATTCATTTTTCTGTGAGAAGTTTAATAAATGATGTAGTATCTTTAAAAAAAAAAAAAAAAGCCCACCATCAGAAACACTTCACCAGAGAACGAGAAATCAACATGCCTTTCCTTTGCGATCATAAATAAATCCGAATTAAAAAATTAGTGTTTTCCGGATGCGATTCTGTGGCATTGGAAAAGCAAATCCCTTTTTTCTGTAGCGGGCCATTAGGGAGTTCTACAATGCTCGTTTCCGCTCTTCTCAGAATGTGGCTGGCCTCCTGTGTTGACGCGTCCCCTCCACCTCCCCTTGAGGATCTTTCTGGGCAGTGTTTTCTTCAGCACCATCTGAGGAAGAATTAGGCAGTTTGCACTGACCACACGAACCGCCCCTGGGCTAACCCCCCCGTGGCTGGACCCCAGTCACTGCATAGCGTGGTTCCCGCTCTTCACTCCGGACCAACATTTTCTTCCCCTCGGAGTGGACACCCAGTCCTGGCTCCCAGGGTCTGGAAACCAAGGGGGCCCCGAACACAACTGCCACTAGGAACCCCCATTCTCCACCCCTTCACTTCCACAAAGGGCATAAGGAAAGTAAATATGCTCACATTCTTTTCCAAAGCTTGAAGCGTAATGAACTCTAATGGAGATTTTAAGGAAGAAGAACATCACAGCTCAAAGAAATCATAGTATTCTACCAAACACGTACGTGTATGTGTGTGTGTGTGTGTGTGTGTGTAAGTGTGTGGTCCACGGTGCTTTGGTTCCCACCAGGAGCTGTCTTTTTTATCTGTATTTGTAGGAAAAATCTAATAGTTCCTCTTGCTCTGCGTCTAAGAAGTCATTTCCCTTGAGACAGCAGTTTTCAGAGGCGCTAAGAACTTCCTTAGAGCAGGGGAGACCTGTAATCCCTTCCCTCTAGACTGAAGGTCTGCGTTATGCTGTATACCCCACGGTGCAAGGCCTGCCGCGGGTTTTAGTTTATGGGGTTGGTCCAGCGCCCGGGACCATGCCTGTCATTTGGAAGCAGTGCTCTGTTAATATTTATTAAATGGAGGAGTATGAGGTGTTACATAATTTAAAATACTAACTTATGTGCCAACCCTCCCCCGCCCCCCCCCCCCCATATCTCCTTTACTCCATAATCCTTGCTTCATCCCAAGGAGGCAGCCTCAGGGAGGCATTCACTACTTTGGGGTGAATGATCAGAAAGACAGGGTTTTTGAGGGCACTCAAAGCAGAAACCACTAATATGGGCAAATTCCTTATGAATTCGATTTCCTGAGTTAGTGGAGAATAAGTAAAGAAACACTCTCCAATCGTTCCTAGAAGCCACATCCCAGGCAGAGAGCTGGCGGCCGAACCTCCAGGTATGTTTGAGGAACCTGAGAGGTGAGACTGGGAGGTGAGGACAAGGACATGGCTGTGATGGCCTCACCCAGTTGTTGAAGAACATTCCCCATGAACCTAAGGGCAATATGGAACAGTGGACAGCCTGACTCCGAGGACCCAGCAGCAGAACATCCCTAGGGCTGGGGCACCTGGGTGGCTCAGTCGGTTGAGTGTCCGACTTCAGCTCAGGTCTTGATCTCGTGGTTCGTGAGTTCGAGCCCTGCGTTGGGCTTTGTGCTCACAGCTCAGAGCCTAGAGCCTGCTTCAGATTCTGTGTCTCCCTCTTTCTCTGCCCCTCCTCTGCTTTCACTCTGTCTCTGTCTCTCTCTCTCTCTCAAAAATAAATAATAAACATTAAAAAATTTTTTTAAAAATGCCAAGGGCTGTATGTGGTACCCATACAGCTAGCAACCTCCACCAGTCTGCCTATTGCTTAGAATAAATAGAGCAGCACTCAGCACAAAGCAGGCATTCGATAACTTTTGATTTAACATATAGAGGTACTCAGTGAATATTTCTAGCTTTCTACTCTTTGCTTGAGTACATTTTAGCCCACTTTGTGTCTGTTACTCATTCATGAAACAGATATTCTAACACCCTCACTAGAAACAGAGGAAAACAGCACCCACGTACCCTGCAAGGCTTTGTAAGGATGGTGCTGACATGTAAGACGGGCTCCCTGACCCCAACTATGTACTGGCTGGGAGAACAAGGCTCAGGGAGTAAAAGGAGAAAATAAGTTAGAAAAATAAACGTATAAGAGCCAGATGAGGCTGACTGTCATTGCCAGAAGAGTAGAGTGTAGGAGAGATTGGGCAGGAGGGAGGATATTGAAACATAAGCAGGACTGACATGAGAGGGGCAGGGGGAGTAGGGAAGGTATAGGAGGAGAGGGGAATTAAATGAGCGAAGTAGTTGAAGCAGGAATGAGCATGTGCGTTCCAGTTACAACAGACTATCGATCAGAAACGCTGGAGCAGAGATGTGATGTCAAGATCTACTCGTGAGACCAGAGAGAGGGGCCAGAAAAACTGAGACACTTCTCAGTGCCGAGCTAAGGAGTCTCGACTTGGCAAGGAAGCGGGACCCATTACCTATGTTGCAGGGCCCAACGCAAAATGAAAATCCAGGGTTCCTGGTTCCAACATTAGGAATTTCAACACAGGACAACAGAACATTCAACCACGTGCAGGGCCTCCCAAGCACAGGGCCCAGGGCGACTGGCCTACCGGTACACCCACCAAGCCCATACTGTGTGTGAGCATTGACAATGCATTGCACAATTTTGACGGGAAAACGCTGCATCGGAGTGGTGTATTAGAAAGACTAGGTGTACCTCCTAGGTGGTGGGGACAGGAAGTGGCAGAAGGGTACCTATCAGAAAATCATGGGACTTGTCACACGTGTGGTAATAAGCCCACAGAGAAGGTCGGTGGTTGTAGGAATGGGATGGAGGGACATGTGTAATGTATTAGCAGAGGTCACTGTCTCTAGGGGCCAAGTATGGGGACAACCCAGGCCCTCTGTGGTGATGCCCCGGCTCGCACTGGGTCTGGGAGAAAGCTGGAATCCTGGAGAGAAAGAGGAAGTGTGGTAAAAGGAGCTGGTTTGGGGAGGTTGGTGGGGAGTAAGCAGTCTTAGTCATGCTGAGTATGAGGTAAGGGCAGGGCCTCCAAGAAGAAATGCCCTGCCAGCCGTTAAAGATGAGGAAGAAAGTTCAGTTTTGGAAATGGAGATTTGAAAGAAGTGAAAATTCTTGTGTAACGATTGAGGTTGTGAGGCCATAGATGCAATTTCTTAGGAATCAAGTGGATAGATAAGCGGGGTGCTAAAAACAGCTGAGTACTTTAAAATAATATTTTCTACCTCCACTTCGAAGGAATTGGGCAATTAGCCATGATGTTGGTTGGAGCCAGCAGCCCGGTGGAAGTTTTTCTCAGTTGCTATTTCCATAAGGTGGTTGCGCAGAATCACAAACCGGTTTTGATCCTTCAGTGTTAAAACATGGCTAAAAAAAAAAAAAGGCGAAACACTGGTAAAACTTATCGGCATTAACTGTCGAAGGGCTCTTGTAGCAGGGTCCCCAATGCCGTCCCCCCACTGCCTTTAATGATCCATTTATTTTTCAGGCAATTCTTTCAGGAATTTGAAAGTTTAAGCAGGGGTTACATAGAGAACTAACAGGAAATGTCTCATCTTTCCAAGTTTATTGTTGAGAGTGGCCAGATGTCATTTGTTTGTGAGTGGGAAATGGGAAGTTAGATCACAGAACGTGAAATTTAAAACTCCATGCTTAAAAAAAAAAAAAAGGTGGGGGAGAGGGGGAGTGGAGAGAGGAGAAACACACACAGGGAAGCGTCTTTGCCTCCCATGACTTATGTTAACAGTGTAGTGGGGCAATGCTCATGAGCAAGACGCTAATATGAGAACATGCTTTACTGTCTGCAGGCATCACTCCCTTCGAGGTCTGTGTGCAAACAGCTGGTCTCCGCCTGGCCGGGCCAGGGTGTTTGGGAGCTCTCTGCGGATCGGCTGTAATTATAAACCCCACGAAGGGCCAGGAATGGAGGCCAACGTTCTTATTGGTCATCGTGCCCCAGAATCAAGAATGAGACAGGAACTTACAGAGTCCTTCGCTTTAGCACTTACTAAAGCAATTATACTGATTTTTTTAAATTATGTTTTCAGCCTCTCTGGTTTAAACAATCTGGGTCAAACACTTCCAGACTGTTCAGGCTGGCTCAGATCTGGGCCCTTCAACTGTCCCGGAAATACCCTCTTCATCCCTTGCTGTTGCTACAGTGGGCTTTGGCAGGCTCCCTCTCGGCCAGGTGTTTTCCCCCAACAGTTGCCATGGCAGCAATGTTCAACAGAGGTTCTGAGGGGCTTGGAATTGACAAGCCAGAGGTGGGGCCTGAGTTCCTGTCTCCAGTCCACGATTTGCTGATCCATCTGTCTTCCTCAGAGAGAGAGCACATAGTACAGGATTGTGCTTCCTTGGAAGATGACAGGCACCAGGCCAGACTAACAGACGTAAATTTGGAATTGCTTATTGGATTACTGGGCCAAACATGGGAAATGTAGCTGGAGGGGAAGATACAGAGCAAAGGGATCCAAGAGCAGCTCCAAGGCTCAGAACTTCTTGGCCAGTGTTGGAAAGAAAAAGAAAGCCCGAATCTACTCCTGGGCTTTCAAGGGCAACAAGAAAGATTCTCTTCACCCCCATCCCTGTCTTCCACTCGAATTATTTAGCAGTTTTTCTTCCTTGGCCCCTGCCTAAGATCCTGACATCCCCACTTTAGTCTCTTCCTGGGATTAAATCAGTAAGGCCTCATTTATGCAAATACTGAACGGGAGGACGGAGCCCATTGGCCAGGCTGCTTGGCCATAATGTCTACGTAGGCATTTATTGTCATGGTGTCCAAGGGCTGGGAAACACAAGAGATAAGCTACTTTTTAAAAAAATATTGTGGTAAAATATAGATTTTCCAAAATTTACCAATTTAACCATTTTTAAGTGTACAATTCAGTGGTGTTAAGTACATTCACTGTGTTATACACCATCACCACTACCCATTTCCACAACTTTTCATGACCCCAAACAAAAACTCTGTACCCATTAAACAATAACTCTCCATTCCCTCCCCTACCCCAACCCCTGGTAAACTCTAGTCTACTTTATGACTATGAATTTGCCTATTCTGGGTATCAACACATAAGTTTTTTAAAATAACTGTTGTTTTTGTGAAAATGATACATGTTTTTTAAATACATGCTCGAGGAACACAGGAGAGTACAAAGGCAAAAAAAACAAAGGAGGGGCGCCTGGGTGGCTCAGGTGGTTGAACATCTCACTCTTGATTTCGGCTCAAGTCATGATCCCAGGGTCATGGGATCGAGCCCTGAGTAGGGCTCCGTGCTGAGCGTGAAACCTGCTTAAGATTCTTTCTCTCCGCCCCCCTCCCCAGTTCTCTCCCCTGCTTACAGGCAGGTGGTCTCTCTCTCTCTCTCTCTAAATTAAAAAAAAAAAAAGGCAAAGGAGAATTATATCATGACATGCCATTGTCAACATTTGCTCAACATCATTCCCGACACCTTTGTGTACATACAGACTTACAGAACCAAAAGAAGAAAAATGCACAGTCAGATAAACTTTATAAAAATAAGATTATTCAGGGATGCCTGGGTGGCTCAGTCAGTTAAGGGTCCCACTCCAGATTTTGGCTCAGGTCATGATCTCACACAATTCATGAGTTTGAGCCTCACATCGGGTTCTGCACTATCAGTGCAGAGCCTGCTTGGGATTCTCTCTCTTCCTCTCTCTCTGCCCCTTCCCTGCTCGTGCTCTCATGCTCTCAAAATAAATAAATAAACTAAAAAATGATAATAATAAAAACATAAAATAAAATAAAAATGAGATTATTCAATACATCAAGTTTTGAAGTTAAAAACTCAATTTTTCTTGCATTTAACAGAAGAGAAATTAATTGAAGTTATTACCAAATTTCAGATAAGTGATTTCTTACAGCAAAAATTATTAACTCTGAAAAAATTCCTCACCGTTAGTGAAAATGATGAAGATGGTGGGCTCCTTATGACCTGCTGATCAGGTTCCTTTGGCTGCAGCAAGGGCAACGCTGTGATGAGTGGCGGTGAAGTGTGTGCTTCCTCTGCGGCTGCTCCCCCTCTAAATCCCAATTGTTGCTGGTTGATTATTACTTTTACCTCATTAAGGTGCTGACATTTCAGGCAAGGCGCGGTGAGTGAGGTGAAGGGAAAGCAAGGGGACCCAGGAGGCTGGAGGTCGATGTGAGTGGAGTGGCGTCATAGCACCGGGGCCGCGTGCTTGGAGCCTTCTTGATCAAAGCTGTATAACGGTACTGATGAGGACAGGCGACTTTTTTGAGATCTTACTATGGGCCAAGCATTACACTAATCAAATACCTGCCACGTATTAAGTTCCTCGATCCTAACATGCAACCTATGATCAATGCTATTGGCTCACTATTTTATGTTTATTTTTGCTGTAGGGATAAGGAGCTGAGGTTTATGGAAGGAACTTGACCAAGGTCACAATCCGTGTTCTCTCCACTGAATCTACAGGCAGAGCCATTGGATGTGCAGCTTCAGCAAGGGGCTCTTTCTAACAGGGGCCCCCAAGGGTGAGACAAATGGTAGAGGGAGCAGTCAACCCTTTATGTCAACATGGCGCATCCTCTTGATTTCTCTAGTTTGCTCTCCTCCATGATGTTTCCATTTGACAGATGATGGAGAGAGGTGACATGACTCCACCAGGGACAGAGCCCAGGTGTCAGTTCTGGGGCTTGGACTCCAATGCCAGCCTTTTACTGCTCTGCCCCCTTCCTCATCCAGTGCTTTCTGATCTGGACAATACTACTTGCCAATATTAATGGGTTGGGGGGAAGGATTCCTTCAAAAACAAAAGAACTTCTGAATTAACATCTTCTGGTAGATGTCATATAAAATTCAAGGTCTTTGCTTTCGTTTCCTGAAGCTGCTGGTAACACATTCCCACAAATTGGGTGGTTTAAAATAATAGAAATGTATTCTTTCTCAGTTCCGGAGGCCAGAAGTCCCAAATCAATGTATCAGCAGGCTGCACCCCATGAAGGCTACAGGCAAGAATGCTTCTTTGCAGCTTATAGGGGCCACTCATGATCCTTGGTGTTCCTGGCTTGTAGATGTATCACTGAAATCTCAATCACCATCTTCATGTAGCCTTCTCCTGTCTTATAATCCTGTCATTGGATTTAGGGCCCATCCTAATCCAGGACGGTCTTTGCCAAAGGCTCTTTTTCCAAATAAGGTTACGTTCCGAGGTTCCAGGCAGACATATGTTTTGAGGGGTGGCTATTCAAGCCACAGGCTCCATGGTGAATGACTGACTCTGGAAACAGTGCTTCTCAAGTTGGTGCTTTTGAGCCCATCGGTGAGAGCAGACAGAAGAGTCACTTGCTGGGACACCTGGGTGGCTCAACTGGTTGAGCATCCAACTCTTGATCTCTGCTCAGGCATGATCTTGTGGTCTTGGGATCAAGCCCCACATCCGGCTCTGCCAGGGGCATGGAACGTTCTTGGGATTCTCTCTCTCTCTCTCTCTCTCTCTCTCTTTCTCTCTCTCTCTCCCTCTCTCTCCTTCTGCCCCTCCCCTGCTCATGCTCACTCTCTCTCTCTCAAAAAGTTTTTTTTAACAAAATTCAAAACAAAATTTAAAAAAGGATTGTCACTTGCTGGTGAAACTTCAGACCTGTCTTGAATAGGAAGCTACTGGTGGTACCCTTGTTGGAGCTGGCCAGAGTCATAGCCAAACCCCACAACTGCAAATGTCTCTACATTTCACTGGAAAGGCACATCCTCACTTAGTTTCTGACTAGAAAAAAAAAAAAAGTAGCAAAGCTCAAACCCCATGAGGCTATGTCACAAGTCTATATATAATGCTCTCCTATGGTTCACACAAACACCCACAAGGGAGTTCAGTTCAATATTTTGAACTGTCCCCAAGTTTATAGGACATATTATGAGGTTGGAACATCTGATAAATTATTTTTGGAAAATAAACTGAGATCTGGTCTGGAGCATACATTTAAAACCTGTATCCCTTTGTCTGAGTTCACTGAGGACCTCTAAGGCTTGAGGGCTCCAGTTTTCCAGGAAGCTGATGCCAGTGGATAGATTCTGGTTTTACTCTGCCCACAAGACCCCTGCTCTGCCATACTAATTCCTAAAATTCTCCTTTTCTTTTCTTTCTAGTCCTTCTCATACCAAATTTAAAGAGGCTTAAAATGGATTCTTTTTTGATACCAAAGATCTTCCCTGGAAGGACTCCTCCTTCTTCGTCATCCTATCGGACCCCGAGCTCATCCCCTTCTTGAATCTTTCCCCACTCATCCCAGACATCAAAATTCAAGCCTTCCTCTGAAATCCCAAAGGCTTTATTGCTATACTGCTTACCAGCACTTGGCACACGCCTCATTGCTGATGCTGGCAGACAAATGGTGCAGTGTCTTGCCTTCCTGTATCTCTCATCTGCATCCAGGACCAGATATCAGGTCAATGCTGCTTGAATGACACTGGTAGCCCCTGGTATTCCTGGAACCCCCCCATCATCAGATCAGCAGGAAGACACTTAGTTACTCAGAATTCAACAGCTTCATAAATTTAATTCATTTTTGTTTTATTTTATTTATTTGTAATTAATTAGGTTAGTTTTTCATTGCAGTAAAATGAACCTACAGTGTTATATTAGTTTCAGGTGTACAATATAGTGATTCAGCAGTGCTATACATTACTCAGTGCTCATCACGATAAGTGTGCTCATAATCCCCTTCACCTATTTCACCCCCTGCCCCCACCTCCACTCTGGTAACCACCATCTTGTTTTTAAAGTGAAAAACATCTGTATTTAAAGTGAAATCACATGGTATTTGTCTTTCTCTGATTGACTTATTTCACTTAGCATTATACCCACTAGATCTATCCATGCCATTGCAAATGGCAAGATTTCATTCCTTTTTATGGCTGAGTAATATTCCAGTGTGTGTGTGTGTGTATCTCACATCTTCTTTATCCATTCAATCTTCAGTGGACACTTGGGTTACTTCCAAATAATACTGCAATAAACATAGGAATGTGTATGTCTTTTAGAATTAGTGTTTTTATATTCTTTGGATAAAAACCCAGTGATGGAATTCCTGGATCATATGGCAATCCTACTTTTAATTTTGGGGGGAACCCCCATAATGTTTTCCACAATGGCTGCACTGGTTTGCATTCCCACAACAGTGAACAAAGTTTCCATCAACACCCACAGCTACAAAAATTTTTTTCTTACGGTGAAACCTTTTAAGGTTTACTTTCTTAGCAACTTTCAAATATATGATACAGTATTATTAACTATAGTCACGATGCTGTATATTGTATCCTCAGGATTCCACATGCTCACCAATACTTGTTGTTTCTTGCATTTTTGCTCTTTAACCATTCTGACAGGCATGAGGTTACATCTCATTGTGGTCTTGATTTGCATTTCCCTGATGATGAGTCATGTTGAACTTCTTTTCATGTGTCTGTTGGCCATCGGTATATCTTCTTTGAAGAAATGTCTGTTCATGTCTCCTGCCCATTTTTAACTGGATTATTTGTTTGGGGGCTGTTGAGTTGTACAAATTCTTTATATGTTTTGGACACTAGCCCCTTATCAGATATATCATTTGCAAATATCTTCACCTACTCAGTAGGTTGTCTTTTTGTTTCATTGATTGTTTCCTTAGCTGTAAAGAAATTTTTTATTTTAATGTGGTCCCAATAGTTCATTTTTGTTGCTTTGACCCATGTCAAAGAAACTACTGCCTGTACTATCTTCTAGGATTTTTATGGTTTCAGGTCTTACATTTAGGTGTAAATTTAATTCATTTTGTAATAATTGTCTTCCATTGATTTTTATTTATCCTCAAAACCAGTTGTAGAAATCCTTAGGTTTGCCTTCTGAGGTAGCCTACTGTTAGTTTTATTATTTAGACCTCATTTTTGTTTCAAAAAAAAAAAGTAAAGCCTCACATCCTGGGCTTTGACACGTTTTAATGGATGACTAATGCTATAGTCAGAGAACCAGTGTGATAGAGACTATCAGTCATGCATTGCTCGTACACGGATGGCTCCCTTCTGCTAGGAAATGAAGCAGAATTCTCTAGCAACCAGGGTTCTCAGCACACTGCCCATCCAGCCTTAGTCATCATCGAGTGCATGACCCCTCTTCAGGGGTCCCTGCCGGTAGCTCACACTGGATCAACCCAAGTCAGGCACTGTTCACTGGCTCTTACATAGATTTTTTTAATAATTGAGGTACAACTGACATGGAACATTATATTAGTTTCAGGTGTGCAACATGATTATTCAATATATGTAGAGACAGCAATGTGGTCACTACAGTAAGTCCAGTTAACATCCACCAACACCCACAGCTACAAAAATGTTTTTCTTACGGTGAAACCTTCTAAGGTTTACTTTCTTAGCAACTTTCAAATATATAATACAGTATTATCAACTATAGTCACGATGCTGTATATTGTATCCTCAGGATTTCTTTGTTTTATAAGTGGAAGTTTGTACCTTTTGACCACTTTCATCCATTTTGTCCATCCTTTACCTCCCACAGATTGGCAACCATCAATCTGTTCTCTGTAGCTGTGAGTTCAGGGGGGTTTGTTCTCTTGCTTTTAGATTCCACATATTGGTGAAATCATATGGTGTTAGTCTTTCACTTTCTGATTTATTTCACTTAGTGTAATGCCCTCAAGGTTCATCCACATTGTCAGACATGAGAAAATTTCCTTCTTTAGGGGCGCCTGGGTGGCTCAGTCAGTTAAGCGTCCGACTTTGGCTCAGGTCGTGATCTCGCAGTTCATGAGTTCAAGCCCCGCCTCGGGCTCTGTGCTGACAGCTCAGAGCCTGGAGTCTGCTTCGGATTCTGTGTCTCCCTCTGTCTCTGGCCCTTCCCTGCTCGCCCTCTGTCTCTCTTTCTCTCAAAACATTAAACAAACAAAAAAAATTAAACATTAAAAAAACATTAAATTTCCTTCTTTTTATGGCTGAATAGTATTCCATTAAATGTATGTATAATATATGCCATTGCATATGTATTTGATATATGGAGATATATATATGTGTGTATATATGTGTGTATGTATATATATACGTGTGTGTGTAAGTATGTGCACACATACACACACATATAACATTTTCTTTATTCATTTATCCATCAATGGATAGTTAGGTTTTTTTCCATGTCTTGGGTGCTGTAAATAATGCTGCAATGAACATGGGGGTACAGATATATTTTTGAGTTAGTGGTTTTATTTCCTTTAGATAAATACCCGGAAGTAGAATAAGAACCTCCATACTGTTTTCCATTGTCACTGCACCATTCTGCATTCCCACCAACTGTGCGCAAGGGTTCCTTTGTCTCTACATCCTTGCCAACACTCCTGATTTCTTATCTTTTTGGTGATAGCCATTCTGACAGGTGTGAGGTGATATCTCATTGTGGTTATGATTTGCCTTTCCCTGATAATTAGTGATGTTGAACACTTTTCCATGCACCTATTGGCCATCTATATTTCTTTGGAAAAATGCCTTTTCGGATCCTCTGCCGCTTTTATTTGGATTATTTATGTATTTATTTATTTGCTATCGAGTTGTATGAATTTCTTATATATTTTATCAAATATCTGATAACCCTTTGTCAGATATTTGATTTGCAAATATTCAAAGCCATTCAGTGGGCTGGCTTTTCATTTTGTTGATGGTTTCCTTTGCTGTGCAGAGGCTTTTTGTTTGATGTCGTCTAACTTGTTTACTTTTGCTTTTCTTGCTTTTGCTTTTTGTGTCAAATCCAAACAACCATCACCAAGACTGATGCCAAGGAGCTTATCATCTATGTTGCTTTTACATGGATCTGGTCCTCTCAACACACCTATATAATGCGTTATATTATTGTCTCCATTTTAAAATGAGAAAACTGGGGTCCAGAGAGGTTAAGTCACCTGCCCAAGGTCACACAGTAGGATCTGGATGCCTGGCCTCAGAGTCTGTGCACCTGACCACAACGGGCACTAGTTGATGACACCAGACCACTGTGTCAACCTACTGTGTCACAGGGCCAGCACCTAGGGCAGTGAGGGTAGCAGCCACAAGGCCACACTACACTTCCTGGAAGAGCCAGTAGACATGTTAACCACGTTCCTCCAGGACACTGTGATGTGGAGAGTGAATTACAACACATCTCACTCAGTATGACTAGAATCCCACGGGTTGGGTCCTATGCACTCTTTTTAATCCCCATTTTACTCATGAGGAAATCGCAGGTTCAAGTGACTGGATTTGCCCAGGGTCACTCGGTGGGCAGGTGGCGGAGTAAGATTTGAACCTAACTCTTCAATCCCTACGTTGATTGTTCCTCAGAACATGCTTTTCCCACGGATGCCGGGATGGTGCCTCCCTGGTCTGCCTTGATCAGACTGACGAAGCTCATGTCTCCCAAAGCGTCTTTCGCACCTCTGCCCTCTTGTTTGAAATCCCCCTCCCAGCCCTGCCTCCACCAGACTCTGACCCTACGGGGCCTCCTCCACTAGGCAGGGCTCACTGTTGCTTTCCAGCACCTGGCCTGGAGTAGGTGCTCGCAAACTGCCTGTTGAAAGAAGGGATGGATTTGTTCCGGGTAAGGAGTTTTTCCCAGAAAACCCCGGTTAAAATGCAAATGTGCTGCCTGGCAGAGATGTCTGGAATTTGTTTATTGCTTCCCTCCCAGAGAGGAGGGTTTTGAGGAATGACTTGATAGGACTAAAGAGTAAAGGGAGGGGAGGCTCTTGAGTTTAGGGACATGCCCAGCGTGGGCCCCGGGGAATTCAGGTGCGCGATAGGGGACCTTGACCACCACTGTGGAAGAAAGTAGAGGGTGGAATAGGCCCCACCCTCTTCAGTCTTGCCCCAGTCCGGCTGATCCTCAGGGCACAGGTCTGACCACCTCCACAGACAATGGGAGAGACCCCCTGGCAGTGTCTAAGCACTGATTCTTCCCAGTCCTGGAAAAGGGCCGCAAGGTCAGGTTTCCCCAAGAGGGTCCTGGAAACAATCCACTTAGGGGTAGGGGAGCTGGGTTCAAATCTTGTTTCTACAGGCTGGCCACTGGACGACCTTGGGCAAATTCAATCACTCAAACGGACTACGTACTAGTATGGCCCTATTAGCTCAAATGTCTCTTTTCCTCCCACAAAACAGCCAATCCTGAAAGGAGAAGCAGCAACATTGGAGCCATCTCTCGCCTCCCACCCCAAGTTCATCTAGCAGCCCTGCCCCACCCCCTCGAGCAGGCAGATTTTCTCCCCGACACTTCTCTATGCATAGGTATGTATAACACATTGGAAAATTGGATCACACTCTACCTAGAGGCCCGAGGCTTATCTTCTCCCTTTAAACATACGGGGCGCCTTTCACTGTCAATTCACATAGGTCTGCTGTAATCTGTTGAAAATAGTTTCACTGTATTTCGTCATAGGACATAGCAGACATACCACAATACACCAAGCCAGTCTCCCACTCATGAGCAGTATAGCTGTCTCCAGCTTTTGGCTGTTGCCGGTGCTGCAGTGCACATTTCTGCACACCCGAGCAGTCTTGTTTTGAATCCACCGACCACTGTGCTCCCTCACCATGGCTTTTACTTAGGAAAGTACTAAACGGGAGCGCGTTTCTCCTGGGCTGGGGGACTCAGCTCTCCACGCCCAGTTTCAAGCTGCCCTGCAAGCCGGTGCCCCACGGGTTCTGAGCCAACGTCAGTGAGAATGACCATGCGTGAGAATCCGGACCCCACAGAGTCACCAGCCTGGCCGGCCTCTCACCTCCTGTTCCGGGGAACGGAGGCACCTCTGCATCATTTTCTGTAATGCCAAAGGAAATCCCCAGATAAGACGGACACCCTCATGCTTCACAGGAGACGCTCCCCCACTCCCACGGAGATAAACTCATGAATGCTTTCTTAATCACAGCTCATGATTCTCTGGGGCCCTCCGGGGCTGCCAAAACCTCTCTCAGCTCATTGCTGCTGCTACCGCAGCCAGACACAGCACTTCCTAGAAAATCATCATTCCATTTACTGTTTATTCTTGGGGCGGATTATTGTTTCCCATAAACTCTCCTAGCGCTAAAGGTGGTTTTTCAGTAAATCTCATGAAATGTCTACATGAAGGGGAAAAGATGTTCTTTATTTTATGTTTTCTGTTTTATTTCTAATGCGTCAGAGAAAAGGAAACTATAGTCCCATTTTTAGATAGTGATAAAAGCAAGCAAGAGCCAGTTCTGGCTGTGAGAGCTCAGTACAGTTTTATAATCATTATCTTTAACTCACTAAACAGTCAGAGTCCTGGCTGGGATATGAAGAGGATAGAGCTGTTTGATCGTTACACCCTGGAGTACCCAAGTTTGTCATACTTGTCATTTGCAGTCTTGACTTTTGCCACCTCCGTGAAACATTAGTTCCTTATTATTTCTAATGACTTTTTAAAACACAGCTTCATCCTAATTAATATCTCAGATAATAGGTTTGGTGTGCTGGTTATATTTTTTCTTCTTTCTTTCTTTCTTTCTTTCTTTTTCTTTCTTCAAAGACTTCTGCTTTATTATAATATATGAGCTGGAACTGACGGAAAGGGTAGCTGTGATGGGCAACCACTGCCCTGATTAGCATCAGATGCCCATCCCAATGGCCATGACTGTGCCAAAGGGGCGCCTTTCTGCATCATGGTTTTCCAGATCGGCCCATCAGCTCCCAAACCCACATTCCAATCCTGAGACAGGGAAAGGTTCCGAAGAGCGCCCAGCTACCATGCCCACTGTGCAGCCCATCACAAAGCCCATCCTCTTGCGGCCGAAGCAGTTCACCTGGGACTGTCCATAGGGTCTACGGCCACCAGCTTGGGTCACTCAGTTCTACGTTTCACATGGGACACTGGTTGTAGTTTTTTAAGCATATTAAAATTCAAAAAATATTGGGTATTACCCACAATATTCTGAAGTACAGAACAGCAGCACATTTTAATAAATGTTGGGCTTGATTGGATACCAGATTCTAGCCTCCTGCTGGGGTGTCTTCTGAGGCTAACAGAATACTGTTGAGACGTGGAAGCATTACCCTATGCCTTTGCATTTTTGTGCATTATAATGGGCCATAGATTCAGAAATTGGAGGTTGGGAAGGATGGAGAAATTACCTACTTTTGAAAGGTAGGGCAGCCAGTTGGAAAACTCATGAGTTTTGGAATCAGGCCTAGGTACAAAAAAGTATCTGTGAATAATAATAAAAAAATTCTGTCTGGTAATGCCAGGAAGCTATGGAAATGATATGGAATGGCCGTTCCAGATTCATGAACATACTGAGGGAGTACGGCAGGCATTGAGGGGTCTCTTCCGCTGATAAAAGTTTAAGTGTGGTGGTATTTATTGCCTTTTTGGGCAAGGGATGGGAGAAACAAAGAGCACTCTGGAAAACCGGGAGAGATACCAGACATCCCCCTCACTGGCCTTTATTATTTTGTGCTGCTGCATGCTGGTCCTCTGTCTTCCTTAACCCCCGGCACGTGGTGTGGGGTCTGCCCTCCCTGGCCCTGTCGGGTGTGGCGATGGACAGGGTGAGGGGATGGGAGGGCTGCACACCAGCTGAGCAAGTACAGCTCTCACAGAAGATGCGCTCAGATGTGGTGCTGACAAAACAGCGCTGCTTCCTGCAGAGACTTCAAAAGCCCACACCCTGTCTACCACGGCACATTTTTGCAGCTGAAGGAGAAACTGCTGGAAATAGGAGTTTCCCTGATGTCATTGGGACGCTGCCGACTGTGTTCTCTGGGAGACATCAGGGAGTTGGCTCAGGAAGGGCTGGGTGGGAAGTGATGCAACTTTGGACAAAGGCTCTGGGCTCTTCACAAAGGAAGGTCAGGTGGGGTCCCAGGGTTCCGAGTTGGCTGAGCGTTCACCTGCGCGGAGCAGCCATAGAAAGTTCTAGTCCTAAGAGTAGAGGGTACGGAGGGGAGAGATTCAGAGAAAGGGATGAGCAGGGCAGGTAGAGCTGTGTCAGCACCTCTGAAGTCTTCTTTCTCCTCTCATCCTACCCTTCTTCATCCAAAGAGAAGAAAACCTTTGTCCTATTTCGCATCTCGGTGCTTCCAATTCAGACTGTATTCAATTCTTCTAGGTTATGTTATCATCCCGAGGGGAATCCTTTAAAGATGCCTGGAACACCGGAAGGAACCAGGGCTCCTTGGAGGAATGGCTGATTACTAATGAGGGCGGAAATGTCCGAGATGAGCCTGCGCGATTGTGCCAGAAAACACAATCAAAAAGTGGCCCAGGAGTCAGCTGGAGAGCCTTACTGGCTAAAGGTGGGAAATTTTTAGCATCAAAAAGAATAATGACTGCCATATATTGAAAGGTAAAAATGCAGAAAATTGTGAGTACATAATGATAAAAAGAGAACCCTTACTGGTCTCCATTTCAGGGTTGTTTGGGTACCAATTTATTTCTCTGAAAACTGATAAAAAGAAGAATAAGCACACAACCCACCTTTCCTGTGTGAACTACATTTCCAAGTGACCAAAGAGCTGATAAGGGAAAGTTCATCTTTAAGTAAGAATTCTTCCCAGTATATGCAGAAGGAATAACAGAATTAGAAAATCATGACTTTTGGAGCACCTGGGTGGCTCAGCTGCTTGAGTGTCTGACTTGATTTCGACTCAGGTCATGATCCTAGGGTCGTGGGATTGAGTCCCGTGTTGGGCTCTGAGCTGAGCGTGGAGCCTGCTTGGGATTCTCTGTCTCTGTCTCTGTCGCTGTCTCTCTCTCCCTCTGCCCCTCCCCCTGCTCACGTGCTCTCTCTCTCCAAACAAACAAACAAACACATGGCTTTTGAAACCTCTAGGAAAATAATGGATTAAGAAATGACCAATCAGTGAATATTGACCTATCTTGTGAGAGGTTGATGGGGAATTTCCAAATGGGAAATCTACAGCAACACCTACATAGTATTCTTCTCACATAAAAAAATCTAAGATTGAATCTTAAAAAAGCCTTTACATCTGCCCCATCCGATATGGTAGCCACATGAGGCCCTTGAACACTTGAATTGTAGCTACTCGGAGTTAAGATGTGCTTTAAGTGTATAACCCACATCCAATTTTGGAAATGCTGTATAAAAAAAGAATATAAAACATCTCATTTATAGTTTTGTTGTATTCACCACATTTTGAAATGACAATATCTTGGCTATTTCACATTAAATTAAATAAATTATTTTTTAAAATTTCACCTATTTCTTTTAACTTTTTTTATTCCAGTATAGTCAACATACAGTGTTATATTAGTTACAGGTGTACAAAATAGTGATTCAACACTTCCATATATTACTCAGTGCTCGTCAAGTGTAGTCTTAATCTCCTTCACTTATTTTTTTGTACTTTTTTTTTTTTTTGAGAGAGAGAGAGAGAGAGAGAGAGCATGAGTTGGGGAGAGGGGCAGAGGGAGACAGAAAGAGAACCCCAAGCAGCTGCATGCTCAGCACGGAACCTGAAGTGGGGCTCCATCCCGTGACCCTGGGATCGTGACCTGAGCCGAAATCAAGATTCAGATGCTCAACTGACTGAGCCGCCCAGGTACCCCTTTTTAAAAAATTTTTTCAATGTGCCTGTTAGAACATATGAAATTACATATGTGGCTGGCATTTTATGTCCATTGGCTGTCACATTGCTCTAAATCTTACTTAGCAGTTTACAGAAAACACTGGCAATGATGGAACTACCTAATAACACCAAGAGAAATCAGCCAAATCCAGAATGTGGGGAAATTCTACCAGATCATTTGTTACCTCTGTTAATAATGGCACTCTTGTTATGTCTTTTAAAATGTGCTTATCTGTGAGGGACGCATATCCAAGTTTGTGTGGGTGAAATCATAGGTCTTGTGGTATTTGCTCTGAAAGTGCTGAGTAAAAAAGTGTGAGGGATAGATGAAACCGGAGGACAAAATGTTGATTATTGTTGTAACTAGGCAATGAGCATTTGGGGGTTCATCATATTCCTCTCTCTTTTTTATATGTTGAAAAGTTCTAGAATTTAATTATAATTACATAAGATTCATTTGTAACATATTTATAAACAGCATACTATATTATATTTAGTAATATAAACGTATATTATTATATAATAAAAAATTATAATGACTTATTTTCTTTTTTAACATTTATTCAGTTTTTGAGAGGCAGAGCGAGAGACACAGCGTGAGTGGGGGAGGAGCAGAGAGAGAGGGAGACACAGAATCGGAAGCGGGCTCCAGGCTCTGAGCTGTCAGCACAGAGCCCGATGTGGGGCTCGAACTCACGGACCATGAGATCACGACCTGAGCCGAAGTCGGCTGCTTAACCGGCTTAGCCACCCAGGAGCCCCCAAAATTATAATGACTTTTAATGCCTCAGAAGCTGTTTTTACTTTTAATGCCTAGGGAAGGTAACACACAATTGGTTTATCGGGTGAAAGTACGAAAAACTTTCAAAGGCAGAGTCCAAAGGGAATGGAAAGAAATTCGACAACATGCACCCCCACTCCTGTGGGTAACAGGTCGTCCTGGGTTTCCTGTGAGGAGCACAGGCAAGCCAGGGCCAGCTCAAAGGCACTGGATTCCAGAGGTTGGGGGTGAGGCGGGGGGGGGCGGGCTGTTGGCAAGGCCTGTAACCATCTGAAGAAGGCCTAGAGACTAATGTCAGTTTTTCTCCAGCAGCTTGCATCCCTGTCTGTCCTAAAACCCCCTCCCACGTAGCTGTCCTCTGCCTCAGCGGTCTCCTTGGAAGAATGGTATTAATGACTGATAATACGTGGTGGATTACCCTCAAAGGGACATTGAGTTTTGAGCTCAGCATAAAGCCTAACTTAGCTCAAAATAACAAACCTGCAATGATTTGAGTCGGAATCTCCAGCTGGTCTGCCTGGGGCTGGCCGGCTCTGCGTCCAGATGGACCTCACAGGTGGGCCCCACAGTCCAGGCTCTGGCCTATTGTTGGTATATCTGGAGGAACCAGCCCCCAAGTTCATGAGAGGGGATGAATAATCACGATGAAAGTTTGTTCATTTACTACGAGCTGTAAGCATCAAGGACCAGATATCCGTGGCCACTGAGCAGCTCATCATGGGGAACCCACACCCAGTGGGAGCAAAAGGGTTTGGAAGGTGGTAGTGGCTTTTTCCACCAGGCGTGATGCTTGACACGCATCACAGACAAGTGCGCCCTGAGTTCACCTGTTGTAGGAATCCCCAACTGACCATTCGACCCTCTTCCTTCCTCCGTTCCCTTATTCAGGTGTGGTTGAACTGTCCCATCCCTTTAGAGTAACCGTTCGGTGTTATTTTATTTTATAAATCTTTCAGAGGGCAAACCAATTTCTCCTTCCCAGGTTCTGATGGGATCACTCATGTTGCCCCTTCAGAGTCTCCACAGGATGGTACTAAAAATTCACTTTAGCCAGCCCATGATCGTGTAGACCAGTAGTAACGAATATGGAGTTACTGTGGAGTTACTGTGGAGTTGCACAGGGACTGCACTGCAACCCTCTCTCAGCTCCGGAACAATCGGATAACCTCGAGCAAATAGCTTCTCCAAGCCTCAGTTTCTTAGAAATACTGCTCTTGACCTTACTGTGAAAAACCGATTCTATGTAATATCCGGGACAGTGCCCGGCACCTACTAGGCACCTGACGAATGAAGGCTGTAGCTGTCACATCGTTATTATCGTGGCTGCAGTTTGCAGCTGGCCCTGACTATAAATGAGTTTTGCTTCCCCGGGTTAAACGAAATGCCCAAACCAGGAAGCTTAGACCTGCTTCCACATTCCCAGTGCAAATCCAGGGCATTTCTGGCTAGAATTAAAAGGGGGACAAGGCCGCGGAATACAGGCGGATCCCATCAACAAGGAATGTGTGACGTGCCTACTGTGCTCGTGTCTCCGATCTTGCAACTCCATAGGGCTGCAGGCCAGGGGAGTAGAAATGGTCCCCTCACCTGAGCTGCCTGCACACTCACCGGGTTAGCCTCTATTCTACAGCCGTCTTCCCCAGCAGCTTGCATCCTGTCTGTCCTAAAACCCCCTCCCATGTAGCTGTCCTCTGCCTCAGCGGTCTCCTTGGAAGAATGATATTAATGACTGCTAATGCATGGTGGATTACCCTCAAAGGGGCATTTGCTTTTGAGCTCAGCCGAGAGCCTAACTTAGCTCGACATAACAAACCTGCGATGATTCGAGTCAGAATCTCCAAAAGCCTGGCACCAGTAGGTGCTCAATAAAACATATCAGTGATTAATGGAGGGAATTTCAGGCGTTGTAGTGAATTGCTGAGGCGCATCTGTTGGGCCTGGGGACTTTCCTAGGACCATTCCAATCACCCCCACAGAGGGTGGTTTCCTGTTCCAGTTACAGAAGGTCAGCCCTTAGGAAGGGCACCAAACTCTGATTTCTTTAAGGGTTGAGGCTGATTACAGTCTGAGCTTTAGGAGTTTTTCGCCATTCACAGAGCTTTAGACATATTAAAGCTTTGCTTCGGTGGAGGAGTCCCCAGTGGGAGTGATAGAAAGCTCACCACTTAAGTCATTTAAACTTTGGCTGCCCAGGCCTGAAAAAAATGCCCTTGGGACTGATCCTGAAGTGCCGGAGAAGAAGTTAAATGGCTTAATAGATCCTGGCAGCTTCAGAAAGGACTAATGGCTCAGCGTTAATTGGGTACAAGGAGTGAAGATGAATCTCTGCAAAGGTATTTCCGATCTGCGCATTCAGCTCTCACTGGCTTCGTGCATCCATCAGTCGACCCCCAAACTGAAGCTGATTGTTAACAAAGTCTGAATGCTCGATGTTTGCATCAGCCCCCATCTCCCTGCTCCTCTACTCTGTCCCCTCAGTAAACATTTACTGAGTGCCTACCACACGCCAGGCACTGTGCCAGGGGCTAGAGCTAGATAGAGGACGTTGCTGTCCCGGTCCCCATGAACCTCTATTTTGGGAGGCAGAGGATGAGAATCAGACACAAGACGGGTGCCTTATTTGCCTTTATCCGAAGCAGATTTGAGGAAGCAAAGAACAAGGTGTGGCTCTGCCCAGGCTGGTGGGTGGCAGCAAGTCTTCCCAGTTGCGTGGGGACTGGAGGGACATGCCAGGTCTCCAAGGTGGGCAGGCAGGCGACAGGCGAAGGGAGCCACGTGTTCACGGAGCCGGAGAGAGCATGACTCACGCAGGGATTTGCAGGCAAGCACACGGCAGCCAGAGGGAGGGAGGAGGGTGCTGGAAAGGTGGGTAGGAGCCCTGCGGAAGAGTGCTGTGGCTGTGTGTCACTGCAGGACTGGATCATGGATGTGACGAGTGTTGGCTTGGTGTGTGAAAGAGACATCGACCAGAGCGTACAAAACGCATGCGAGAGGGGATGAGATCACACGCAGGGAAACCTCTTTTGAGGGTCAAAGATGTGAAGCAGGGTCTGAAGCAGTGTTTAAATTCTTGCTGCTCTCTCTATAGCAGTGAGATATTGCACAGCTCACTTAACCTCACCGAGCAACTTCCTCGGGGTGAGGAACAAATGATAAGATACCTACAAAAGAGAATTTTGGACACTGGTTGCAAGTGACCAAAAGCCACCTTAAACTAGCTCAGGTTAAAAAGAAAAATTTATAGAAGCACCTGGGTGGCTCAGTCGTTTGAGCGTCTGACTTCGGCTTGGGTCATGATATCATGGCTCATGAGTTTGAGCCCCACATCAGGCTCTGTGCTGACAGCTCAGATCCTGGAGCCTGTTTCAGATTCTGTGTCTCCCTCTCTCTGACCCGCCCCTGCTCACGCTCTGTCTCACTCTCTCTCTCAAAAATAAACAAACATTTTTAAAAAAATGGTATTGAGGGGACGTCTGGGTGGCTCAGTAGGTTGAGCGACCCACTTCGGCTCCGGCCCTGATCTCATGTTCTTGAGTTTGAGCCCCATATAGGGCTCACTGCTGTCAGCACGCAGCCCGCTTTGGATCCTTTGTCCCCCTCTTTCTGCCCCTCCCCCGCTCATGCTCGCTCTCTTTCTCTATCTCAAAAATAAAAATAAACATTTAAAAAAATGGTATCGAGGTAGTGGGCAGTTAGCAGACAACATGCATGCAGGGGAGTCCAACTTTATCAGGGACTAGGTCTAAAGTCCACACGTACCGCGGAAATCTCATGTAATCAATATAACCCTTGAAACCTCCCCAGGGACACACCACGTTGAAAAACCACATACCATCTCGCGTAAGTCTGACAGAACCGTTTTTCCTCCAAGTTGGAACAGATCACTGTTTCCTTTGGTCAGACACCAGATGAAGCAGTTGGTTTCATTTAAGAGTGACGCTTTATGAAAAACTGCATTAGCATCAGAATCCATGCAGCGTGGGGAGACACTCGGGAGGAAGGGCCAGACCCCCCTCTCTCACCTCAGGATCGTTGAGGGGAATGGCAGGTGCCATTGCTGGGCACGGGGAGTTATGATCTTTCTCTTGCTGCGAATTGCAGAGAAAATGTAGCTGACATTGTGCACATGAAATGAGTATCTCGTGTCCTATTCTCATGTTTATTTATTGTGTACTGTCTGGTATTCCTCTGCTAGAATGCATATTCAGAGAGTTAGGAAGCCCGGCCGCCCTGTTCACAGCCGACTCTCCCGTACTTATGAGCATGCTTGGCCCACAGCAGGTTCTCAGTAGCTGTGTGTCGAATGAATGACTGCATTGCACAAGGCATCACTCGCGGTCTGGACGGTCCTGACGGAGTGAGATAAGGAGATCGATGAAAGCGGACCTTCCACCGGGGCACACGGTCAGTGTCAGAAGGGAAGTAAACTCCGAGATGCCTGAGCAGACATGAAAAGACAACAATGCCAGGCAGGAGGTGTTAACGGTCGATGAATAATGGAAGAAGATGTTCTGGGAGACTCTTAGAGGAAGTGGGACCTATCCCTAGGAGAGTCCTGCCTTTTTCTCTAAACTCCACCCTTTTTGCTTCTCTGTTCGTCCAGAGAAACCCCCGTGTTCCTGCAGCCCAGAGCAAGTGCAAACCCAAGGATTTACTTCAAATACATGCTAGTACCCGGAGACAGCTTCCTAGGGACCTCCTTGCTCAGAGGTGCCTGGGGCGGGGTGGGGGGGAATTCTAACACTGCCTGGTGATCAGTTGATACCAAAGCTGATATCAGATTTCTCTTCTCTGAGCTGGGGGAAACCTGACATTGTAATGACTGGTCATGACCGATAGGTCTTGACATGGTGACCTCCTAGGGGAAGGGGTCTTACATTCCATTCTCCCCCATGGCCCACCCTTGCTTTGTGGTGTAGGACCATGGGCTGCCCCACCTGCTCATTTGAGTGTGTGATCCCTGGTTCTAGAGCACATCTGTGGGACAATGCCACCTCTGCTCTCACAAACCTGTTCATCTGAGGAGAGACTCCCTCTTCTGCTCCCATGAGCCGAAGTCAGACGCCCAACCAACCGAGCCACCCAGGCACGCCTCATTTTGGCCGTTTTTCAAAAATATATTTAATGTCTCTTTAAATTTCTTCTCTTAAGATTGCCAATTCATGGGAGATTTCTTTTGACACGAAGTAAAATAACTCCAATTCACAAGTTCAAACAATCTGAAGCATGTTTGTTTTATTACTTTCTACCTCCTCTTTTCTGTCTTTTCCGCCTTTTCTGGATCTGACCTATGTTCCCCCCTGCTCTCCCCCCACCGTTGCACATTCAACCATAGGATTCTGGTCCCCTGGCCTCTCCCTGCTGTGGCCTGTGGCCAGCATGACATTCCCACTGCCAATTGCCCCAGACATTCCTCAGGACAGGATTTGGTCCATATTTCCATCTTATAAACACAGGCGATGAGCCAGGGACTGGGCTGAGCACTGGGGGGTTACAAATAAATAAAACGCAATTACTTTTCTCTAGAGCTGAGCATCTATCCAGTAGTAGACTCAGACAAACCGTAAGTCCCTAATGCAAGTCGTTGGAGATGTGCACTAATAGAAGTGAAAGGGGTCTGGAGGAGAAGGTATATCATTTTCAACTCTTGGATCTCAGATGATTTCTTAGAGAAACTGAGGTCTGAGAAGGAAAGGGGTTTTGGGCAGAACAAACAGTATATCCAGAGCAACCACCTACTAAATAGCATGTGCCAGGTGGATGTATGTTACTGCTGATTCATCCAACAACTTCACAGCTGAGGAAAGGAGGGCTTAGCGAGGTTGAACATCCAGCCCAAGGCTGCTGGGTTGTGTCAGAAGGGGGATTTGAACCTAGGTCTATTGGCAGTGGCTTCTCGCCTTCCAATTACCGTTTGAGCACAGGCTGTAGGGTAGACAGTATGAAGAGCACAGGATTGTTGGGGGCTTGGGGCTGGGGAGGTATGATTGGTCCACAGGGCCAAACAGCAGAGAGCTGTGAATGAGATGGCTAGCAACTATTGTCCCTACCATCCTGCAGGTCTCAGTCCAGGCATCACCTCCTCCAGGAAGCCTTCCCTGACTTCCTCTAGTCAGCTCAATGCCCACCCTCACCAACTCCCACTTACAGGTGTGACCCTGTGCTCTCCTTTCCCATGGACTTATTCATGGTATACAAATTTGTCTACTCACTGGTTTCTGCTGGACAGAGCTCCTTGAGGGTGGGGCCGTGTCTGATTGTCTTTGCATTCCCAGTTTGTGAGTGGGAGAATGAGAGTCAATGGGGCACTGGGCGTGGGGAAGGGGGCAGGAAGAGCTTCGAGGCAGCCAGGCAGGATTTGGCAGCGGGTAAAGGGCTGAGGGCAGGCAGGGAAAAAAAATCTCTGAGGATTCAGCCTGGCTGGGCAGAGATGCTGGGTGAGGAGGAGAAGTGGGCTGGGGGGGGGGGGGGGTGCTGTTCTCTCCCTTCCCACAGGATTGGGGGTGGGGCAGGGAGTGCAGGGAGGTGATGGCATTCTAAATTCACAGAATGTAACGCCGCGGAGCCTGTGATGAAAATAACCTTGGCTCTGCTCTGAGACTGTCCCAATGCTAGTTGACCCCCTTAGGGCCCCGTGGCAACTTACAGAACAGTGGCTCAGTTTTCCTTGCTGGTGAAATGGGGCTATGAATCCACCTGAGCTCGAAGGCTGAGGATGATGCTGAGATTCTGTGTGCCAAGGCTAACGTCACTGTCCTCCTCTTTCTCTGGCCTCTCCTGGCTTCTCAAGGCCCTGCCTGAGATGCAGAGCGTAAACAGTGTGCCCACGTCTCGTGGGAGCTTGAGCCCGTGCGGCCCGAGGCAGAGATGCCAGCGGGAGGCGATCTGTAGCAGAGATTTTGTTTGTTTGTTTAAGGTTTTGGGCTCTGGGGTCACAGGACCTGAGTCAGGCTTACTAACTCCAGACTTGCTAGCTGTGGCATCTTGAATTTGTTGCCTAACCACTCTGAGCTTCACATTGTTCTATAAAACAGGGACGATAATAGTAATAACAGCACGTGTGGCTCTCATCGGGTTGTTTGTGAGTTGAGTGACATAGTATATGGCTCCTCATCAGACACAGGAACTCCGATCTCTCCTCATGGCCTGTGAGCCCCCACGTGCTCTGACTTCTGTGCACAACTCTGATTGCCACTCCCTCCGCCGCACTCACCCCCATCCCAACCACACAGTACTCCATAGCCTGGCTCTCATCTCGGGGTCTGTGCCTTGCTGGCCCCACGGGCAGAGCCGTTCTCTCCTTGGACCTTTGTCAGTCTTTCTCCCTCGCTTCATTCAGGTCTGCTCGATGTCACCTCCTCTGGGCAGTCTCCCCAGATCTCCCTGCGACACCAGCTTCTCTCCAGCTCTATTCCTTACTTTTTCTTGATTAGCCCTGACCTGAGGTAACGTTCACATTCACCTATGTGTTGTCTCTCCCTCCTGGAATGGAAGCTTCACGAGCACGGGGACCTCATCCGTCTCATTCACGGATGTGACCCATTGCCTACAACGGCAACCAGCACAGAGTAGGTCCTCAACAAATATTCGTGAACAAGAGTGTGAGTGAACAAGTTTCTTAGCACCTGCCAGACGCACTTGGGACCCATGAAATGTTAGCTCTCGTGATTCTCGACATTGTCGTTATTACCGCGGGAAAGCAGTTATTTGAGTGAGGGCCTGAATGACAGAGTGCTTGGGTTCGAAGCCCAGCCCTGCCCTTTCATTAGTGCACAGCCCCAGACCCCGCATTCACGGTGCTGTGAGGAGCAAATGGGTCAACCTGGAGGAAGCCCACCATGTGGCAGTCATCAGGATGACAGCAGCTGTGGCTCACACTTAGCCAGATTCCACAAAAGCACTCAGGTTTTTGAAAGAACAGCTACCAACTCACATCTGTCCCCTCTTTTCACTTCGTGTTTTGTTTCTGCGTTTTCAAAAAATCGAGGTACAATTCAGATAATAGCAATCGTTTTTAAAGTGAACAACTCAGCGGGTCTTAGTACATTCACAAAGTTGTGCAAGCATCACCTCTCTACAGTTTCAAAGAATTTCCGTCACCTCAAAAGAAACCCCTGTATCCATTGAGTAATCAGTCCCCAGTGCCCTCTGCCCCCAGTACCTAGAAACCACTAATCTGTCTTCTGTTTCTATAGTTTTTCCTATTCCGGAGATAGCACATAAACGGAATCAGAGAAGAGATGACCTTTTGCATTTTAGCCTCTTTGGTTTAGTGTTTTCAAGGTTCGCCCACATTGTACCATATATCAATAGTTTATTTCTCTTTATAGCTGAATAATATTCCATTGTAAGAATACGCACATTTTGTTTCTTCATCTGTGGATGGACATTTGGATTGTTTCCACCTCTTCGGCCATGGTAAACAGAGCTTCTGTGAACATTTGTGTCCAAATGAATCCCTGTTTTCGATTCTTTGGGGTGCATACCTAGGAGTGGAGCTGCTGAGTCATACAGTAACTCTATAGTTAACTTTTTGAGGGATTGCCAGACTGTTTTTCAAGGCAGCTGCGCCCTTTTCCGTTCTCGCCGTCACCGTGTGAGGGGTCTAATTTCTCCACATCCCCGCCGACACTTATTTTCCGTCTTTCTGCTTGTAGCCATCCTAGAGGGTGTGAAGTGCTATCTCTTTGTGGTTTTGATTTGCATTTCCCTCATGACTCATGGCATGGAGCATCTTTTCCTTCAATGCATGTTATTGAACCAGAGGCAGGGCTTGGTTTGATTGCCCCGTCTGGGGTTGTCCTTCACCGGAAGGTGCATCTAGAGAATGTGGTTCCTCCCCTTGGGACGCCCTTCATGTCTGGGGTGTGGGGTTGGCTTCCTGCGTCCTGTTTTACATCCATGTGTGGCAGTGGGACTGGAGCCCACCTTCCTCTGTTCAACACAGACAGCAGTCCCTGACTCAGAGTGAGATCGAGTGAGAAAGGGGAGTGGCTAACAGGGTAGACTCTGAAACTGGATTGCAGGTGTTCCAGCGCAGTGTGTGTGACCTTGGGCTTAACGAGTCAATGTCTCTGTGCCTTCGTTTCTTGTCTGAGTTTATTAATAGTGACTGCCTCACAGGGTTGTTGTGAAGGTTGGATGAGTTAATAAATGAAAGCCAGCGCTCAGTAAGTGTCTGCTGTTATCCTCGGCATTCTGTATTCTGGCTTCAGGGGGACACAGGCTATCAAGCTCCTGTTTTTTCTTCTGCTCTGCTCACTGGCCTCCTCCGAGTTCTTTACGGACCGTCTTCCACGTGAACTACACAAGAACTTCTGTCTGTTATTTGTCTGCTTCAACTTTCAAAGCAAAAGGATCATGGTCTCAGTTAATAGGTCCCCTTGTATCCATGCAACGCTTTGATGAAACTCTTTAAAATCTGTGCACCTCTGATCATCAGACTCGGGGCCAGGAATGGAAGGAGAAGAATTTGAAAAACCAGTTTAGTCCCCTAGACCACAGCTGCCTGGGCACTGAGGGCAGAAAGGAAGACCTGCCTCTCCTTCGGCTCCACACCTCTGAATCCTGTCCTGTCCCCCAGGGGACCTCAGTCCTTTCGGCGCAAGACTTGGCCAACGTAACCCCAACACTCCAGAAAATCCTTCTAGGGAAATCCCCCTCAAACCTTTCCTAAGAATGGCTTCCTCCACTTTCTCTGTGATTCCTTCAGCTCCCTTGATTTTCTCGTGCTCTCACTTCAAGTGTGAAAAATTGTGAAATCCTGGCAGGAACTGTTACTGTGGGGGTGAGAAGAAAGTCACCTGAACTACTTCATCCATTTTTTAAATGTTTATTTATTTTTGAGAGAGAGAGAGGGGGAGACCCTGAATCCGAAGCGGGCTCCGGGCTCCGAGCTGTCAGCACAGAGCCTGACTCGGGGCTGGAACTCACAGACCATGAGAGCATCACCTGGGCCGAGGTAGGAGGCTTAACCAACTGAGCCACCCAGGTGCTCCTACTTTATCCATTTTAAAGCCTTTCTTCCAGCCCCAATGAGGAAAAGCTGCTTTAAAGATGGTGGAAAACACTCTCGTCGGGAAAGGAAGCGGGACTTGAGTGCCGTGTGAGGAAGGAGCCAGAGGGAGTGTCACCCGTCCAGGCTAAAGAGGGCACCTCAGCCCTCAGTAGGCACCATTCATGCTCACGGTAGGACAGCTTCACCACGTAGGGCCCCTCATCCAACTGCAGGAACTTGGGCCAGGCCCTGAGAGCAAGGGCCCAGGTCCCAATCCTGGCTGCATTAATTGTAGCTCTGTTTTCCTTTGCGCAGCGGATGAATGAACTCGTTCTGTGATCAGCACGGGGCCACACAGGCTTTGACTGGCTGCACGAGATCTTTAAGCAGACCCTCCCAACGAATGACCCAAGAGAGTCCAGCCCACGTTCCTAATTCGGTGGAGAGGTATGAAAATCCAGCCTGGAGAACCTGAGCCCAAGGTAGGAAGATGCCTGGCCCTTCCAGGCCAGGCCCAAGATTTGCATGGTACCCCCTACTCTACTTTCTGAGAAGTTCCAGAACTTCTTCCCAGGATGCTCAGCAGTGTCTATGCATCTCTGGTTTGGTAAATCAAGGGTGGGGTTTGCAAAGACTGGAAACCCAAGTTTCCCACAGCTGCAAATTCAAGTTCTTCTACTAGACCTCACCTCCACCTTACTGGTTCAGACTGGTGGACTGTTCAGCCTGCTAGTCACTGCTTTTCTCATGTTGTCTACAAAAATTACCAGTGAGAGGCTGCAGGCAGAGGTGGGGCAGGTGGGCACCATCACCCAGGGTGGGGGCTTCAGGACAGAATATTGTACGGCTGTAGAATATTCCATTATATATTTTTATAGGTATGCTAATTTATCCATTCAACTGGCTATACGTATTATTTTTGCTTCTAGTTTTTGCTTATCTAAATGATGCTTTCTTGAAACATATTCCAAACAAGAATCATGCATTACATATCTCTTTATAGCATTTTATTTTATTTTTAAGTTTATTTATGTGTGTGTGTGAGAGAGAGAGAGAGAGAGAGAGAGAGAGAGAGAGAGAGAGAGCAAGCAGGGGAGGGGGCGGGGGTAGAGAGAGGATCCCAGGCAGGCTCCACGATGTCAGCACAGAGCCCAACGTGGGGCTCGAACTCACGAACTGTGAGATCATGACCTGAACCAAAACCAAGAGTCAGTGCTTAACCAGCTGAGCCATCCAGGAGCCCCTTTTTATATGATTTTAATCAAGAACAGCCCTTCACTTTTATCAAGACTTTCATAAAGCTAATATGCTTCCGATGGCTAGGCCAGTTGTCTTGAAAAATGTCCCAAATTCTGAATTTGTCTATTTTTTCTTCATGACTTGTTTTGTTCTGTTTCTTTAACTCTTGTTTTCTTGTAAAAAAAAAGTTAGGCCAAGAGGCTCATTTAAGTTCAGGTTAAGTATTTTGGATAAGGATGCTTCATAGGTGACGCTGTCTACTGAATACATTTATCACATTAGAAGACATGAAACGTCAGGTGGTGCCATTACAACAGTTAAGGTGGCAGTGTGCTTGGTGACTGCCTGGAACACAGCAAACACAAAGTATTGTGTATCATTAACCCCATTTTACAGATGAGGACACTAAGACTCTTACATTTGCAGCTAACATTCTCAGGTAACCTAGCTTATGACTGACAAAACTGGGACTCAGACCCAGACCCTCTGATTCCAAATCCAGTCTTCTTTCCCTCCACTATCCAAATTCCTAGCTTCTTAGAGCTAAAAGGTCCCTTATAAGTCATTCATTCACTTATTAGTTCATTCAGCAAATAATTAGTGAAAGCTTACTAGGAGACGTTCAGGCACTATCCCAGGCACTGGGGAAACTTCAGTGACAAAAGTCCTCAGGGAGCTTACATTGTAGTGCAGTGAGACGGGCAGTAAACACAACATGTAAACATACATGATATGGAGGAAAATAAAGCAGAATCAGGGGAATGAGGTGGGTCCAACTGAGAAGGTGACTTTTCAGCAAAGATTTGTAGAAGGTGAGAGAGTGAGCCATGTTGAAATCTTAGAGGTAGAGAGTTCTAAGCAAAGGAAACGGTGCAAAGGTCCTGAGGCAGATGTATGGTAGGCATGTTTGAGGAATATTGAGTAGTCCTCCTAGCCCCCAACCCTGACTATCCAACAGAGGTGTCCCATCACAGCTATTCATTGGACAGATATGTAGATTCAGAAACCTATTCCTTTGCTTCCTTAATAGTCCGTGTATGGGTCTCCTCTCAAACTCCTGCAGGTGCATTTGGGTGTCCCTCTTGCCAAACAAAGGGTGCCTGAGGTCCAATCACAGACTGTGATTCTCTCACATGATGATCAGAGAGGAAAGGAAGAAGAAGAGCAAGGGAGCAGAGGAGGTAGGCACAGATTTGGAGGTTGAAAGGTCAAAGTTTGGGGCCAATGGCATCTTGAGGTAAAGTGTCATGATATTGTCAAGTTACTTTGAAATGGTTCTATAAGATAGATGGATAGGTGGATGAATGGATAGGTGGGTGGGTGGATGGATAGATAGATAGATAGATAGATTGATGTAAATAAAACCAGTATGAAAAAAGATCACAACTGTTGCAACTAGGTATACAGGTATTCGTTGTACTATATGTTTTTCAACTTTATGTATATTTGAAAATTTTCATAAAAAGGTAGGAAAAAGATTCTTTGGAACTTCTATCTTACGCAGTGGCAGGGGTTAGGAAGAGGAACACCAGACGCCACACGTTGTGGTGTCTCTACGTGTTGTCCCTCTTACCACATGGCCCTGGGCAGCCCCTTTGTGACTTCTGTAAAATGCTATGGTCAGTGTGAGTTGATCTTTGCAATGTCCTTGAGGGGAGGGAGCTTTGTGTGGAGAAGAGACACTATTTGTAGATACGTTTCAAAAATTATACTTGGGCTGCCTGCGTGGCTCTGTTGGTTAAGCGTCCGACTTTGGCTCAAGTCATAATCTTGTGGTCCATGAGTTCGAGCCCTCCACTGGGCTCTGTGCTGACAGCCCAGAGCCTGGAGCCTGCTTCAGATTCTGTGTCTCCCCCTCTCTTTTCCTCTCCCCTGCTTTCACTCTGTCTCTCCCTATCTCAAAAATAAATAAACATTAAAAAAAAATTAAAAATAATTATATTTAATTTATTTAAGCAATACATTGAAAAATCCCCTAATTTTCCTTAAGTTTTTGAGTTCAGCTGACAACTCTCATTATTTTATTTATAAATCTAGTAAATTTTAATAATCACCCTTAAAGGGGCTTTTTTCATTTCATTAATTAAATCCCCTTACATACTTTTAATTGGATTTATAAATTTAATATATTTGGTTTTATTTATAAGCACTTCAAATATCTAACAATCAGAACATTGCCAAATGCTAAAACAATTCTAATAAGTATAATAAATTAAACTTAAAAATATAATGCATCTCAAGTTCTCATAAACATTCCAATATTGTTTACAAATCTTGTAAAATCACAAATCTAAACAATTACTCAGTTACACATTTTAAGTTGGAATCATGAGGCTGATATATTAGTCTTTAATGCCAGCTACTCTTAAGTATTACAAACACTAAAAATGCCCAGTATACACAAATTGTTGCAAAACCTAATAGAAAAGTATTCTTAATTTGAACCCTTCCCAAGGTCAAAAGACAAGGTCAAAGGAAGCAGTAAAGTTGAACTAAGCAAGTTGTAGTTTCCATTTCAGTAGCCTGAGATGATAGGGCCAAGAGAGATTTTTCTGTGGACATAGGATCCCGTTTCCCTCATGACAGGCACCTACGAGTTGAACTGCTAGCAGGGACTCTGTGCTTTTAGAGGGGTTGGGATCTGCAGAGTTCAAGGTAAACCATTGCCCCAGTCTCCCATCTGGTCCGAGTCTGCAGCGCCCTCTGCCCGGGTTGCTCCACCTTATTTATTTATTGCCTGATTCTGCTCAGAATCCCCCAGCCCCACATGTTATCCTTGTCTAGTAGGACCACAACTTTTAGAGCTATGTAATGACACCTAGTTGGATTCTGTACTTCTCCTATGGCATTGGCTAGCTCCACATGTGGCCCACAACAGTCACGGTGGAGACTGGAGCCCTGTCCCTACTTATGGCCGCCAGTAGGACAGACGTAGCTGTACAATGTCCCTGGGAGAGGGACACAGGCCTCTTCTACACTCAAATCCTAAAACACTATCTTACCTGTTGCTACTTCCCCAGGGCTCTGCATGGAGGAGGAGGGACTCCTTGTCCAGGGACCACAGAATCTATATTCTCTGTCATGTCTTCTCATCCATCTTTCTCCTCTGGGCCCTCCCTGCCCTGGGGCACGTAGTTATCTTCATGGTATAAGAGTAGGTGGGATCACTTTCCCCTCTAAACCTCCTGATCCCAAAGACTTAGTCTGGGCCTCTCTGTTCTTCTAAGGAATTTTTTAGGGTTTGTAGGGTTTTAGAAGGTAAACACAAAAAGAGACCCATGCAGTTCTTTTCTTTTTTATTCATCTTCGACATTTAGAAACCTGAAGCATTTCAAGCATGCAAGAAAGAATAAAAGGCAGTCTAGAGAACATCCAGTGGTCCACCACGCAGTGTGGTAGAGCTTAGCACTCTTCTGTACTTATTCGAATACATAGAAAGAAAGAAAAACATGATACAGTTGAAGCCCCTGTAGTCAGATCCAATTCTTTTTCCTTCCCTGAGATGAGCACTATCTGGAATTTGGTGCTTAACATTTCGTGTGTGTTGCTATACCTTTATTTAATATGTGCATCCATCAATAAACATAAAATACTTATGTGTGTTTTTGAACGGCAAATAAATGACATCATATAATGTATCTTTCTGCAATTTACCTTTTGTATTCAACGGTACACTCTGAGATTTATCCTAGTGGATGCGGATAGCAATAGCTCATTCTTTTTTTTCCACTGCCTTGTAATAATCCACTGAATGATTGTATCACAATGTGTCCATTCTCCTCTTGATGGACATTTTGGTTGCTTCTAATTTGGTCATGCAAATGTACTACGATGGGCATTCTTGTTCGGATGTTCTTGTGAGCACGTGTGAGAATTTCCCGAGGCTTCCTATCTATGGTGGGGATGGGGGGTAATGAGGCGTGTATGGCTCCGGGTTTGCTGGGAATATCAAGAGGTTGTATCCTCCCGCCAACCGTTATAAGAGTTCCTGTTGCCTCACCCCCTGGACAACCATTTGTAGTGTTAGATGTGTTTCCTTTTTGCCAGTCTGGTAAACCTGCAATGGTATCTCTTTGTGGTTTAAATGATTTTTCCCTTATTACCAGTGAGAATGAGCATTTGTTTAGAACTTTTCCTGCATAGTATTCTAGTCTGCGGCCCCCTTCCCCTGCGGTTGGAGGAGGATCCAGTCACCACTGCCACCACATTGCCTCTCCTGAGTTTCCCCAATTTGTCAACCCTGCACTGTCCCCAGCAAAGCTTCATTCTCCTGATTCTCCATAACCAACCTGGGAATCTTAGATGAAGTTCACTCATCTGGACTATCCTCGGCCTGGAGGGCTTGGTACTTGTGTGCAAAGTCCTTTTATGTCCAGCCCGTGTGTTTTGTTTGGATACCAGTACCAGGCTGGAGCCACCTTTGTGGAATGAACACTGCAAATCTGGACACTCTGCCTCTAGACCTGTGGGGACTTCCTCCCCTCTAAAGGCCAGGATTCTAAATACACCAGACTCTCAATATTCCCTGAGGATACTCAAAGACTTGCATGTAACTCTAATTAGTAAATACCATCACATTTTTATACCTATTGACTTTATGGATCCTCTCACCACTGACCAGGATGATTTTATTCACAAAGAAACAAAGTGGTGTTAGAATTTCTATTTCTCTTTTATCATAATATATAAAGAACATTAATGCCACATGAGTGAAGGAATCTGGCTGGCCTCTGGTCTTCCCTCTAGGCCCAAGGACTCCATCACGTATATCAGCCAGCTTCTTGGCTTGCAGAATTGAATTTGGGCCCCAGCAAATTTTAAATGCTGGTATATCATGGAACTTTCGGATATTGCATGTATTTTGCAGACATGAATGGAAATCTTAGATGTTAAAAGTTTATTAAACACAGTCATCTATTTTTAAAAAAATTTTTAATGTTCATTTATTTTGAGAGAGAGACAGAGAGAGAAAGCATGAGTGAGCAAGGGAGGGGCTGAGGGAGGGAGGGAGAGAATTCCAAGCAGATAGCACACTGACAGAATGGAGCTCAAACTGGGACTTGAGCTCACGAACCATGAGATCATGACCTGAGCTGAAATCAAGAGTCAGACGCTCAGGGCGCCTGGGTGGCGCAGTCGGTTAAGCGTCCGACTTCAGCCAGGTCACGATCTTGCGCTCCGTGAGTTCGAGCCCCGCATCAGGCTCTGGGCTGATGGCTCGGAGCCTGGAGCCTGTTTCCGATTCTGTGTCTCCCTCTCTCTCTGCCCCTCCCCCGTTCATGCTCTGTCTCTCTCTCTCCCAAAAATAAATAAAAACGTTGAAAAAAAAAAATTAAAAAAAAAAAAAAAAAGAGTCAGACGCTCAAACCAACTGAGCCACCCAGGTGCCCCTCATTTATTCATTTTTAAAAACAGCTTTATTGAAATTCAATTTATATACCATACAATGTACCCATTTAAAGTATATAATTCAATGGTTTTTCGTGTATTCACAGTTGTGTATCTGTGACTACAGCCAATTTCAGAACATTTTCATCATCCCAAAAAGAAACCCTGTAGGCTTTAGTTATCACACCCCTACTCCCCATCCTCACTCCCAATCTTAAGCTTTCCATCTTTTTTTTTTAAATTTTAATGTTTTTATTTATTTTTGAGACAGAGAGAGACAGAGCATGAGCAGGGGAGGGGCAGAGAGAGAGGGAGACACAGAATCTGAAACAGGCTCCAGGCTCTGAGCTGTCAGCACAGAGCCCGACGTGGGGCTCGAACTCACAGACTGTGAGATCACGACCTGAGCTGAAGTCGGATGCCTAACCGACTGAGCCACCCAGGTGCCCCTTAAGCTTTCCATCTTTACAGATCAACTTTCCATCTTTACAGATTTGCCTATTCTGGACATTTCACAGAAATGAAATCATCTAATATGTTGTCTTTTGTGACTGACTTCTTTCACATAGCACTGTGTTTTCAAGGCCCACTCGTATCTTGTACAACATATTTGTCTGTTGAGGGAGGTCTGTGTTGTTTCCACTTTTGACTATTGTGACTAGTAGTGTTATGGATACTCATGTATAAGTTTTGGTTTGAATACCCTTTTCTAATTCTTTGGGGTATATACCTAGAAAGTATATATGCTGGGTCATATGGTAGTTCTATGTTTAACTTTTTGAGTGAACCTCCAGTTTCCCCCAGGAGCTGTACCATTTTGCATTCCCACTGGCAATGTACAAGTGTGCCGATTTCTTTACACCTCACCAACATTTATTTTGTTGAAAAAAATATTATAGCTATCCTAGTGGATGTGAGATAGTATCTTTTTTTTTAAATGTTTATCTATTTTGAGAGAGAGAGAGAGAGAGAGAGAGAGAGAGAGAATGTGCACAAGCAGCGAAGGGGCAGAGAAAGAGGGAGAGAATCCCAAGCAGGCTCCATGCTGCTAGCACAGAGCCTGACACGAGCCTCAATCCCATGAACTGTGAGATCATGACCTAAGCCAAAATCAAGAGTGGGATGCTTACCCAACTGAGCCACCAAGGCGCTGCTTGAAGAGGCATCTTACTATGGTTTTGATTTGCATGTCCAATAACTAATGTTGAATATCTTTTCATAGGCTTGTTGGCCATTTTTAGATCTTTGGGAAAATGCCTATTCAAGTTCTTTGCTCCTTTTTAATTTTAATTTTTTAGTTTTTGTTTAAATTCCAGTTAACATACAGTGTAACATTTGTTTCAAGTATACAATTTAGTGATTCAACACTTACACACAACACCTGGTGCTCATCACAAGTGCCCTCCTTAATCACCATCACCTATTTACCCATCCCCCTGCACACCTCCCTTCTGGTAACCATCAGTTTGTTCTCTATAGTTAAGAGTCTGTTTTCTTGGTTTTCCTCTCTCTTTTTTCCCCTATGATTGTTTGTTTTGTTTATTAAATACCACATATGAGTGAAATCATACGATATTTGTCTTTGACTTATATACTTAGCTTAATATGTGCTTAGCTTAGCATAATACTATCTAGCTCCATTCACAGTATAGCTAATGGCAAGATTTCTTTTTTTTATGGTTGAATAATATTCCATTGTGTGTGTGTGTGTGTGTGTGTGTGTGTGTGTGTGTGTTTCACATCTTCTTTACCCTACAATCCAGCAGTTGCACTACTAGGTATTTACCCAAAGAATACAAAAATATGAATTCAAAGGAACACATGTACCCCAATGTTTATAGCAGCATTATCAACAATAGCCAAATTATGGAAAGAGCCCAAATGTCCATCAATTAATGAATGGATAAAGAAGATGGGGTATATGCATACAATGGAATGTTGCTCATTTTTTAACTGGACTGTTTGGCTTTTTGTTATTGAATTGCATGCATTCTTTCAATAAACACTTTCTGAGCATGCATCAGGTATGAAATAAAGGCACTTGGGAGGAGAAATACAAAGATGGATTAGGTAAGATCCCCACCTTCTAGTTGCTCTCAGGAGGGATGTGAATGGTGACTGCCCCCCACAAGGACTCGGGCCTTTGAGAGTTCAGCAGAGGGAAGGAGACTGCACTTCTGGAGGGGCAATTTTGGGGTCCCTGAAGGGAGTAAGACTTGAGGCAGGCCCAGGAAAAAGGGAGTCGAGTGAGCTCAGGGGCCGATGTTAGAGGTGGGAAAACAGTAGGAATGTCCTGGCCAGAATTAAAAAATCTCCAGGGAGATAGTAAATCCAGGAGAATTCTGGGAATGGAGGTGAGGAAGGCATGTGAGTGAGAAGAAAATACATGAATGAGATGACACACAATTAGAAACTGACCAGGTCAAGCAAGAGGAGAAGGGGGAAGAAGAAGAGGAAGAATGGGAAGTTTCACCCAGGGATTCTAACTGCATGGATCCGCAGTAGTGGTCTGGCTAGAATTGTCCCCAGATGCAGCAACAGGGGGCTAGTACCAATTTTTTCTAGGCTGCTGTTACTCAGGTATGTGATTGGCTGAGAAAAGGCAGCCTGAAGACCTTAGAGCCTGGAGGTGTCCTGTTTCTTACTAGGTGACATCTGTGTTGGCACCAGGGCTGGTGTGCAGAGTCTGGGACTACCAGTAACTTGCCCCCTGCCTTTGGGGTCTCCTTTCAGTTTCCCTGAGCCCACAGCCAGCTCTGTGGACTGCCCTGTGGGCTGTCAGTTGCCCCCACCCAAGGCCTCAGCCTCATGGTTTCTTCTCGGGTCATTTACAACTGAAGTGAAGGATCAGAAGACTCTTGGAAACAGTCATTCTGGCCTCCATTACTTTCCACCCCTGGCCAGTTAGAGAGCTGGCTCCCCATGGGATGAACTGCTTCCTTAGCTTTGGCAGGAAGACAAGAGTCCAGTGCATTAACTCACGTGCCCTGAGTGCCTACTGGGTGCCAAGCACTCCAGGGGGAAGAAAACCAAGATGCATCCCTGATTCAAGGAAAGCGTCTGGTCCAGCCAGGATCAAATACACCATAAGGCATAAACAGCAGCTCTGCTCCCAGGGTTGCTGAGAACTGTGTGCCCCTTGGGACTGAGGAGTGTTGAACTGGGAACAGTCTACAGCCAGGGAGCCCTTTTCTTTTTTTTCTTTTTTTTTAAATTTTTAAAAAATTTTTTTTTAACATTTATTTATTTTTGAGACAGAGAGAGACAGAGCATGAACAGGGGAGGATCAGAGAGAGAGGGAGACACAGAATCTGAAGCAGGCTCCAGGCTCTGAGCAGTCAGCACAGAGCCCGACACGGAGCTCGAACTCATGGACCGCGAGATCATGACCTGAGCCGAAGTCGGCCGCTTAACCGACTGAGCCACCCAGGTGCCCCCAGGGAGCCCTTTTCAAGTAACATCTCATGAGACTGGAGTTCTAAGGGACATACCTGGGTGCTATATTTCCTTATGTCCATACTCGGCATTATGTATGGGGTGCAGCCTGCAAGCTGGAGAAGCCGTGGTAAGTCAGGGCAGGCACTGCTAGTCACTTGGAAGGTGCATGTGGCATTGAACTGTACAGCATTCACAGAGAAATCATTCCCTGGGAGCAGCTGACCTTTAGTCCTGGTCACCTCCGCATCCTCAGTGCCCTGCATGTGGCATCAACTAGTATTTGTCTTATGATTTCTTCCCCTCTTGCCACAGGCAAGGATGACATTAGGTAAGGAGACCATCTGCTATGGCTAATTAAGGATGGACCACCACCTTCTCAATAGTGTTCCCAAAGTCCAGACCATTCTAGGATTTTTGTGTGTTTAAGGCTGGATAATATTCCATGTGTGCACACACCACACTTCATCCATCCATCTGTCAATGGACATTTGGGTGGCTTCTACTTTTGACTCTTGTAAATAATGCTGCTATAAACAAGGGTATACAAACACCTCAAGACCAATGCTTTCAATTCTTTTGGGTATATACCCAGAAGTGGAATTGTTGGATCATATGGTAATTCAATGGTTAATTCTTTGGGAGACTGCCATTCTGTTTTCCATAGTGACTGCACTGTTGTATATTCCCACCAACAGTACACAAAGGTTCTGGTCTTATAAATAGCTGTTCTGTAAGACTGGAGTGTGTTCTCTGAACAGATCTCACTTGGAGTTGGAAATCTAAAACCTTTTTCTTGTTCTTTTCTATCTTCTGCCTCCCAAATTTTCCAGTCGGTAACTGGTTTGATTTCAAATGAATCGGATTTTAGGGGTCTGATACAATAAGAAAACACTAGAAACTCTAGGGGCTAGTTAAGAAATCTACCTCACCCCACACGTCTCCACTGCCAGGGAGAGTCTGGTGAGTTCTGCAATTATGTGTATGTTTCTCTAGTCCTCCATAACCTCATCCTTTCCTCGAGCTTTTTTAAAGCTCAAAAGCTTTCCTTTTTTAAATTACTTGACTCCCCCCCCATACCTAAAATACTTCTTCCCTTCTAAGGCATATCATTTTGGGGGGGGTCTGGGTGGCTCTGTTGGTTAAGCATCCAACTTCTGCTCAGGTCATGATCTCAAAGTTTGTGAGTTGGAGCTCTGCATCGGGCTCTGTGCTGACAGCTCGGATCCTGGAGCCTGCTTCGGATTCTGTGTCTCCCTCTCTCTCTCCCCCTCCCCTGCTTTCTCTCTCAAAAATAAACAAACATTTAAAAAATTAAAAAAAAAATCATTTCGAATTGATATTTCTTCATTGAAAATACACCCAAAGTGCCCAAATTGCATAAACTTCTTGTGTGGCTCACTGAACTAAAACCTAGAGACGTGAGTGAAACTTGTTCCCAAAAGCTGAGTCCCAGAGAGAGAAGTCTGGCCAATCCCTCTTCTCCAGAACGCGCTCTCCTGCATCTGTAGCAGGTAAGGAGAAATGGTTCTCGGGCTTTCCGCTGGCTGCTGGAATGTCTTCAGGGACAGACTCCAGGCCGTGGAGCAGGAAGTCTGAGCAGCTGGAGGAACAGTGGTTAGGGAATCTCCCCCCAGGGCTGCAGCTTTTGCTGCATCTAGTTCCTTCCGTGACAGTCGTATTCATTTCTTCACTCCCTGGCCAGGTTCTGTGTTTCCTAGCTCTCAGTCCACAAGGGCCTCCCTCTGCTTCAGGAATGCGGAGGGCAGAGCGTTGGGCTCCAGAGGCCGTCCTGAGAAAGACCTCTTACGTACACTTCCAGGGGTATGGCCAAGACTCTTTAGCATCCATCCTGCAATAAATCCCCCTGAATCTGACACTGCCATTGCCAAAGTCAGAGCAAGGGGGTAGAAATTAGAAGGGAACTTCTGCACTATAGAGACTCCCATCTATCTTTTTCTTTCTTTCTTTCTTTCTTTCTTTCTTTCTTTCTTTCTTTCTTTCTTTCTTTCTTTCTCTCTCTCTCTCTCTCTCTCTCTCTCTCTCTCTCTCTCTCACCTATCTCTACTTACTTTCTTTTTCCCAAAAGATAAGCTTTCCATGGTCAATTCCAGCTGGAAGAAAATGATGCTATAGGGGTCAGATTAAAGTTCTCTGTGTCTGCCTCACTGCGCATTGTTTCTAGGACCAGACTAACTTGTTGTCTCTCTCTCTCCCCAAGATGACCAGATATTCTGAGGGGCTGGAGAACCGGTACCGGGGCGGGGTGGGGGGGAGGGTACCTTACAAACTTTTCTGGTCTTCAGTAACCTCTGCATACAGGTGACGTTGTGAGAGAAAAGACTCCAAGGACGCATGAATAGAAATTTCCTTTGTCCTCATAGTTCTTTCAGAAGCAACAGAACAGGGGGAAAATCCTTTAGTGCAGAAAAGACTTAGAAAAGTCCCTTTCTATTTCACAGATGAGATCACCAGGTGTTATGTGACGAGCACAAAGGTCACGCAGGTCAACTTTTTAAAAAAATTTACTTTTTAAGTTACAATCAAGTTAGTTAGCATATAATGTGCAATAATGACTTCAGGAGTAGAATCAAGTGATTCATTGCTTTCATATAACACCCAGTGCTCATCCCAGCAAGTGTCCTCCTTAATGGCCCTTACTCATTTAGCTCATCCTCTCACACCAAACCCTCCAGCAACCCTGTTTGTTCTCTGTAGCTGAAAGTCTCTTATGTTTTGTCCCCCTCCCCGTTTTTATTTTTGCTTCCCTTCCCTTATGTTCATCTGTTTTGTATCTTAAATTCCAAATGAGTGAAGTCATATGATACTTGTCTTTCTCTAATTTCGCTTAGCATAATACCCTCCAGTCCCATCCACGTAGTTGCAAATGGCAAGATTTTGTTCTGTTTGATTGCCAAGTAATACGCCATTGTTTATATATACCACATCTTCTTTATCCATTCATCCATCGATGGACATTTGGGCTCTTTCCATACTTTGGCTATTGTTGGTAGTGCTGCTATAAACATGGGGGTGCATGTGTCCCTTCAAAACAACACCCCTATATCCCCTGGATAAATGCCTAGTAGTGCAATTGCTGGGTCGTAGGGTAGTTCTATTTTTAGTTCTTTGAGGAACCTCCATACTGTTTTCCAGAGTGGCTGCACCAGCTTGCATTCCCACCAACAATGCAAAAGAGATCCTCTTTCTCCACATCCTCGCCAACATCTGTGGTTGCCTGAGTTGTTCATGTTAGCCATTCTGACAGGTGTAAGGCGGTATCTCATGGTGGTTTTGATTTGTATTTCCCAATGATGAGTGACATTGAGCATCTTCTCATGTCTGTTGGCCATCTGGATGTCTTTTTTGGAGATGCAGATCAACATGTATTGAGCATCTACTGTGTGCACTTAGCATTATATGAGGGGTAGGACTAGAACCATATGGAGCCACGTGGGAAGAATGAAACAGGACACTTGTTAGATGTACAAATAAGTCATTGCAACACACCGTGTGTACACTATTTTATTTACATATATATATATACACACATATGTATGTGTATACATATATATGTGTGTGTGTGTGTGTGTGTGTGTATATATATACACACACACACATATATATAAAATTTGCCCCAATTCCTGGCACAGAGCTCCTAAAACCCTCGGAATCTCCTGAGTAATGAGTGTCTTTTGGTATTCATAAAAGCCTTTTTCCACCATACCTGAGATCCTGCTAAGGAGGTGACACGGGGTGGGCATGCGGCTAGTTTCAAGGGAGGGGCTGGCCACACTTAGAGGGTTGGAATTTGCTACCACCCCTCTTCCCAACCTCCAAGGTGGGGAGAAGGGATGGAGATTGAGTTCATTCACCAGTGGCCAGTGGTTTAATCAACCAAGTCTAGGTAATAAAACCCCTATAAAAAACTCTTGACCTATGAGATTTGGAGAGCTTGTGGGTAGGTGAACACGTTGAGGTGCCCAGAGGGTAGGTGACTGGGGAGGGTATGGAAGCTGTGTGCCACGTCCCCTACTCCCCTATGTAACTCTTCATCTGGCTGGTGCTTTGTATCTTTTATAACAAACTGTAATCATGAGTACAGTGTTCACCTGAGTTCTGAGTTGTTCTAGCAAATTATCAAACCTGAGGCAGAGGTTGTGGAATCCCCCCAATTTATAGTCAGCTGGGCAGATGTGTGGGTAGCTTGGGGCCCCCATCTGCAAATGGTGTCTGAAGTGGGGGCAGTCTTACGGGACTGAGCCCTTAACCTGTGGGGTTTGTGCTGACTCTGACAAGTGTCAGAATTGAGGGGCGCCTGGGTGGCTCAGTCGGTTAAGCGTCCGACTCTCGATTCCGGCTCAGGTCGTGATCTCACGGTTCGTGAGTTTGAGCCCCACACTGGGCTCTGCACTGACAGTGGGGAGCCTGCTTGGGATTCTTTCCCTCTCTATCTCTGTCCCTCCCTGCTTGCGCTCTCTCCCTATAAATAAGGAAACAATCATACTTGAAAGAATTGAATTGTGGGACACCCAGTTGGTGTCCAATAATTGAGAATTATTGGAAAAACCAAACAGTATCATAAGCCAGGACTCTCAGATCAGTAGTGCCCACCACCACCACCACTGTTAGACTGGTAGGCTGAACTGTTAAGGTGTTTGTTGTAGGTCAAAGATAATTGAAAGCAGCAAATCAACCCAGTGCAATCTCTAACATTCACAATTTGTGGGAGACACAGGACTCAGTGCTTTACGTGCGTCCTCTCACATACCCCTCAGAATACTCTTTACATGGGTCCTGCTATCATGGCCAATTTACGCACAAGGAGACTTCTGGAGGTGTGGCTTGTAGGCCTTGAGGATGTGCAGCCTAGGGCTGCCTTAGCCAAGTATCGCAAACCGGGTGGCTAAAAGTATAGAAGCTTAATTTCTCACCGTTCCAGAGGCTGGAAATCTGGAATCAAGGAGTCGACAGGATTGATTCCTTTTTGGGGCTCTGAGAGAGAATCTGCTCCTTGCTTCTTCCTTGAAGGCACCCCGTGGTGCCCCTTGGCTTGTAGCTGCTCCTCTCCAATCTCCGCCTCTCTTTCCATGGTGTTCTCCCTGTGTGTTTCTGTCTGTCTTAGGATGCCAGTGGTTGGACTTAGGGCCTATCCTCATTCAAAATGACCTCCTCAGGATTAGACTGCAAAGACCCTATTTCCAAATATGGTCACATTTACAGGAAGTGGGGGGGATAGGACATCAATGTTCTCTCTTTGAGGAGGATATGTTTCCATCTGTAGCACTGAGCTCTTAAATGGGAACTCTACAGTTGCGGGATGGATGCTATGTGCCTGTGTCGGGGCCAGGACTCCCGCCTGCCTGTTGGCCTGTTGGGCCACATAGGCCCTGCATAGACCCAGGCTGGCTGGGGCCAGGATGGTGGATCCAGGCACCTCCATTGTGGGGGGGAGGAGAGGCCTGCCGGGTGGCATCCAGGTGGACCACCCACGATGTGTGCGCAAGGCAAGGGGGCATTTTTTGTGGCCGCTGCGAACACATATCTCCCTGCAGCATGGTTTAAATCACCTTGACAGGAAAACCTCAAACTGGGAATCTGGGCTGAAGATGCTTTGTTTTTCTTGCTAATCAATTCTCTTGCTTTTGGCTGGTGGTTAGAAAGGTTTCAACGATTATAGCTAAAAAGCTTGTTAGAAGCTCCTGGAAGACACCATGTAAACGCTCTACAGGAATGAAGCAAGTTTGATGAGAAATAATTACTGAGTAGGATTCTGGATGATGTGACTGCACATTTTCAACACTTTCCCGAAAAGATAGCTAGTCATGAATGTGGTACGTGCTTTGAAATAGCTAGCGGAATGTCATGTAGGAACTGCAAGGTCCAAGAGTCCTAATAAATAACACCCAGGACTGTGGTCACACACATCACTCTGCCTGGCATCTCCAGGGAGTGCTGGCAAGCGCAGATGATGTCCATCTTGACCTAGGGACGTGACCAGAGCAGCTCTTGGCTTGGGCTGAGTTCAGTACTTGAGAGAACCAGATAGGAGACCGTCTGGTTGAGCAGACTGATAGAAGTTAGTCCTGTCCCATCTTTTTGGCAAATAAAGAGAGTTCATTTGAGCTAACATGTATCCACTCGGTGATACTTGAAATGCACTTTGTTTTTCTCTGGGCTCTCATGAAACAGTGCACATTGAAGTAAGTCATGCTTCTGAGGCCAAGCAAACAAAACTGCCAAACAACGGTTTCCAGGTTTCACTTAGGAAGAAATTTTCCTTTGGTCATTTAAACAATGGATTCAGTTACTAGAAACCCGAGTGCACGTTTAAAGACCCCATGTGCTATCTGTTAACGCTGGCCTTCACCTTTTGGGCCTCTGCCCCAGGGCTGGCCACACAGATGCTTTTTCTTGGGCCAGACTGAGGTTTCTTAAGTGTGACTCAGGCTGGAGATTAGGTCCAGGCAGAGGAGATAATTGTTTCTAGTCTTGTTTCTTCTAACTTTTCTCCAATGTCACCTTTTAAGACTTTTCCTTCAGCTGCCCCCTCACGTTCCCCAAGCTTTAGTCCCTGGCCCTTCTCATTCTGTGCTCCCCCCACCCCCACCCCACTTCACTGCACAGCTTCTTTGCAGAGGACTCCAGAATCTTAGCACCGATCTCTTTCTGATGTCCACCTGTCTGTCAGGGACTGTCACCCAGCACCTCAAATGTAGCACTTTTAAGATCAGATTCACTGTTCTGTGGCTCCTCCTTAAATCCAACCCGGTTCACGCGGAGCCATTCTTCAGTCATTGAGCTTAAAGTGGAATCTCTTGTGCCATCAGCTGTTAAGCCTTCCAACTCTCACTCCACAGACTCTTGAGGCCCTCTCTTCCTTTACATGCTCAGTGCTTCTCAGCCTTTTACAGTAGCCTCCCTCCTAATTGGTCCCCCAGCTTCCTGTATTCCAAAAGTCTTTATTGCACCTGAATTACTCTGCTCATGCCCTTTCCTGCTTAAAAAACAAAACAAAATGAAACAGAACTTCTTAGGGGCACCTGGGTGGCTCCAGTCGGTTAAGCTTTGGACTCTTGATTTCGGCTCAGGTCATGATCTCACGGTTCATGGGGTCGAGCCCTGCGTCAGGCTCTGCACTGACAGCATGGAGCCTACTTGAGAGTCTCTCTTTCACTCTGTCCCTGCCTCTTCCCCACTTTCCCTCTCTCTCAAAAATAAACATTAAAAAAAAAAAAAAAAACTTCCTAGGGCTTCCTTCTTCTCCACCCTCATCCTGGAAAAGAGGCTATTCTCAGGATGGGACCTACTTAGGGGACGTGTGGCATTCTCCTCATGGGTCCCGTTTCAGGCACGATGAATGTAATTTTTCCTTTTCAACTTCTGGGCCTTTCCTGACTTTTCCTTGGAAAATCCAAGCTCCCAGTCTCATCTCCATCTGCTGAGTCCCCAGTCTTCCAGGCTTCTCTCAATTGCCACCTTGCTGAGGACTTGTCACACTTGGAGGCTTCATTTGTGTCATACTCAGTTACTGGTTATCTGAACTTGTGAGTCAACTACAAGCTCCTTGTGTCCCCGGGATTGGTCCTTAGGCTTAGTAGATGCCTGGTGTACTTGCTAAACTGTGGGCAGACGCCCAGTCCTGCCCCACCCCCACCGGCCCTGCGTCCCGGCCTCTCTGACCCATCCCAGCCTTGCTTTCCCTCTTTTTAATCAGACACAGGCAATAAATTTGGCGTGGAAAGAACTACCCTCCTCCCCCAAACCCCACTGACTTTAAATCTTATTGGAGGCAAAAGCGAATTTCCAAGATTCAGATCAACACCAATTTAGAATTATTTCTGCCAGTTGGAAAAGAAAACTTTGAAAATGACATTTGGCTTTTTTTTTTTGGGAAAAATATGAAAGCTATAGCCTTTCAAGGAAACAGGATACTTATGCCGCATGCACACGCACACACACACACACACACACACCAGCCTAGCTTTACGCAGTTCAATCCTGTCAAGCTAATCTAATCTTTTGTGACAGAGCAGCAGACCCGCTAGACCAAGGCAGGAAACAATAGTTGGGATTTATCTTTGCCGGCTTTAAAACTTTTGATTCCTAGGTTCCACTCAATATGATTATCATTAGACTGGTTGAAAGGTTGGCAGGGGGGTGGCGGTGGGGAGGAGGGCACAAAGCAGTTATAGCTAAGGGAAAGAAGTGGTACCCTGGGTGTCAGGCTTGAGCCCAGGGGCCCTGAACGTTGGCCTGAATGGGCCAGATGACAGAAAAGAGACCACAAGGTCAGCCTGAATGTCAAGGCAGGTGGCATAGATTGATAATCGGCAGGAAAGGTAACTTAGGCAATTACTGACCAGCGTGATCAACGCTAGTATGTAGGTCTGACTAGGGGAGGGTTCTCATTCAGGGAGAACAACAGGCATGGTCAACGTGGCATTATATAAGAATGTGATACTGGGGTGAAGAAGTACAACATGTAGCAATCTTATTGTCCCAGACTTGCATTAACCTCTATCCCCTTCCAAACTCCACAGCTAAAGACAGGAAAGAGAATTTGGACGGCATTCACGGGAGAGCCACAGAACTAATTTAACTGGGCCTGGACTAGGGAATTGAAGATTCCTACAAAAAAGTTCAATGAATTAGGTTTATTAAACTTAGAGATGGACAAGCTTAGAAGGCCAGTACCAAACGAAAATAGAAATAGGTTTAAATTATAACACATGAGAATAAAATTAAATGTAAGTAAGGCTTTCCTTAGTCTTGAAACCAATAAATGGGTCATGACAGTAGCATGGATTTCTCTAGGCTGGTTTGAGAGTGCCCTGGGCTGGCTGGGAGGACCTGGACAAACTGAGAATATCTGTCTCTACCCCCCACAGTGTTAGGAAGCACTGCTTCCACTCCAAATGCCTCAAATGTTATAATGGTCTCAGGCGTCGGTGTCGTTTCCTTTTTTAGAGAATTTCTAACATAAATGAAGCTATTCCTTAAGACCAGCGCTGGGAATGCCCGCAGTGAGCTGGACTTTCCTGTATGTGATTACAGTGCTGACCTGATCCACGGAGCAAACTCATGGCAAATGGGATGCTGTCTTCCCACTTTCAGTGCGAACAAGCCCCTGATGAAGTATCTCATCTAAGGAGACGGTAACAATAGAAACTTGAGTGCACGGCACCCTGAGTTGTTAATGGCGGTTCGTGAACATTACCCCATTCAAACGTTTCTTCTTTTAAGTGTGATCTGGCATGAGTAAAAAAGGGGACGCAATGATTTTCTCTACAATATTACTGATAACTAATAATCACAGTCCATTGCACATGTAGGTTAATTCTTTAAATTTAATCAGTCCTTTATAAAACGTCCCAATTAATTAGTAAAAGATGGCTTATTTTAATAGCCTTAAACATTGGTCGCTATTTAAACAAGACATTCTAAAAAAAAAAAAGGCAATCACATAATAGTTTATAGTAATTTACAAGTGGATGGTATACATTTAGATACAGAGGTAGAGGTCCACTTTAACAACATTTCACTAATACACATTTACCAAATTCAAGGCACAAAATAGTTTGCTTTACAAAAAAATACTGTAAAAATGTCAATTGCTGTTCTACAATGTGAATAAAACTTTCAGAAGAATCTTTACACCCTTCCATACGTACTCCATAGAATATGGTTTTTCCCCCTCAGTAATCATAGTTGGCACAAAAATGGGGAGTTTTTTTTTAATGCGGAAGTTCCCAATTTTAGGAACTGTTTCTTTGCAGAGCTGCTATGTATTCTAGATAAAAGTCCACTCAGAGAAATGAAACACAGCAACTTCCTGAGGAAAGGGCACTTTCTGTATGCAGCAAAATTCACAGGTAGAAAATGTATGACCTTTGTGGATAACTAGGTCTCCAGAGTAATAGATCCTTAAGGGAAGATTTCAGAGATAAAATTAAAAATCCAGCTAACACTTCAGTCATTATGACTTTACGAAAGAGACCTGATCACCTTTACTGTAATAATCAAACATCATTTACTTCAAATTGGTGGAGATTTCAAAATTCCTTTTCAAAAGAGCTGTACACACAAACACCACGAAAAGCCACACAGGCTTTGCAAAACTGAAACTTATAAAACATGAGAAAATAGAGCACTATCAGTCCTTGAAGTTGCAAGGGCGTCAATTGGCTAGAGTTTAATTACAAGAATTAATAAACTCCATGGAGATTAAAAAAAAAAAAAACCCACACGGCTGAAACACACTGTTATCATCTCTAGACTTTCTGCTCATTAAAAAAAATAATGGTAGCCTGGAGATGTCACACAGTGCTTGTCTGAAAGATTTGACAGGTTTTAGGGTTCGGCCGAAAAGGAGCCTGCTGGCAACAAGGTAAGCTCACTTTTGCTGATCACATTTTCCAAGTATTCTAGTCGGTTAATTTACACTTTATTTATTTTTTAAAAAGTTGATTTAAAAAAAAGTCAACATGGATTTGGAATCCAGAGAATGTCAATAATGCTGATGTAGATAGGACTGAAATACCTTGATCGTCTTCTGATAGAAATGATATTCCATACAAAAAAGATCGATTTTCAGATTCCATTTTTTGCTTCATTATTGTTTGTGGCTTGTTTTCTTTGAGCGATAAATGGGTACATACACTTGTCTGCTCCTAGGAACCGATACATGCACACGACTGCTTCAAAAGGGAGGATGCTGAAAAGGGAAAGGGGGCTATTAGCAAACGTGTGACGTCTCATGTGAAGTTATAGGGGTGGGGCGGGCATGAGACAGACGCAGTGCACCAGGGAACCCCACCCGAGTTACCTCTTCATGAACGTCACGATGTACATGAGGCGGGGGGTGCAGATCATGGGCTGGTCGGTGAGGATGGCCTTCATGGCCTGCTTCACACAGTAATCCGGCTTCAGAGGGGGCAGAAAAGGCTCAATTTCTTTCCTGGAAGTTATATATTAGAAAAATGAAATTAACGCAAAGTAGGGAAGACTGGAAATACACATCCAAACATTAATAACGGCGTTATCTAACATAGGTTCATTTTGTTTCCTTCATTGTGCTTTTCTGTATTTTCCACAATTTCTTACTATGAATACATTTTATTTGCATAGTCTGGAAAACGAGCTAAAAAAAAAAAAAAGCAAAATCAGTCTGCTTTTCTCTAAAATGAGAAAATCATGTTTTTAAAATGCCTTAAAATGTATTTCATATTATTTTTCTATTTTTTTTCAATAGAAAAAGAAGAGAGTGTTTGGCATAACACTCAACCCAAACATTATGCCGTACTTTTTATTTATTTCTAATATATTTTTTTTAACATTTATTTTTGACAGAGACCAAGCACGAGTTGGGGAGGGGCAATGAGAGAGGGAGACACAGAATCCAAAACAGACTCCAGGCTCTGAGCTGTCAGCACAGAGCCCAGCGTGGGGATAGAACTCATGAACCGTGAGGTCATGACCTGAGCCTGAGCCAACATTGGACACTTAACTGACTGAGCCACCCAGGCACCCCAACGACGCCAAACTTTCAGTGCTAAGTGTTGCTGAAATGATGGCGTGTATACTGGTATAACCTTCCTGAGTGAAGAAAGTCAGCTACACACATTCCAAGGTATTTTCTCTCGGGGGTCTCTGAAACAAAGTACATATAGACATCCTACCTTCAGCTGAATCCATTACATTACACATTAAAATAACCTAATAGTATAACGTGCTCCTTTCACTTTTCATTGTCTCACCACAGTTTTGGACACCTGCCATGATGCTAAATAGGAAACAGGACTCCTTACACTCTCAGCAATTGGCTTCTAAGTATATAAGACGAAGACAGACACACACACACACACACACGGGAAAAGAGGCAGAGCTTGAGTCTGTTCCCGTCCAGACTAGGAGTCAGCCTGAGACTGGAATGACTCAAATCAAGCTCCACCTGCTTCCCAGCTTGGCCAGGCTCAGGATGTGTTAAGAATGGCCCTCACCAACAGGGAACTGGTTATCTTCCTTTGCCTTTCAAATTCTTCCCAGAAAAGATCTCAAAGTAAGCATGTCTTCACAGGTATCCTATTAAGATTTGTGAGCTTGTTTACCGGCTTAGTTCAAGTCCGACGTGACCTGGCATTTATATTCCCATATGCCTCCTTTCAAAGTGGGTGGGAATTTTACTTTGTCTTTAGTAAATCTAAATAGTTCTTCTCATTCTGTCACAATGAATCTACCTATATATACTCTCCACAAAAACGAAGCTCCCAAATCTGGAGAGCAATATTCAAAGGTCTTTTTAAAAGAAAAGCTTACTCTTTTGTGACAGTGACATTGTTTCAGATCCAAATCAAAGTCACATTCATTTACCAATACTAAAGAAAAAAAAAAAAAAACTCCTAAGGAAGTAGCTTCTAAGGAAAATCCTGGATATTTCTTTTCTTCTTGAAGAGAGGCCAATTCCTTTCTGATGCTTCTAGACTGACTTCCTCGCGCTAGTATCTGTGGGTACCCGACCCTCACCTGTTAAGCTTTTTCATTGGAACTTTACAAACCTTGACCGATGAAATGACAGGTTGAACTGTGAAATGATAGTTAGAGGGTAAGATCTGATTCTACATATTCTCCCAATATGGAAAGATGATTTCTAAACTGCTTTTTTATCAATAAGATAGGTTCTCACTGACCTGATTCGGCAGCCTCTGAACATGCCCGTGTCTACAAGGTAAGGGCAAACCAATGTTGTTTTAATTCCATCCTTTTCAGCAGCCTTTAACTCATGGCTCAGGGATTCATGAAAACCCACCACTCCAAATTTACTGGCACAATAATCCTGAGTTAGAGGGGGAGAGAACAGAAACACTAAGTATGTGCACAGATCCCCCACCAAACCCACCGAACTCAAGCTTCCGTGATCCTATTACTTTGGTTATGTGTTTGATACAGAAGGTTACAGGTGACTAAGCAAAGAAAAGGAAAGCATTTTTAAAAGACAGCTATCTGATGTGGTTTGGTGCAGAAATAATATTTTCAAAGCAACAGCAGACGAACACTTTTTGCCACATCGACCAAGTATCATATTACTTTGCGGAAGTTACCACAAAGGATTCTATAAAGGCTAACACACTGAAGCTAAAAATGGAGAAGGGTTCACTTTGAAGTTTCTGGAAATTTACAAATGGCCTCTTGTTCAGTAAAGGAGAATAAAAATCCAGTTTGTTTAATTCTATGAGAGCAAAGGTGAGTCTAGCTTAGGTTATAAGTTGTTATGATCCACTTGTCTTTTTAGTGTAAAGTGAAGAAAATGATAACTACACCTTGCAAACTTAAGCCAAACCTTTACCTAAGAACACACAGTATAGAAAGTTCTCCTTTGTCCCATTTGCAGTGTAGGAGTGGAAATGTAGAACATGGAAGCCATCTGTTATTTGGTGTTCTTTTGCATATTTGCATGCAATTTTTAACTCTACGCTATAGGCTCCCACAGGACAGACAGCACAGGCTGATACACACACATGCACTTTACAATTTGTGGTGAAGAACAGGGCTTGATTAAGCCCAGTTCTACAGATCTAACATTGCGAGACACCTCACATCTGCCGTAGCCATCTTCTCTGATGAGCTGATACAGGATGGCTCACTTCTGGCAAGTTGACCAAAACAGAACGTCAACCTTTGGCCTCATTCATCTGTTTCCCGTGGCACTGCCACTGCCCTCCATGGTTTCGTTCTTGACCCTGCACCTCCCCACCATCATCATGCAGAACTGCTAATGAAAATGGGGCACACTGAGGACTGGTCCACCCAGTGCTGCTGCTGCTGCTGCTGCTGCTTTGTCAAACTAGCAGAAGTGATTTTATGGCACAAGATACTAGAGTTGCACCTCACCAGCTGGCCCTGGGGTATCGCAGAACATTCCACAAACAGCACACAGGTAGAGTGCTTTCATAAATGTATGGGCCACAGGTACTCTTTACAGGATTTGGGGATATTCGGGATAAAGCGACTGAAGGAAGGAAATGCTTTATATTAGACAAACAAACCTCAACTCCAGCAGTACTGAACAATCCCAGGGAACTTGCAACTGTCACAATATGACCATGATTAATCTCCAGCATTGTAGGAAGAAAAGCCTTAGTGGTCTGAAAGAGAAGGAAGATTGAAGCTTTAGAACTGACATTGTGAGTTTCATCTAAGAGCCAATCCTACCTAATGTTTTACCCACATAATAAACGTTTCCCAATTCATTTAAAAATCTTACACATCCATGAAAAGAGAAGATCCTTGAAGTGTCTGGTTAACATAACACCGTATCATTGGTATGGCAGGCCTATTATAAAGCCGTGACCAAAAGGACTGTAACACAAGAGCTTTTGGGGACAATCTCCAGAGATGAAAAGAAAGCCGTTAGTCGAAGACTCTTTATCACCTTTCAAGTGATAGTTATCTGCTAATCTAAACTACTCCCAGGTCAGAGATCTTTTTATGCTCATGACACTTTAACACAGCTATCTCCTGGTCTGTGAGAGGACCTCCAGCTTACCCTGTATCTACAGGAGGTAAAGTAGTTCAGGATGTAAAAACGCGGGATGAAAGTACAGGATCATTTTAATGAAAACTGTGTCCTATGCTGACTGCACTGCCAAGAGCTTACAGCATTCTGAATGCACACACCCCTCTGTGGAGGTTTACAGGGCAGTGACTTTCCCACAGAAGCAGGTGACTGGCCAGTGTAGCCAAGCAAGTAGCAGAAGTTCCAGGGCAACAGACCCAGGGACAGCATTGATTTCTTATTCGCTAAACTCTTTTTCCCTCTGGATCTTTTACCTTCAAGACACAACAAGGCTGTATTAAAAAAAAAAAAAAATTACTTCAAATTGCTTAAGATGATCTATTAACTACTTCACCAGGCTCCCAACAGTTTTATAACCTGCTTCTTAAAAGAAAGCAGCAAAGAGCAATCTGTCTACTGTTGAGTTATATCCCATTGCCAACACAGCCTCCCCATGATTTATGAAGTTAAAAAAACCCAAACAATACACACTGGACTTAAAGAAGAGTTGCATGCCCCTCTCTGAGGATTTCCTGGCTAAGGGATCACTGAATTTTTGCATAAATATCTAATTTGTTACAATAATTTTTGCATGTACAAGATCAAAAATGGTCATTCCATTTATTTTGAAGCTTTTCTGTGTTCCAATCCATGGTGCACACAGTTGCCAGATGAATGTCTGTCAAGGGTCCCAAGGTGGTCCCCAGTCTGCCTTCTGATTAGCATGCGACTCCCCTGCCCCAACTCCTACCCCATTTTTCTGGGCCACCTCACTGCTGCTGCCCAGGGCACCCTTCTCACCTGTGAGGTTTTACCCATGAATTCTTCTCTAATCTGACAATCTACTGCCAATGCCCTCCTACATCATTCAAAGTATAATATTAATCACGTGTTTACAAAACCTCTTATGCTTTTCAACATGCTTATGTCACAGGAGTTTCGAAATAATTCTCTACTGGAGGTGTTGAGCCTTTATATAATTCTATACCACCTTAATTTCGTTCATATTTCTTTAAGACATATGGTCAGTACCATTCACCGTAACATAGAATTACATGTTCTATGGGATTTTGATTGTTTTATATTTATTTGTCTGGCTGCCTCAGATGAAGCTGGGAGATCAAGCTTCAAAGATTATGGGAGAATTACTCCCCTGTAATACCCTGTGGAGGAGAGAATGTGAACCATGTGCCTTACGTACTTCAGAGACCTGGCATACTACTGGATGGAAGAGAGACACGTTTCAGCTGGATTTTTACCTCTTTGCAGTAGGTAGTGGGAATGGCTAGGGCAATTACGATAATTATTATTTTGGTCTGCTTGATAGCCAAAAAAGGCAAGACCTGGTACTTCAGGTCATTATAGGTTCAATTTTAGACTCAACAGCTTATATATGGCCATTATATTAAGAATTACAATAAAGTAACATCATTAAATCTAAATAAGAAAATGTATCCTTAAGTAATCAAGTCTGTAAGTCTTCTTTTAAGTATCTGGTTATGATGAACTGTTCCCAGATTAACTAAAAAGTCTAAAATTTATTTTTGACGTTATTCGGAGACCAGTTCTAAGTATTAAAAGTTTGCCTAGTCTTAGAAGACAGGGATAGGTTTAGTTCAAAGGATCTTACTTTTAAGTTCTTAAGTATGTAGAAAGTCTCAATATTAAATCCCAAGAAACGACACACAGCATAGAATACTGGAAAGAACTTGCTGCTTAATCACCTGATGAATCTGAATCGCTGACCCTGCTTGTTCACATCACCAGTGACCACTCACTCCAGCTGGCAGCTGGCCCTGACTAGAAACACATGGACACAGAGCAGTTTGGCTCTAATGACCTCCCCGTGCTCGTGTGTGACGTTCGTTGTTGCCTGCAGGTGTTAAATGACCAATCCAGATCCCCTGCACCATATAAATGTAGGTGATACCAGATTAACAAGTTCCTAACTTTTTTTTTTTAAGTTTAATTTGTTGCATGTTCTAAAACTGATTAATGACCCCTTCCCCTTTTCCTGAAATTAGTCTGGTGGTATTAACTTACTCATTCAACAAGTGTTTCTTGAACATCTATCTATCACAGGCAGGTACTGTTTTATGATCTGGCCAAATGATGATGGCTAAAACGGGAGCTGGTTCTGTGCCTGTCTCTAAGCAGAATTTACACTTACCGGCACTTAATTGTTAAAGCACTAGAACAGTTCTAGTGTATCCACAGGGTATTATGCCTGTGTATTCTAAAAACTGTGACTTGGGCCTGCTTTCCTCCCCACCCACCCTCCCACCAAGTAGTCTGCAGGGACATTTAAGCTACTTGTTTTGTATTTAAAGGAAGGAGGAAAAAAAGAGAAAGAGGAAGAAAAGAATCCAAATATGGCTGGCTAAAATCTTTTCCAATTGTGGGTTGTAAACATTTTTCAGAGAAATATGCTTCACTTTGAGTAGCTAGTAAAGTGTGACACAGGTTTGTTTTAAAGCTTCCTTTAGGGAGGGAGAGTTAAAAAAAAAAAAATGTAGTGGCAGGTCAATGTCTGGTTTAAAATATGTGATTTCTTTGCCCAATCAGGGACAAACACGACCTTCTGTATAAGTGAAATCCAATGTGTCGTTTCATTGCATTTTCTACATCCTCAGACAAAGGCCTATATTCTTTAGGAAGCTCACCAATTATAGGCCTAATACAATGACACTGCTATCAAGGCTGAGAACAAACAAGGTTGAGGAAACTGGGAGGTGAGAAAAGGCATCCAAGGCCAGGGTCAGCCTCAAAACCCAAACTCAGGGTTTCCCAAAACTGGGGTCAAACACTCAGCTCCTAGTGTGTGCCAGGCAAAGGCAAGCCTGAGGTAAAAGCGTTCACATCAGGACCACTGAGGTTTCTTTTTAAACCTGAGTTTTCAGGGTTCGCACTGGAGCCTGATCCACGTGACTGAGCACTCAGGCTGTTAATCATTTCCTTTGCTGCCTGAATGGAGGCAAGCAATTACTGCTTGTGCCTTATTTCCACAACCCAAGTCCTGCCTTGTGTCTGGGGCACATTACCAAATAAACTTTGATCAACACTAATTCTATCCCTTACTTTACAAGAAAAATGCTATAAATGGGTGGCTAGAAAGCATCATATTTTCAGGAATTTTCCCAAGTAACCTGACTAGTTTTCTTTTCTGATTACTCTTGCCCTCAACAGTCTGGTAGATGACATCTGAGATAGCACAGCATATTCCGTCCTTGACACAGTCTGACAGCACAAAGAAATCTGGCACTTTGCAATGAATTATTAATGTGCACAAATATTGTAGCATGTATGAGATGGGGACCAGCAAAAGGTGAAGTGCTAGTTGCCATGACACCAGTCAGTTCAAGCTAAGGTTTGTGATCTTTAACTTTGTCTCAAAGAGTCATTGAAAGAACATAAAGGGCAAATCTAAAAGCACACCCAAACGGCTTAAGTATAAATTCATGCATCTGCCACCATCGGTGGATCTGAGAGGGGCAACTCAGATAACTCACTGAACACCTGGACTGCTGTGTGATCTCCACTCAGGACGGATTACCTAGATCAGAAGTTACCACCCAATACAGGGGGCTCTAAAGAAAGTGCAGAGTTATTAGCTGGTGTCAGTGGTGGCTGGCAAAGTTAGCTAGATGCTTAACCCGAGTCGGAGAACTGTGCTCCGTTGCTGCGTCCTTCTGTTCAAATGTCTGCGAAACAGAGGACATGTGGTTCTCCATCAGGAAAAATGGCTGACTCTCGATCTAGGGGGTCTCAGAGTCAGTAACCAATATACATTCATTGGCATTGTCGGTGGGAGAATTTAAAGTTGGAACAGATCTAGGGAGTATTTTATCTGCAGCAAGAGATAACTCTTATCTCTGTCTCCTTCTGCGTCTGTCTAAAAAGTGTGGAGACAGACCTTTGAATACTCATGAGTAATTTTATCACATGACTCGAATACCATAATTGGCCACGAGCTGATGGGGTTGTTACTGCTGACTAAAAAGAAAAAACAAAGGAGGGAGGAGGACATTCAAATGGACACTGACATTCTTATGAAACATACTTAAATCTAATATTGCTACAGCTCCTCGGGGTTCTTCAGAGCACTGGGCACTTTGAAAGATAACTGTAAAGGTCATATTTATAATATAAACAAGAATTCCTTAAACAGAAGTGTGACTGGACACAGACATGACATGTCATATCTCGAGAAATCTTTGAAAGTTAGGTTTACGCCAAATTAACTTCCAACAGTTGTAACCCTCCAGATCATTCCTGGTGCTCTTAATGACACACAGCAACACACAGCCTGTGGCTGCACTGTCAGGACAAATTAGCCTAAAGTTCGACAAAAGGGAATGTGAAGAAATGTGGTGTCTGGCAAAGCCTGGCTTTTGAAATTTCGAGACTGATGACATTTTAAAGGTGTAGGTAAAACACCTAGAATGTGTTTTCCATATTTGCAAGCCATGCCAGGTTAATGGACACTAAGGGAAAAGCAAAGTTAATTTCTCACAGTAGGAAAAAGGCCTCATGCCATATTTTTGTGTGTTTGTATAACTGTCTTACGGTCAAGTCCAGAAAAAGCATCTTTGAAAAAGAATCATTTTAAAGTGTTTATCTCTCATGTGAACACCAAAAAACAGAAGACTTTCATTTGTAAAGAAGGTCATAAATCATATTTTGATGGGAAAAGGATTAACATCATCAGCACATATAAAATAGTAAGGCTTTTCAGAATCCTCAAATTAACAGCAGTATATACACAACTTGAAAAAAAAAAAAAAAGTACAGTTAAGACTCCACTGCACAAAGAACACCTAACTGGACACCCTCATGGCCCCTCCACCTGGTGCAAGAACTCTACTTGCTGTTCTGCTCCTTCTGCCTTTGTCGCCTCCTGGAGTAACTTATCTTTATCAGAATCACAAAGGAACATACTGCTTATTTACAAGGCTAAAATGACATCTGGTGGCACTCTTCTCTGAAAACTCAGTCACTGCTCCTGGAAAACTATGATTCAGTAGTACATACAAACTATTGAAGGCGCTGTGAAAATATAGTGAGCGCAGTTAAAAAGGCTAATAGGATAAATCATCAGCATGTTTAAAGATTGAAAAACGGTGACATACCCCCCCCCCCAAGCTAACCTGGGAAAGGAACATATGGCTAAATACTCTTAATTCTGTAGATTTACAGGTATCTGCTTGGTAAATATACTGACCACCAAACTTAAGAAATTTCACTCTGACCACAGAATGTGATAGTTGAAAGTTTTCATTACAAAATTATCTTTTAAAAAATTTTATTTATTTATGTAATCTCTACATCCAACATGAGGGCTCGAACTCACGACCCTGAGATCAAGAGTTGCATGCTCTTCTGACTGAGCCAGCCAGGGGGCCCCACAAAATCATCTTTAACTAGGAAGTAAAAACTAAATCTGAACTTGCTAGCAATATATTGATTGACTCTAAATCTTTTAGTTTCACTTAACAGCACAAATTCTGGAATCATTATAATTGAATGACAGCTTTTTTTTTGTTGTTCTTATTTGGTGTGTTTGTAGAGACAGGAAAGCCTCCAGACAAATTGTGCAACAGAGCCCCACGATACTGAAGCCTGGAACTAATCTCGGACTTAACAAAACGTTCATCAAAATCTCTTATCAGATTGACACAAAACATTCTGTCTTTAGCTATAGAAGAGAGGCTAAAGAATATGTCATAACTGTTGAATGCATACCAATGTTACATCTACTGTCCTTTTTGTTATTATTTTGAGGCTATGGGGATTAGTTTAACGTTTGAAGGCATCAGCAGTTAATGCTTAACACACATGCACTAGTACATTCCTACAGTTGCCCTGCAACCAAGAAGCTAATAAAAGAGCTGGGCTTTTCAAATGAACACCTAGATGATGACACCATGAGTTATTCAGCAAAAATAAATGCTTCATTAACTTGCCTTCCCACTGTTAAAGCATGGGATGAATCTACCCCAAGGCAGCAACTCACACATCAACATTCCCTTGCATTTTAGGGTTTGCTATGCAGAAATGCTGGAAAGGAGGTAACTTAAAACTCAATCTGTCTGTAAAGTACACTGGTCTTTGGAGTCCACATGGTCCCAACTGCCAATCAGCTAACCATCCTTATTACTTGACCTCTTTGAATCTTGATTTTAACTCATTTGTGAGACAAAAAGAGAAGGTTCTCCAAGGTTTCTTTGTTCAAAAATGTTACGGCGACTTATATCCAATAATGCTTTCTTCGATTCCTACCACACATTCGAAATACAAGTTGTAACACTGAGGTATAACTTGCATAAGACTCTCGTAAATGACTCAATACGGTATCAGTTCCATTAGTGTAGATGCCAGCATCTGGTAAGCAGTAAAAATCTATTCATTAAACATTTATATGATGTCATGACTGTGCCTTTTAAAATAATGGAACTTGAGTTCAAACCTCTTACATATTAACAAAATTACACATTATCTGCAAAACATTGTTTTTCTGTGTCTCTGTTAAACTCAGGGAAGCTCAGTATGTTAAAAGAAACTGAACGCTGAACACTGTTCCTGAAGCGCTGTCTTCCCTGACCCTCCCCCTGACCGAGTCCCAGATGATCAAAGGAGTGTTCCATGATCTCCTTCAAGCTCAGGCCCCTTTCCCTATTTAATAACGCCTTACAGAATGATGAAAATAACCCACAAAATTGGAGCCAAATAGTCTGCTAAACAACATGTTGTCATTAATCCCTTTGCTTTGCCCCAAACTCAGATCGCATCTCAGAACTTGTAATAACGACAGATCTTCCAAAGGGCAGAGGCCCCGCTTCTGCTCTAGTGACTACTAACCACTTCCAGGAGGCATAAACACTGCACACACAAGCTCAGCCACTGCTCAGGCCCTCTGTAGGGGCCGGACTCCTTTGTCCCTCTGCCCCCATTCCAACAGCATGGCCCAGCAACGTCCCCGTGATCACCTTTCATCATCCTCTGTATTTCGTATGTGTAAACAGTTTACATTCTCCCTTGCTTCCTAGTTTGCTTACGGTGGAATCTTCAAAAATAATAAAATTGTTACGTAAGTAAAAAATATAATCAAGAAGTTACTCCTGAAAACTTATTCTGAAGTGTGCACTGTAACAACATAGAATTTACTCATTACAGATGAGGGTCTATGAGGTCTCTATGTTGTGTGAGGCACAGTTAAAGAGAAAACTTTTGTCAACATCTGAGGGAACATGCACATTAGCAAATCAGGTTCCATGCTGATGACTGTTTCTAAGCTTTAGTTCTCGTAGTATATGACATTTTTCTGGATTCAGAAGGCATTTTGGACTTAAAAAAAAATCACAACTTAAATTTGGGCTCAAAAGCCCGTCAGTTGTAGCTTATATGTCAGTACCTTCAAACTACCACTCCACTACTAAATTAAGAGATATCTTCAAGGACAATGATTGCTAATCCAGTAACTGGTCTGGTATATTCTAGCTTCATCACAGAAGAAGACGGCACTAATCACTTATCAATCACAACTCTGGCAAAACCACCTAAACTGTTCCTAAATTGTGAAAACTAAAAAGGAAGACCTCCTCTTAGGTACAGCAGGTGTCTGAGAAATCATGCCCTCCATTATCTGATACTGGATGCCAATGATACGCCAGGGGCCAGAAGTGGAGGAAAGGGGCATGCACAACAGGCAAGGTTGTAACTTATCCTGGGCAGGAAGAATGTAGCTCTTTAATGCATGGTCTTCATTTTGTTTCGTGACTCTTAGGGCTTTGGAAACTCCATCCTGGGCACGGTGACCAAGGGAAATAGGGAGCAAAAGTGCACCTGCACTCTTCCTTTTAGATACTGGACCGGAATTCAAAATAATAATAATAATAATAATAATAATAATAATAAACCTAGAGTAAGATTGGAACACAGAGTGTGTGGTCTGGCATTTTTCTTGTCTGGGAGATTTCTAAAGGGCTGATTAGCTCAGGAAAGAAAAACAAAAAGGCAGGGTAAGGAGAATATTGAGAAAGTGAGAAGGAAAATGCGTATTCAAGACCGGTTCCTCCTCAAACTTTGATGTGCCAAAGAATCACCCGGGATCCGAGTCCAATACAGATTCTGGCCCAGGAGGTCTGGGAGGGGGTCTGAGAGTCTGCTTTTCTAACATACAATCTGCCAGATGATGCCATTACTGCCGCTGCTCTGGAACACAGGCTGAGCATAGGGTTCTAGCGAGAGCTAGGTAATCTGTCTACTCTAAACCTCAAGGGGCTTCAGATCAATTTCTCCTACAAACTCAGCAGAATTGGAAGGTTAAGTTTGCTGCCCTCTATCCTACCCTCACTCTCTGAACTGGGATATTAGGGGTTGGGAAGCCCCACTCTCCATACCATTCCATTCTTATGTTTATAAGATAAAGCCTGGTTCAAACCAATGTCAAGGGCTCCCAGTGCCTTCTACAACTATGAGAGTTTATGGACTGATTCTCTGTATATTTGCCTTGGATCCATTTTTAGCAGTGGCAAGCCCCTCTGTTGTCGTTTTGAATGTTAATATATGTTAAAATCTGATACTCAAAGTGATGGCGTGAGAAGGTGGGGCCTTAGGGAGCCCTCAGGAATTGGATCAGTGCCCTTCTAATGAAGGCCCCAGAGAAACCCCTCACCCCTTCCGCCATGTGAGGTTTCAGCAGACAGCTGTCTATGAACCAGGAAGTGGGCCCTCACCAGATGCCAAATCTGTTGGCACCCTGATCTTCTTAGACTTGTAGCTTCCAGAATTGTGAGACAGAAATTTCTGTTGTCTATAGCCCATGCAGTGCATGGCATTGTTACAGCAGTGCAAATGGACTAGGACAACCCCTTAGCCATTAGAACAGGCTCCCAAACAGAGACCTAGGAGGCTTCAAAGTCCTCTCCCTGCATCCACAGAGGCTTTGAAGGCTCAGCTTTCAAGACCAGGAATTTAGGCCCATCCCACCTCAGCTTTTACCTTTTCCATTTTTCACATTTACCTTTCTGAAGCTTTCATGCTTTGGTAAGCCTATGAAAAAACCCCACCTAGGAAAACATCAGCCCTTTACAAATCAGATGCTTGGGCCAGAAGTTTGGACAACAGCAGCTGGGCAAAACTGCATAATTTTGAAAATCCATGATTAGCATTTCCAAAGGCAAAGCTTATAGAGTTATCTGGAATTCTAATCCCGTAAGATTATTATGTAACAGAATAAAAGTTTTACATTTTCCAGGAGATAAGCTTTAAAACAACACCAACAAAAAACAAAACTCAAATCATCCTGTTACTGACACTTTATGGTACCAAGTATTTCTAGAACTTTGTGTAGCCAGTCCTCATAGAAGTGCCCTGTTTATTTGCTACCTTTTGTGTCCAGCTTGTCAATGTCGACATGTGAACCAGAAAAAGCAAGGAAGCCAAGTGACTGAGAATATCCTACAGTCTTCTCAATGAGGTAACCATCTCAGATGCAAACCATGGAAAATTACAGAAAAGGCAGGGAAAAAAACACATGAACTGGGCTTTAGTAATAAAATTCTGATGAGGTGCTGGTTCTTTAGCCTAGAATTTTACATTCTTGTCTAATTTATGGAGCAAACTTTCTGGAGATATTAAGCTAGGGTTCATTAGTCATTGCTAAACGAACTAAGCTAGTAAAAAAAAAAAAAATCAGCATTTGAAGGGGGATTCTTTCATAAGTGACTCACAGAAGAAAATTGACAAGGAGCTTTGAACCGGTGGCCCAGCTAAGTATTTGTAGAAGTTCTAAACTAAAGTCTTGGGATGAGGGTCTGGGTCCTAGGTTCTTCTTTCCCCAGGGGTGACCTTAGGCTAGTCCTATAATCTCTCTCAGTTTGTTTCCTCATCCATAAAAATGGGGATAATGGCTCTCTTTAATTCAGGGTTGCTTTGAGGCTCAAATGAGAGGAGAGTGTTTATGAAAGGGTCTGTAAAATTTAAGTGCTATATAAAAGTATAGTAAATGCACTCAAGACTCATTAAGCATATATTTACAGGCTATTTTGGTTACAAGTGCCATCTATTTTTGGTGATGTTGTTTCTTCAAGTTCCTGCAGTTCCTGGTTCTTACTATGTATGGCTCCCAGGCCTCCCTGCCCTCCACACAGCACCAGACCACGCTTCCGGCAAAATGCCAGTAGCTGACCACCAGAAGCAGCCTCAAAACCATATTGCTAAGCAGCTGTTTCAGTTGCCCAGCCCCTTCCGTTCAGAACCCTAGATGCTGCTGGGAAACAACAATGTTTTCCAGTAACACCTCTCCTCTAACCCTCTCTCCTCCAGTCCTCTTTTACTAGGAGCAGAAACAACCGCTGAAAATATAAATTACGACACCTGACAGAGAAGAGTCTAGCAAACATAAAAATATTAAAAGTTAGTACAGAACTATTTTAACTTATTATACCTGATGTGTCTTTTTCCCAAGAGATAATAGAACTATCTCGTCTTTAAAAACCCTTGAGAAATCAGTAGGGGGCAGTATGTTAAGTGCAATTTGCAGGTGGGAAAATTCAGGCTTTGAATTTTAAGTTTCAGTTGTCCTCAAAATACCCATGTGCTTACATAAGTTATACCACAAATATTTTCCCAGTTACACTGATTTGGGAAGTGTTATTTTGAGCCCCATTGTTTAGAATAACACTAAGAAGCTGAACCTTGTTAATATTTAAAAATTCCAGTACTAAGCTATTTGAAAGAAAGGCAAGAAAAATTCACATTTTTATGCAAGCAGCAAATGAGAGAGAAACAGCACGGTTTCCCCGAACCAAACCAAGCAAAACAAAAAAAGCAAGACAACAACAAAACCCCCACAAAAAACAACCTTCACAATATTAACACCATGGCCATCTTTCACGCATCACTTTGTGTGATCTTTGAAAGTTTCACAGACCAAGTAATGTTTTGTTTCCAAATGTGAATTCATCGTAAGTGGCTTGTCAGTTGGGCTAATTTGACAGCACTCAAGGCTGCGGCAGTAATTGCCCTGACTTGTTAAATATTCTAGCAGCATTTGCTGCAGTGTTGAAAGTTTTATGATCATTAGGAGAGGATATTCAGTTTTTTCCCTGTGGTTCACTTAATTTTAGTCTCAGAGCGTTTAGGAAAATGGTCCCTGACAGGTGTGAACTTGATTTCTAAGAGAATTGACAAATAAAGTAAAATGAAAAAGGAATCTAAGAATGGGCCATGCTGGGTAAGATCAAGTGAAAGATGTAAGTGTTCCCTGTGTTGAAAGGCACACCCTCCAGGGCTGGGATGGCGTAAGCCTGCAAACCCAGGCCGACTGGGACCCAATGGCTGGCCAAATGTGTCAAGGTGACTGGGATTAAATCCTACAGCCCTGCTCTGACAACCTGTACTCCAAACAGTGGTATCTTAAGTGTGAGGCCACAATATAGCGAAGTTCTCTGAGGCTGGCCCACTCCAAAGACTGCCTGTACACTCTACCTGTCCACTACAGATTTTCAAAGAAAGAATTACAAGATACCACCCTCTGAGTTATTTTCCCATTATGCTTACAAGAAGTATCAGCCTAAAAGGAATCTTTAGGTCAGATGATAATAGAAACTATAAAGGGTTAGTTCTTTGAATAGCTAACTCCTATAGTAACTTCTGAGATTTAAAAAAAAAAAATCAGTAATTAAACCAAGAGAGATTAACACATTTTAATCTGATCCCTAGAGTTCCAGGCTCAAAATATTGGATTTAACTCATTCAGTTGATACAGGGAGTAGTTCCCGATTTCTTAAGGACTATCAGAGTTTGTCATACTCCAAAGATTAGCTACAAAAGGCCCTTTATCTTGGGAAAATTATCGCTTGTATGTGCACAAGGAAAGAAGATACAAATCCACCCTGCCAGGACACCCCCTAGTGGAAATTCAACATAGTACATACAATTTGGGGTTCCAAAAACATCCTGGGTATTTAGGACTTAACACAGTGGCTCAAATGAACTTTTTCCAGTCCGCTGGCTATAAATACACCATAGTCATGAGCCCTATTATTCATCAAGCATTCCAAATCAAGAAAACAAACATGTCATCTATACATCTATCCACGTAGGCAGGTATCTGAATTAAACAGAGGCATACTGGCTACTTATAATTGAACGAAGCTTAATTTTGGTTTCTGAAAGAAACAGAACAGAAATTTTAGATGAGTCTGTTAATATTCTTTAATTCAAGGAAAAAACAAATAAAAAGGGGTTCCCTACTTTAAAAAATTATTCTAAGTCCCAATTGAGGTTATTAAACTTCTTGAAAGGAATTGTATTCAAGTTAACTAAAGTCAATTCACTAGAATTTGCCAAAGATCTTAAAAGTCTGAAAAACAGTTAGGGTAAAAGCAAATTTAAAGGGAGAGAATAAATGAGGAGAATACGAGCAGTTAAGTATTTGGCCACAGGGTTTGTAGCTCTTCCCTAGGCCCCAGTGACCCAATCCTGCAATGAACAGCAAAGGACACCACCCAGGCACACTCCATTCAAGCTTTTTGAACAAGCTATTCAATCAGTGTTAACATTAGCACAGGTTAAAGAATGCTTTCACTTTGACATGTCCTGTAGATTAATTTCTACTTGGGCAGATAATGGATAAAGCCCTAGATGAAGAAATAATGAGGGAGAAAAGAACAAACATCAACTCCGCTTCCAGGAATTGAGATAACAGGACATAATCAAACAAGAGTGGGCCATTCCCTGGATGGAACTTTAAACTATTCTACAAGGACTACACCCTAATATACAAAGAGACTATTAAGTTAACACGAAAATATTATGAATATTTTTTTCCTCTCTCAGGAGTAGTGATACATTTTGTCTAAACTATTCAACTTCTTTTGTCTCCCAGGACTCAAATGGCAGACAGCGGAGTGCTCAGGGTTCCATCAAGGCACAGTGAGGTATCCAGCCCTGTGGGAGTTTTGGGTTGACCAGGAGATATGATAGATGATGAGTTTGGAAGGCAAGTGGAAATCAGCTTTAGAAGATCTAAGCTGCCATGCTAATAAGCCTGGACTTCATGCTGTGAACAATATGGTCACCCAAGGGTTTGGGGTAGCATAATCTTTAAGCAGGCACATAACAAATTCGAGTCTGCTAAGATAACCCTACGTTGAAGAGCAAAGGCTGGGAACAGGGAAAGAAGTTCAGAGACTCCTCCCAAAGTCCAGGCAAGAGGTGATGGAAGCACATGGGATAAGGCAGGACTGGGAAGGAGGGGATCAAAGTACATGGTAGCAACAGAACAGTCAGGACTCATGAGTGCGGGCAGGATGGAGAATTAAAGATACTGCTGATGTTCCCAAGTTTGGCACTGGCCACACCAGGGAATTCAAGAAGGGGCAAAAAGAAGTGAGTTCAGTTTTGAGATTTGTTGATTTTAGGGAATGAGTGGAACAGCCAAGACAGGTGTGTGAACTTGGGAACTGTGTTAGAAATCAGATGAAGCCATTGAAATAAACAGATTACCCAGCTAGAGGTACACAGTGAGAAGAGGTCTGAGTATGCAATCCTAATCATTACATCTCAGAAGCAGGGAGGCCAGGAGGACTGGGAACACAAGAGAAGCAGGAAAAAGTGGGCTTTTTATGGAAACTAAAGATGAGTTTCAGAGATGGTTAACAGGATCACATTCTGTAGAATGATCAAGCTGCACACTGGATTTGGCAATTACGGGAGCACTATTCTTCATATGATATTGGTTACTCAGCAATATTTTTCTGAACAACTGAGGTAACCAGACACAGATTAAAACATGTATCTAAAATATTGGAAAGATTTTTAGAGGATGGTTCTCTGCTCATACCACTTATGTAAAGTGATGTTTTATCAAGTCATAGATACTGATTTCTAGTAGCAATAGATTTGGGCCTAGCATGTAACATACCAAACATAGAAACTCGATGTTCGATGGGCATGTGATCTTATTCTATGTTAGGAAACAAGGCTATGAAATGACCCTCTTAGGGACACAGTCCCAAGTACCTGAGTGGTTGCTACCTAAGAGATATTCTGAAGTGGGCTCACAAGAATTAATAAGATAGAGTATTCACACCCCAGGTCAATTTGCAGTTCAGTTCAAGACCTAAAAAATCTTTATTTCTAAAGCTCAAACATGATACTTATGCATGTTATTTATTTAACAGACCCGTTCTATCAGAGACTTAAAAATTGGCCATGAATTCCGAACTTTTAGTAGCTATTGTAAGGTAGGAAAATAATATTTTATAAAACATTTGGTATAACAATTCTTAATATTATGGTTTGAAGGAGGAAGTACTAGCCTAGTAGTTTTATATGAACACTTTAGAAATGATTTTTTTTTTTTTAATTCTAAACCTAAGAGGACTTGAACAAAACTAGGTTTCTCTAACCAGAGAACAATACAGTATTTGAGATTAAAAACCAGTAAATCACATAGGAACTTAAACACTAATGATTAGGGACCATTCATGAGATATTAGGTACTACCATAGCACTAATGTCTTTAAGTGCTACATTACTCAGATCTAGGTGGTGGGCTTTTACTTTTCCTGGATGGATTTTAACTAAATAGACTTTAGACATTTGGATATAGATAAATGCCTAATTCAGTAATTAGTATTTTAAAACTGTGAAACCTTTTAAGTTAAGTGGTCTATTAATTAACTACCAATTATCTTGTCTGACTACCGTATCAATAGAAGTAAATTACCGACTAGCTATTTGACAGATTTAGCCCTTTACCATGCAAAATTTCTGCAGAACATAAAAGGCCTGGAGTTAAATGCTTTTGCTACCCCCTTTTGGTTAATCAGGGATCAATTTGCTGCTCACGTATAAAGGCCAAATGCAGCTCTCTGGTCAAAAAGGATCTACAGATAAACTATGTCTCGCAAAAACAGCAAGCTAAGATTGGACTCCTCTTAAAAAAATAACAAGTGAAGCAACATTAAGGTTTTGGGGGGAAACATGGGTTTGTAATTCCTGTGTGGAGGCCAACCTGCCATATTTCAAAGGAGTCTAGAGAGGTATTTTCAAGTTTTTGTAGCACACAGAGATACAGAGGGAGCCTAAGTGAATGTTTTCTGTGATTATGCCCCAATTAATGTGCATCGTATTGCATACACTCTCCTTGGTCTTGTCCTAACCATGAATGTCGCACAACAGATTATACTAACTAGAATCCATCCCAAATCTATCACTTCTTAACTGGTGACCAAGAGAAGGTTCCTAGGAGAGCTGCTGGTGATGGAAGAATACTGGACGATGAAAGATCACAGGACACTGGAGGGCTGTGCAGAACAATGGCAAGTACTGTGAAAACTTCCAATTGCTTAGAAGTACAGACTACGAGGTTAAGAATCAAGGAAGGAACACAGGAAAAATCCTCTCCTTGAGGCCCAGCCATTAGGAAATATGAATGGTTGCCATAAATTCAATTGGAGCTTGATTCAAATTGGTTTATCAACACCGGCCTTCTCACAGTCGCTAGCCTTGCACCAATGAGCAGAGTTAATATACTACAGTAAATACGAGCACACAGGCGAGGCCGGGAGAATGGAAAAGTTGTATAGGAAAAAAAAGGAGATACAATTATGAATGTGAGCCAGCCCCATTTTGAAATTTCCTCAATCTTATGCAGCTTGAATTAGTCCAACATAATGCCTATTACTTTTTGAAATTTCAGAAGACAGGTCCCTGTGAGTATCCTCTGAGTAGGCTATCTTCTAAATATTTAAGCAGAAGTCTAGCCTATACTATCAAACATTTATTGAGTGTTTATTTAGTCTCAGGAGTAGAGTTCTATTGCAGGCAGGGGAAAACAAATAGAAGTATATAACAAACTGCCTTCAGAAAGCTTGCCATCTATTTCAGAATTTCAGGGCACAACGTGTAAAAAATTACACAAAAGAGCATGTACTGTGCCACAAAGGAGGAGAATAAAGAGATGTTGCAAGAGATTAATAATGGCAAGAAGAGAGGGGCACCTGGGTGGCTCTGGTGTCTGACTTCGGCTCAGGTCGTGATCTCGCAGTTTGTGAATTCGAGCCCCACATGGAGCTCTGTGCTGGCAGCTCAGAGCCTGGAGCCTGCTTCGGATTCTGTGTCTCCATCTCTCGGCCCCTCCCCTGCTCATGCTCTGTGTCTGTCTCTCAATAATAAATAAACGTGAACAAAAAAAATTTTTTTTAAATAATGGCAAGAAGAGAAAAAGCTTTAGACAAGTCATTTAACTGCAGCTTCATCAGAAAATAAGGGATTAGAAAATAAGATGATCTCTAAGGATCCTTGCAGCTCTAATATGCAAAAATGCCAGAAAAGGGCTGGAGTGGGGAGGGAAGATTATAGTAAGAACTTGAGCTAGGCCTTAAAAGGTAGAAGAGTGGAGGAAGAGGGTCTCCAGGCAGGGCCAGTAGTAGAAGGGTTTGGAAGTAGGAGCACCCACAGCTTTTCAGTGGAAGTCCACACGGCTTTCCAATTCACTACATGGGACTTTAACTCTGGGTCACAATCAACATACCATTTAGTGTTTTATGAAAACAGACATCGACTGCTACTTAGAAGTCTGGCTCCAGACAATCTGTTCAAATGACTACACAACTGTTTGCTCAGCTGATCTACTTTTTAAAATGAACGGGGCAACTTCTTTCCCCCAGCCAAATATAGTAAAAAGACACACTGGTTATTTTCTCTGGAAGGAAAACAGCATAAACCAATACATCTTTAGACAGTTGTCACACACATTTTTGTTAAAGAGGACTACTGGAAAGGAAGCTGAATTCAGGTAGCTCTTACATCACTGCATATGTGCACCCACCCACCCACCCCCACTGCCAGTCCCTGTAAAAATTATAGTAAGTCTTCCTTTAAATTTTAGTTGCTAGTTCTCAACTTCTTAAAAGGTTTGTAAGTCTCGGCAAGAAGTCAGAAATTCCAACTCTAAAATGAATTTTCTGACTCAATATTGAAAATAAATTCTTAAGTTTAGATGCTTAGGGGAAAAACAGCTGGAGAATTCAGGAGCCTCCCATATTTTAATATGAAGTGACGTCATTATGGTCAAGGCTTCCAAGAACTCCCTAAATTGTGTAGTTAAGCAACATCTCAAAGCAAAGTAAGGACTCTGGGAAGGTGGTATATTCCTCCTTAGTATACAGATTCAATTCCACGATAATTTTTCTGTCAGAGACCTGATTCAATTTTCTCCTTAGGTTAGAAAGTAGTCCAATATTAGACTACAGTATATCAAATGATGTGCATTTTCAAAGCTAAAGCTATGGATTTTCTGTGCTTAACACACTCTAAATTAGCTCCCATTTTATAGGATGTCTAGCGAGAAAAGGCTGCTTTCCTCTTCAAAGTATTTAACTGCAGATTGTATGGGGTTTCTTTAAAAGTGTGGTTTCATTTGCAATTTTACAATTCAGGAAAGTAATCATACAGAGAAAGTAGGCAAGATAGCTAAATTTTAGAGCACTGGGTAGGTCAAAGTTTATGGTTCAGAAACTGAGGATCATCTCAGTCAAAGGCTATGGAGAAAAAAAAAAAATACTGGTGTTGGTTCACAACTAGCCCACCAATGGCTATATATCTGTTTAAGGATGACAAGCTGACTAAAATCAACTGGAATTTCTAAGGCACTTCCATCCTTATCATTCAAATGCAAAAACTACAAGGCCACCTGCAATTCACATGTGTTATTTCAAATGGTGGCTGCTTGTTTTACTCAGAATTGTCAATACATAGGATTCTTGATAAACTGTATTGCCAAGTTTATTCATCTGCAGTGCCCTTTACTCACCTGATGCACCCCTTGCCACTTGTTCTTGTGGACCCCATGGCAGCAGGGACTTTTATTCAGTTGCCCACCCCCACTGCACTCAAGACAGACAGACAGACAGACAGACACACACACACACACACAACCTATGCACATGCTCCCCCACCAAAACACACTTAAGTTCCCCCAAACTGTATTTGGTAATCTCCTTACTCATTTAAAACATCAATATGAGTTAGTTAAGTCATTTATGTGTTCATTTCTTGAAGTTTGAAAATGGGTTAAATAGAGCTCATGTTTGAAAATAAAACGTTAAAGGAAGCTTCTTTCAGGATCAGAGAAATGGTTTGATATTCAAGGAACAACATTTGAATAAGCACTTCTAAAGCCAGATTAAGTTTTTAAGCAGTTGCTAAAAAATTAATGAGGTTTAATGTGACCTATTTAAAAGAAACAGTTCTTTGTTGTGTTCCATTAGAAGGCTAATCCACCTATGGAAAATACAAAAAAAAAAAAAATAACAACAAAAAACAAAACAACAACAACCCAACATCCTACCTCCTTACCCTTTCCTTATTGGCTCATACCTATCTACGAAAATCAAGGGGAATTACTTCAGAGGAGGAAGAGAATAAAGTGGGTCAACAGTGTACAGTTATGGGGGAGAGCTTCACACCCAACATTACTGAAGTTTAGCTGGAAAATTGGGATTCATTTTGTCCCCAGAGCAACAGAAGGCCCTCCTTCCCTTTCATCCTTAGATGCTGTAGTTGTGACGGTTAGAAGCGGATATGGTTCAAGTCTCTCCTTCCTCAAGTCTCACCGTCCTCCTGCCCCTTATATAGCGACTCTGTGGTCCTATCAGGGTGACTTCAGTTCTCCTGAGAGAGGCATCTTGTAAGCTGAGACAGTTCTGAGACCTACTCCATCAGGACAATGCCACAGACCCTGTGGCTGGTCAATGGATGTTAAGTGACTGCCAGGGTGGCCTGACCACTCCCAATGGACCACAAATGCTGATCTCAGAATCTCTGGCACTTTCTAAAATGTGGCTGAGCAGTAATTTGGAAGCCTAAACTCTGACTTCAGGAATTCATAAGAACAACCAATGTTTTACAAACTCAACAGAAAGTAAAATAAACAAACCCAGGGTTTTATGCTCCCTCTAGTTATTTTTATGGCAATCTTTCAAACTAGTTCAAAATGTTCAGTCCTTTACTTTCTCAAGAAAGACTGCATGGGACGGGGGAGAAAATAATTATTTGATAGTAACTGGCATACAGTGTAATTCACCATGGGGAAATAGCAAATTAGAAGGAAGCTTTGTGGTGAAACAGTATAGGTGTCTTCCAGGATGGTATTGAAGTCTGGCTCCTTCCCAACCTTCTCATTGAGGAAGGCCTAGTAATAAAAACAAGGATGTTTATATTTACCCAGAAGTGTGCATGGCAATTGACCATCATGGTTCTCTCAATGAGCTCATCAGGACATTCCAGAAGGTGATGCCCAGAGACCACGCCGGCATTATTGACCAGGACTGAGACCTCGCCAACCTCCTTGCGGACCCTTTCTGCAGTCAGGTAGACATTCTCCCTTTTTCCCACATCACAGGTGTAGGTAAAAACCTGCAAGTTACAGTGGGGCAGAATTTCTTCCTCACCATTTCCAGCTGTCCTCGGAAGTCCAGATGAAGGGGGAGAAAATGGAACAGAGAAAGGGTGGGGGGTGCAAAATGTGAGTCACGTGGCAATCAGTAGGACAAAGATCACACAAAACAAAAATACTACAGTGAGCTTCAGATTTCTAACACCATAAGGCTTGCCAATGACTGAACTTACAGCTGCCTTCCTCCCCCAAGAGTCTTTGGGAATTATAGCAATTTACTGGATAACTTTGCTTAGGGGAAAATCATGTAATTGTGACAAGCCCAATACAAGTCAGACCTCATGGGATCAGCTTCCTGGAGCTAAAGACACCTGGAAAGAACTGATCTCAGCCCAGAGAATAACACCTCCTCCTCCCAAACACAAATAATGCACACTCCTCTTTTTTTGAGGACCAGGGGCCAGAACCGGCTCTTTTTCTTTTAGTAAGAGCACCTTCAAAATGGGAACTCTCCTTAAGGCTCACAAATCAAAACCGTAGCTAACAATCTGAAGTCATCCAAACCCAAGAAATGAACCTAAAGTTTCTCATGAAAGAATGGAGGTCACTGGTTTGTTTTAACTGGAATCTCCGAGTTCTCCTCAGAAGCACCTCGCATAAATCAAGTTTACAGGTAAATATGCAATTTTACCACAGAAGATCTCAGTTTTGAAAGCCCAAATCTCTTTCCTGGTTTTTGAATACCTTTATCTTTTAGGTTTCAGCAGGGAACACAAAAATCTGTATTTGCTACCCTACCATACCACTTTTGAAAATGTAACAGTTTTGACCTTTGCTTTTCTGGCCTAAAAGGCAGGTGCCAATACTTATGGTGAAAATTGATCGATATGGGGGGAGGGGTGGGGTCCAAGTTAATCTCCTCCGTATAGTTCTATGTATTTTCCGGAAATAAAAAATTTTGTCAAAGAGCAAGAGCCATTATCAAATTTCCTGGACCAATATTTACGGTTGGTTATGGTCTCCGCATTGGCTTAAAAAACAAGAAATAAAAAACAAAACCCCTCAGATTCAGGTGAGTTAATAAGTATACAGTGAGGCAGATTTCCTGAGGTTATCAAAAACACGGAATAAATTTACAATGAGGCTTAAATCCTCCAAGCGCTTTCCAAGAGGCAGCACACCTTTCAATCAGGCTGAGTATGTAACTAAAGCACTTACCTGTCTGTGGTGCAACAATGTAATTATTTTCTGGCGGCTAAAGTTATAGTGAAATCATCAATGCCGCCTTAGCCCCAGCGGTTCAGACCACAGTAACACACAGACATGCATCAGTCGAGTCTGAGAACAACTTCCCAGATTCCTTAGTTTCCCATCATCGCAAAAGCGAGTGAGCCATTTCTTAAGGATTCACACCTGTGCTAACAAGCGCTGCCTTCCCGATATCCCCAGAGGGTTTAGGAAACCCGACATTCGCCCCCAAAGAGGACCCCCGTAAAGACAAGGGTTCGGCACACCTTCCCCCTTCTAGGACAGAGGTGACCGTGCTCCTTTCCCAGGGGGCCAGCTCCACTCGCCGAAGACGAGCCGGGCTGACCAGGGCAATGGGGTTTGGGGCCCTCCCGGGGAGGGCTCGGGGGTGGGGCGAGGCTTGATCCGGCGCAGGTCCGAGTTACCTTGCAGCGCCGCGGCGTCGGCCGCCTCCAGGTCTCGGTAGATGTGGCGCACCATGCCCGCCGTCTCCTCGTTGCTCTGAGTATTGATGTCCCAGAGCACCAGCAGCGCCCGGCGCCGGGCGAACTCGAGCGCGAAGAGGCGGCCCAGGCCGCTGCCGGCGCCCGTGATGAGGCACACCTGGCCGGCCACGCTCTTCTCCTTGGGCCGCACCAGCCAGCGCGCCGCGGCCAGCACGAACGCCCAGAGCACTTTGAAAGTGACCACGAAGAACTCCACCACGATGTTCATCGCGACGCCCGGAACCCCGCACGAGTCCAGCGTCCGCGTCCGCGCTCACCCCGCGCAGGGCAGCCCGGCTCCCGGCCCCAGGGCGTTTGTCAGAGCCGCTCAGACCAGAAGGCTGCGCCCCGCGCCCTCTCTCGAGGTGCCCTCCGGGCTGGAGTGCGCGGCGCCGCTCCCTGCTCGCGCGGGGCCACTCCCGCCCGGGCTCGGCGCGGTGGCCCCGGGGTTGTGCCCGCCGCGGCAGCCGCCCGGCTCGGCGCCTCCTGCCGGCGGCCGCCCGCCCGCCCGCCCGTCCCGCAGCGCCCGCCCGGCCGGTCCCGCTGCAGCGGCGGTGACAGCCGCGAGTTAGTCGGCGCGCGCTGCCCTCATGGCCAAGCCGCCGCCGCCCGAGCGTCCCCGGAGCCGGCGCGGCGGCTCCCTCTCACCCCGGGGGAGGGGCGCGCAGCGGAGACCGCACGGGCCCGCCGGCCGCCTCGGGAGTTGTCAACTTGACCCAAGTTGCGAGAGGGTGGGAGAGTGGGGTGCGGGGCAGCGGGAGCGCCGGGAAGGGGCGACTCGCTCGGCGCAGTCGACCGCTGCCCAACGGCTTGCAGCTGCCCCCGCGGTCTCGTGTCCCCTGCCCTGCACTCCCCACGGCTGTCACTTGGGCACTGGGCTCCGCAGCGCAGCGCCGCTTGCAAGTCGGAGCGCTCCCGGCCGCCTCTGAGCGGGCTCCACGCTCCGAGCTATATAACCCTCGACCGGGAAGAGCCGGCGGCGGCATCGGCCCTCCCTCCGCTCGGCCCTCCCCGCCCCCGGGCGCACCCCGCCCCCGGCCCAGCCCCCCGCCCGCCCGCAGCCGTCCGCCGAACCGCGGCGGGGCAGCCCCTCTCACATGGCCGTGGCTGCAGCCTCCAGCCTCGTCGCACCTCCCTACACAGCTCACGCCCCCTGCCTTGGGGTGTCCCGGCCTCCGCCGGCCAGGCCTGACGGTCTGCAGTGCCCGAGCCATCCTCCTCCTGCCGTCGGGTCCTCGCTTGTCCCTATTTCGCCACTTTGGTTAAGCGTGGGACTCGGACGGTCACCCCTGCGATCAGGCGCCGCGGAAGACAGCCCTGCAGGCTGGCGGAACGAATAGAAGGACCTCGGCAGCGCGGCAGTAGAGTGCCGGTTTATGGCTGGGGCTGGCAGAGCCGAGAAGCCCGTCAAAAGCCGGGTCTCGGAAGCGACTTAGAATCGCACCTAACCATCCGGAACATGGGCCAAAAGGCTCTCGTTTTCCCTGGCTGTAATCACCACTGCAGTGGTTGCCTACAGTCCGTCAAGCCTTGCCCTCCCCATGCAGTGAAAATGGGGCATGCCGGGATTTGTAGTTCGCGCCTGTGTGGCGTGTCATTTGCGTACATTACTGGGTGGAATACGAGAAGGTACCCAGTCAACGCAGCCTAGAGACTAGGACCCCGAGTAGTAAAGGTGTCAGCACTCTGTGCTCTTGTCATATTGATTAAAGAGTCTAGTGGGTGCATGTATTTCCCATACAAATTTTACCCGAAAGTCGATCGTAAGGGGCTGAATCAGGCAGTTCTCAATTTTGCGTCTGCAGGACGAGTTCTCAGTTCCGAGTTCTTTTCTGGCTTAGCCTGGGACACCTCTGAGTTGTGGGGCTTCGCGCTTGTCGTCTTTAAGTGGACAGCGCGCATGCGCTAACTTCCTCTTTTTCCGGCTGGAACCATGGAGGGTGCAGAGTAAGTAGCTCCTCGCCCACTCGAGAATCCTTCTCCATCCACGAATCCAGCGACTTTTTGTCTCGTTTTCCCTCGGTCTGGCTGTAGCCTGTACCTTTGCCCGTTTGTCTGTGTGTTTGTGACGCCCTGTGACGCTGGTGGAGGCGCCGGGCAAAAATAGGATGCAGATGGCCTTGGGTCAGAGGTTTTGGAGATACTGGGAACGCGATGTGAAAGCCTAACTATGTACGGGACCGGCGAGTTTTCCAATTCCCTTTCAAGGGAGGTGCAGAACCTTTGAATTGCGGTCATCTTAGCTCGTATTTGGCCCACTCGTCCCCGTCGTCAGGCCTTTGCTTTTAGCATGTGGAACTTCAGACCTGAACCATGGTGGTAGCTGGGAGGTGTTTGTTTGTTTGTTAATTTTCTTGAGAATTCCAGGCCCCCTTCTTGCAGTAGTTTCTCAGTCTGTGTTAACTTTGTTGTGGATATTTTAGTTGTCGGAGGTCAGGACAGATGTGAATTTATTGTATTTTCTGTGAATTCTGTGTATTTAAGTGAAGTGGTCTGTGTTAAAGGCGAAGATTATCGGCATAAAAACTCTCTAAACTCTGTTTTTCACCATAACCTGCTAGAGCAGCTGAAGATAGAAATGTTTAGAGCCAGTGAGGGTAGTGCTGCTAAATGGCAAAGCCTGTGCAATACAAGAGTAATGCGGTATTGTGTGCTGTTGGAGCTATTAATAAAGTTCTGTTTGCTAACGCCAGAGAGAAGAAAAAGAAGGTTCCTGCTGTGCCAGAAACTCTCAAGAAAAAGCGAAGGAATTTCGCAGAGTTGAAGATCAAGCGTCTGAGAAAGAAATTTGCCCAAAAAATGGTAGGTAAATTTTTTTAAGGCACTTGTAAAGAGACGCCTTGTGTTTGGGTTGAAAATAGGTGAGTGTTCTTTCTCAGCAAGGCTTGTGGACTTCACCTACTGTACCAGTGAGCTGGATCATCGGCTTTTTAAAAGTGTTTTTAATTGGAGGTAGTGTCTGCATGTTGAAATGTTAACGCATGCTCTGACAAGGAAAAAGTTTCAAGGGGAAATTACTCTTTCTTCTGAAGAACGGGTGGTGGTGACTGTATTTGGGAGCTAAGAATCAGATGAATAACTGGCATTGGTTTTCAGCTTCGAAAGGCAAGGAGGAAGCTTATTTATGAAAAAGCTAAGCATTACCACAAGGAATACAGGCAGATGTACAGAACTGAGATTCGAATGGCTAGAATGGCAAGAAAAGCTGGCAACTTCTACGTACCTGCTGAACCCAAATTGGCATTTGTCATCAGGATCCGAGGGTAAGTTCAGTTTTAACCGCATTCTGGTTTTGAAGGGAAAGTTACACAGTCTCAGCAAAACTTCCCGTTAACTTCTTGGGAGCGTTGGTTCTGGAACATTGGAATAGAGATATTTTGGTCATAGCTAGAACGGGGTGGGGGGGGGTAGTATTTTAATGGTTTAGTTGCAAGTGCTGTGTCCAAAGCTCTCTGAGCATCTGAGTTTTGTTCAGTGTCCTGGATATTATTTTCAAAAGAAGCTAACAAAGACAAATACAAAGGTAGGATGGGGTAAAAGGGCCTGGGGAAGTTTGAAGTGTCAAAGGTATGTATCAAAGATCACTTATTTGTGAAAGAGGCAGGTTGGGACATGGGCTAGAATAAGCTAAGAAATGCCAGCGGTCTTCGTAACAATTCCTGTTTATTTAGGTGGGACTTGAGTTGTGCCGAATCATAATGGTTACTTTCTTATCCTCTATTAATAATTGGGTTAAAGCTCAGTGCATTTTGTCCTTTTTTTTCACTGCAGTATCAATGGTGTGAGCCCAAAGGTTCGAAAGGTGTTGCAGCTTCTTCGCCTTCGCCAGATCTTCAATGGCACCTTTGTTAAGCTCAACAAGGCTTCAGTTAACATGCTAAGGATTGTGGAACCATATATTGCATGGGGGTAAGTCTGTCTTTTCCTTTGAGTTCTTTTTGGCAAATTGGCTCTGTTGACGAGGTGCATTTGAGGTGTTCTGATGGTGATAACCTTATTATATTTGGTCATTTATGTCTGTTTTTCATATATCAGGTACCCAAACCTGAAGTCAGTGAATGAATTGATCTACAAGCGTGGTTATGGCAAAATCAACAAGAAGCGAATTGCCCTGACAGATAACACATTGATCGCTCGATCTCTTGGTAGGTTCTACCTATTTGGGGAAAGGTTTGATAATTAGACAAAGTTGATTTTTCTGTCAATGAATCTTCCCATGTTCTCTACAATGCAGAAGTTTATGGAAGATGTAAGTTAAGATTTCGTTGGCTTAAGTATTTGTAAATACAGCCGTGTATTTCCTTCTTTGTTGCTTTATTCTTAATTTACTTTAAACTATCATAGCCTCTGATTGTCCTTGCTGGATATCTTAATCTGTAAAAACAGCTAGCAATTTTTAATGATCTTAATGTTCAGGTAAATACGGCATCATCTGCATGGAGGATCTGATTCATGAGATCTACACTGTTGGAAAACGTTTCAAAGAAGCAAACAACTTTTTATGGCCCTTCAAGTTATCTTCTCCACGAGGGGGAATGAAGAAGAAGACCACCCATTTTGTAGAAGGTGGAGATGCTGGCAACAGGGAAGACCAGATCAATAGGCTTATTAGAAGAATGAACTAAGGTGAGTAGCTTCATCTCGATAGAAGTTTACTTAGTAATAAGGGTAAAAGTGGTGTTAGTCTCCTACTTTTTCTGTTAAATATTGATAAGGGTTTGGTTGGGTTCTAAGCAATATTGTTTAAGGGGAAAAAGCCAACCATGTTATCTGTACAGTTGGTTTGATTGTTCCTTCCTTTTGAGGGCATTTATGGAGGAAAGAAAAGGCCCAGGGTTTTATCCTACTTAATGGAAATTGAAGTACTTTCTTATAATTTCCTCATTTATGTTAATTCTAATCTATCAAGGTGGTTTCTTTAATGAGTTTTTTTTTTTCCCCCCTTTCAGGTATCCACCATGATTATTTTTGTAATCTGGTCAGTTAATAAACGACTACTTTCAAATTAAAAATGTGTTGTGACTTTTTGCTAGACTCTGCTGTCTAACTATTGGGACAAATCTTGATGTGTGATAAGAGTAAGCCGTCTTTTTCTTAAACTTTTAAAATTTTTATTTATTTTGAGAGAGAATCCCAAGCAGGCTCCAGGGATTGAATGAACTGTGCCAAGTTTTGCCTTTGTGTACGAAACTAGGGTCTGGTTTGTATTTTGGTGGAAAACATTCCTTGGGTTTATTAAAAACTCTCTTGTGAAAAGAAAAAATCTTTCCACTTTTTTTTTTTTTTTTTTTAATTTTTCACTTTTCAGTTGTGCTGCTGAGTTAGCCAAGATGGGTCTGTTCTAAGAAAGCCTGTTTCATAGACTTATGTGCGTGATTTATAGGTAAGGTAATAAAAATTGAATTATACTGTTGATGAAATTCCATCTGCTGAGGCTTGGTTTTTCTATAAAGTACTGTGTGAACATGTTTTCCTTTTGCATTCCTTTTTTGTTTTTTGCTGTGTATCTTCACCTATCCAGGTGAGTTTCTGATAGTGCCATTATATATGTTAGAAAAGGAAAAATGAAATTGCTGCCCATGGATGCCACTTATTTTGGAGCACCCTCAGAACTCCTAATGAAACTAGTGAGCAAAAGCTTGAAATAGAAAAGATTAGGTATTTTATAAGTAACATTTTTATGTATTGTATATATCTCAGATTAGTGAGCTGCAGGTTTTCGGTATAGAACATGTGAAGTAAGTACACCTAATAAAAGAAGTTTTTGCAGTCTTCATTGTGCCAGTGGTGTGATGAACAGGTGCCCTGTTCATTCCTTTGACACTTGCACTAGGATCGTTACTTCTTAGTATTTATATTTAATAATTCAAATTCTCTAGACTTGGAAGCAATCTCTGAATTAGTGAGTTTATGGTCAGTGAATTCAGAAAAATTGAGAAGATTCTTTATAAAATCAGTGTTACATGTTTGAGTGTGTCAGGGTTTTGCAAGAAATAGGGTATCTTGGTAAACACTATGAATAGTCTGGTACATTTGTTAATAGCCCACGAATGGTGGACACATCACGCAAAGTAGCGAAGCTTTTGAAGCTGGTAAGGAATAGGAACGTGTAGGTTAAAAAAACTGACAAAGTATATTGGCTGTATGTGTGTTCTCTGCAGGCACTTTTCTGTTTTCCGTCTGGGAAATCCAGTTCTCCATATAAATTACTTTCAAAGTGGGGCCAGAGGCTGAGTAGGGAGGAGTTGGCAGATGTCTAATACCACTATAGAAAACTCTCAAACACTTGCTTCAGAAAAGGGGTATGAAAAGATTTTGTGAACTGTTAAAACTTCTTGAAATGCAGCTGGAAAAGCTAACTTAAAAAAGCTACCTCCTCACCTAAAAGGGACTGTCCACTAGAAGGCTAACCAAACTTTGAAAGTCTGGGTCCTGCCCAGCAGGTTGTCCTACAAAAATTCACCCCACAAATGTAAATTTGCATTTCTACCCTTTAACATTCCAGCTTCATAAAAATCTTCTGCTAATTACCCCAGTCTCTTCAAGTCACAAAGTTTAGTTGTGCTCACTGGTTTTTTAGCAGGTGTTCCCTCAAATTACTTACCTTTGAAAGTTCCTTCATGGTTGGCTGGATTGAGTGCTGGCTCTGAAGCCAAACTGGTTCATACCCAGCCTTCACTTAATCATTTGGGCCAATAAATCTGTTTCTTAGCAAAATAGGGGAAATTGTGCATAATACCATAGGATTTTAATGATGTCAGTTCATGTAAAATGCTTACAGCAGTTCCTGGCTAAAAGTACTAAGTAAATACTATGCAACGTGAGCACCTCGCAGGGGCATACAAATGGAGATGGCCTCTACTTTCTCGTGTGTCAGTCTAATGGGCAAGGTAGACAACGCAAGTAATGTGAGATAAGTGCTACAGGGATGTCTAGATGTATCTGCTTTTTGGGGTGTTGGAACAACCTGTGGGGGAAATTGACAACATTCTACCCCCACTGTTTGCATTACAGATTTGGTATCAAACCAGCCAAAACATTGCTTTCATACAGGTGCCTCCCTTCTCTAGGGTAATAAAACATGTAAGGCCAGCCTTTTTGTCCCTCCTAACCAGTACCTGACAGAGTAGGTGCTAAGTTTTTGTTTACTGTTGGTGCTGTAACAAATTACAAACTTTGACTTAAAACTCAGATTTATTGTCTTTAACAATTTCAGGGGTAAGAAACCTAGATTTGGTTTCACTGGGCTAAATTGGTGTCAGTAGGCCTGCCTACCGTAGCTCTGAAGGCTAGAAGAGAATCATTTTCTTCCATTTTCTAGCAACCACTTGGCATTTCTTGGCTTATAGGCAGGCCATGCCTCAGTCTTCAAAGTGTAAGCAATCTCTCCTTCCATTCTTCCATCATCACTGGCTCTGATCCTCTGCCTCCTCCCTCTTATAAGAACCCTTGTGATCAAATTGTGCCACCCAGATAATCCAGGATAATCTCTCCATCTCAAATTCCTTAATTTAAGTACATCAGCAAAGTCTCTACATTAAGCAGCGTGTTCGCAGGTTCCAGAAATCATGCCAGGGAAGTGTTTTGGGAGGGCTATGTGATCTTTGTAGCAGGTAGCTATATTTTTTCTTGTTCCTCAAAAATGACAAGCTTCTAATGTAGGGTCTTGGCCCTTGTAATCTTCTGTCTGGAACACTCAGCCCTCAGGTCTTTGTACATTGCTTCTTTTTCGTTCTGGAAAAGGGTTTTTTCTCTGACACATCTCCATATAACCCTGTATTTTTCATAGTACTTTTTATTACCTGCAATACTTTTTCCATTTATTCTTGTTGCTTTTCACAGCCTCGCAAAGTTTTGAGAATATGTACCGAAACCACTGTAAGGTTTGAGCGTTTGCCGTCTGTTCTAGCACTTAGAATAGACCTGTTGCATTGCAGGCCTTTTGCTTTTTTGATTGACTCGAGCCTCTTAAGAGTAATAGCAATTTTGGGGCGCTTGGGTGGCTCAGTCCATTAAGTGTCAGACTTCAGCTTAGGTCATGATCTCGCGGTTCATGAGTTCAAGCCCTGCATCAGCTCTGCTGACAGAGCCTGGAGCCTGCTTTCCATTCTGTGTTTCTCTCTCTCTCTCTCTCTCTCTCTCTCTCTCTCTCTCTCTCCTTCCCCAGCTTGCACTCTCTCTCAAAAATAAGTAAACACTAAAAGTAAATGAATAAACCAAAAAGTAATAGCAATTTAAAATTTGGATTTTCCAGTTGCTGGCATGTTATTCTTGATGAATGCTGAGAGGAGTGGCGCCTGCATTGTGGATTCATGGGTATATGTATTACTGTAAAGGACTCAAAAAGTGAGTTATTGTGTAGGGATAATAGTTTGTGAAAATAGAACAGCATGTTAGGGGAATATAAGTGATGGTTCATGCTGTGCAGATTGGGAAATTTCACAAAGGAGGTAGAATTTGGACACCTGGTGATAGAAGAGCAGGCAGGAGCCAACAGTTGGGAGACAATGCAGTGGCAGATGTGATAGCAAAACTCAAGAGCAGACCATTTAATAACAGTTGATCACGTATTGACTGCTAGTGTACACTTAATCCACATAATCCTCCCTCAATTGTCTCCATTTTGCAATCACAAAACCGATTAATTGGGGGATGGGTCCCAGGCCTTGCCCTTTAAATTCTCCACGTGAGTTTTAATGTGCAGCCTATTCCATTAGGTAAGTATACCACTGTCCCCGTTTTTAAGATGAGGGGTTAACTTTTCCTCCCCCAGGATCACCCAAATAAGTGGTGTGGCTAGTATAGGTTCCAGGCCTAATTTGAGTTTTCTTAACCAGAGGAGCTAAGGAAGGTGAGTAGGGAGCTTGATGAAAACAGAAAAGTGTGTTTGGGAGCACCTTCAGGTTTGTCGAACCTGAAACCGTGTATTTTACTAGGGCTAAACTTGCAGCCCTATTTGGGGTCAAGAAATGGAGGCAGAGGGTTTAGAATATAATTTGGCAAAAGTATTGATGCTAAGATCCTACCGCGCAAGTCAAGGTGCTAGGCTTAACTGGGGAGAGGACACCTAACCTTTCACCAAAGAACTTAGACAAAGGACATATAGAACATGGAATGCGGGTTGCCATGGTGAGGGGACTGGGGGTGGGGGATGGGGCGGGGATGACTGTCAACCTAAGATGGGCTGGGCAAGTATTGCTGGGCTGTTTGAAAGTTCCAGACTCATCAATACACCGGAGAGCCTGGTTAGTTTGAATCTTAAAAAGGCAACCCAGGGAACTGCATATCACCAACCTGGTCCAGCCGCCCACTACCCACCCTGTCGATGCATGACACAACTTTTCGTGCCCCACTGACCTTGTGCCACCACTGACTCCTATACACCCGGCCTTGTTTCAGCACCCTCCCTCCCACCCCTGCAGCTGTGACTGCAAAGGCCGTGGCACCGATAGTAGTGAGTCCTAGCGGCCTCTTAGCCGCCCAAGTGCTTTCCTGGCGCGGCACCCCAACTGTTGGTCCCTGCTACTGGGGCCGCGGCCGGTGACCTCGCGCGGGAGGCAGCCGGAAGCCCCTGGCGCCTGGCAACCGGCACGCAACGGGCGGGCGGGGCTGCAGCCACCGGAGCCGCAGGCCGGGCCGGGCGGGGCTGAGCGGCGGGCGTGCCGCGCTCCCGAGCGTCGCCGGGCTGCCGGCCGCCGAGCATGTTCGCCCCGAGAGCCGCGCCCCTGAGAGCGACGGGCTGCCCGCCCCGCCCCGCCGCCACGGCCAGCCCCGCGCCCAGGCCGGGTTGAGCCAGGGGCTCGGGTCGGCTGGGGGCCGTCGCTGGCTCCCGCGCTGTCCGCTGCCCCCCTTGGTTCCGCCGCGGGAGCCTCAGACCTGGGCACCACCGCCGAGGTCCAGGCACGCGAAGAAGCCCCGCCCCTCCGCGGTGGATCTGTGGGGACAGTGAGTGCGGGCGATCTCCGGGGGAGCCCCGGCCGAGGGACTCCGGGGGCGCAGAGGACCTTGCAGGGGCAGGGCTGAAGGGGAGGTGGGGGCCCAAGAGGTCAGCTGGTCAGGCCCCTTCCTGGGCAGGGGAAACTAGCCCAGCGAGGCTCGTGGGTCACTCCAGGGATTCTCTTGACGCACTTGGAGGGGGGCTGCCGGGTATGCGGGGGCTGAAGGACCGGACCAAGGCTGCTGGAGCGGAGAAACCCGGGCACCGAGGACCGGCCTGCCAGATCTGTACGTGTCCACACTCCTCAAGCTCCGTACAGGCTGTAGCGTGGACATCCGTGCGTCAAGTGGACACGCCCTTACAGGGTGGCCCTCCCAGCCCGCCCAGGATTTAAACTGAAGCGGGGCGAGGGAGAATGTGTTTACCCTCTGCCCTTGACTGCCACCGTACTTCCCTCATTTTCCCTCTTGCACCCCGCCCTGTGCAGCAGAGCTTGGGACGGTCAGCGTCTTAGCTCTGGCCCCGTTTTCACCGCCGATTTTGCTTTGTGCCATTTCTGATTTACCTGGAGTTTGTTGTTGGTTACTTTTTTCGTGGGTTAAAAATACTAGAAAAAAATTGTGCAATGTAGAGAGTCTGTTCTATTGTATGGGTCATTCTACCCTGCAACCTTTTTGGGGTCATTAAACATGAAAACGGAAGCCTCTGTCCAAAGAAATGCAATTTGGCCACCATTTTCAGGGTATTGTCCTCTGCGAAGCACAAGAATTCCTGCCCTGCTTTGACTTTTATCTGCATTGCTAATGGTGAATTTAAATCGCCCTTTCCGGCGGCATTTCTTCAAAAGTACTCCTGACATTTCTTTTTTTGAGTTCTTACATTTTTGAAATTACATTATAATACATTAGTAGTTGTCATTCAAACAGAAGTATATAGCCTTAGAGATGAAAGCCCTCTTTACCTTTTCCTTCTTTCTTTCTAAGACTTCTTAGAATTATTTTAGTGTTTATCTTTCTACTCTTTTTGCATCTGTTCTTTCTATCATCATTGGAATCATATCTTTTGAGAAGTTGTCCTTTTCACTTGACATGTGGCAGATACCTTTCCTCTCAGTGTATTTAGGTCTGCATTGATGTGGTAGAGGTGATCTGTATGTAATTTATTGTATTGTAATTTACGTAACCATTCCTCATTAAGATTGGTTCCAATCTTTCCTTGTTACAAATAATGCAACGGTGAACATTCCCATACATGGGAACAGTTCTATAAAATGAATTCCTTGAAGCAGAATTGCTGGGTCAGATGTGTGTATGTAAGAAATTTTTGGTAGCATCTTGCCTTACAAAAACTCTTTACTAATTTATATTTCCATCAACAGACCGTGTTGGGAAAAATCTGTGTTCATTATTATTTAAAAAAAAATTAAAAACATAGTTTCCACTTGCTGAATATTTATCACATGTCCAGCACTGTGCTGAAAACTTTACATGCATTTTGAAATTTAATTCTCACTAACCCTATGAGAATCTGAGGCACTGTTATTTTCTTCATGACCCTATAGTTATGCAGCCATTGAAGGGCAGAATCAAGATTAGCATCCAGACTCATTTTACTCCAATTAAAATGTGTTCTTTGTTGGGTATGAATTCCTGGTCAGTAATTGACCGGAGAATTGTGTTTCATCGGGTTGTCTGAAGATTAAATGAGATCGTGCTTTTGGTGCTACAGTGTTATTAGCAGCTCTTTCTGCTCCCAACTCCTGTAGAATTGGACACGGTGCAGTGCTTTCCATGATTCTCGTTTCTCTGTATTGTCTGCCTCTCCAATCACCTCTCAGCCTTTTCTTTATCTTCCTCGTTTGTGTACATTTTAAGGAAATCTGGCTTTCTTCTCCCTCTCAAGTCTTCTTTGGCAACTTTAATCCAGTCTCTGGCCTTAATTCTTACTAGGTGAACCGATAACTCTTAAAATTTCTTCTCCCAACCAAAGCTACAGTCCTCAATTCCTACAATTTAGATCCAGTTTCCATAGCTCAGCCTGGATGTCCCGCACTCCTTTTATCTAAAACTGAGCTCTCTGTTGCTCTCCACCCCTAGACTAGCAATTTCTCTTTGCATGTAATTCATAATTCTCTTAGTCACCCAAGTTCACAGTCTCAGTCATCTTTGACTCTTTTGTCTTTGCTGAACCTCCTAAACTCAATCAACTTGTATTCTCACTGTTGCTACTCTAATGTAAGCCCTCTGGCCTCTTTTTAGTATAGTAACCTCTTAACTTAGATCCAGTCTCTGCCAGATCAATCTTCCTAAAGCTTAGCTGTGAATTTGCCGCACCTCTGTTCAAAACCCCACCAGTGCCTTCCTGTTGCTCAAAGAAGGAAGTGCAAACCTCATTGGCTGGCATTCAGATTCGTCTGTGATCTCCCCAATCTGCCATTTCTTTATCTCTCACAGCACCCCTATCTGAACCCCCTCTGTTCTCCAGGGCATCTTTCACATCTATATCTTTTCCTGGAATGCCCATACCAACATTTCTGCCTGTCTAAATTTTATCTGAATGTCATTTTCTAGCTTTTCCAAGTCTTTTTGGAACTTCTACGTGAAAATAATATCTGCTTTCTTTTAACCCTCCCGATGTGAGATAGCTATCTCCCCTCAGGCTGTAATGTCACACTCTGCCTTCTCTTACAGTTGTATGAGTGGCTACTGTTCTTCCTTTTGCATTGGAACTTCTGTGAAGGCAGAATCTCTATTTAGTTCATCTTCGTATTTGTCATGCACGTGGCATATTGATTCGCACATAGTACATGCTTAGTATATTTGAATAAGTGAGCTAATATCGTCACACTTGGGCATGTATTAGACTGTTGCTAGATATGGTGACAAACAGACCTCAACGTTTTAGTGACTTAACATGCAAAAGTTTATTCTTGCTCACCTAGCAATTCCAAGGCAGGTATTCCCGGTCAGCAGGCAGCTTTCTTCCAGTTGCTTGCAGGACCCAGACTCTACCATTTATTAACACTTCCCTATTATGTCACTGCAGTCAGCAGAAGGGAAGGGAGAAAGTACGGAGAAAGCGGACCTGCTTCTTAAAAGCTTCTTGCAGAGAGTATTACACATTACACTCACTCAAGTTCTGATCACAGGGAGGTAGCCATTTCTCAGAAACAACTCTATTCTCTGGAGGAGCAAGAGTTTTAGTAGACATTCCACCTTCTGTGTCAAAATTTCTACTTAGGAAAACCCGTGGGACTGCGCTTGACCATCCCTCGCTCAAAACAAAAGCAAGGCTCCCACTTTCCCAATCTGGTTAGGTTAGCAAATGCTCTCTGTTGTACCACAGAAATGAAACACAGCTTTATCATCAGGATTTATCATCATGGGGGCGCCTGGGTAGCTCAGTCGGTTGAGTGTCTGACTCTTGATCTCAGCTCAGGTCATGATCTCACAGTTCGGGATTTCAAGCCCTGCGTGGGGCTCGGTGCTGACAGAACAGAGCCTGCTTGGGATTCTCTCTCTCCCTCTTTCTCTCTCTCTCTCTGCCCCTCCCACACACTTTCTCTCTCAAGATAAATAAACTTAAAAAGAAATGTTTGTCATAATGAACTATAGCTGCTTGTTTACTTTGTTCCCCCCAACATGCTATACGCTTTTGCGTCTTCATCATTTTCGTATTTTAGCTCCTAGAACAATGACTGGCATTGTGGATAAATAAATAACTAGCTTTCTCACTGAATCCACAACTTGTCTTTATGTTCACTTGATAAATATTTTGCTTTAAACAAAGCTAAAAATAAAGATAATCTTACCATCTGCCCTTTGATGCTTGGGTTATTTTCAGCCTTTTTTCTTTTCTATTATAAAAAATGCAGGATTTGACATCCTTGAAGATAAATATTTGTATATATCAATGATCCTTCCTTTAGGATAAATACTTGGAAGTGGAGTAGATGGGCCAAAAGTATGTAAGATTATAAGGACATACATGTTGCTAGATTGCTTTCTGGAAGTATTATACCCATACATACACTGAAACTTTATGAGACCACCTGTTTTCCTTGAGCCCCATCTTACATTGTCTACTATTAGAGAAAACTCCTTGCCATTTTGGTTGGCAGAAGCCGTAGCTCATTATATTATTTTGCTTCTATTTGAGAACTAGTGAACTTTTATTGACCATTTGTATTTTTTTTTTTCTGAAATGAACTATCTGTTCTTTAGTAAATACATTTTCTATAGGGTCATTTTCTTTTTCTCTTTTTTTCTTTTTTTTTAAATTGAAAAAATATTTGGTTTTTATTTAAGAGACAGAGGGAGAGAGAAATGGTGCCTGAGTAGGGGAGGGGTAAAGAGACAGAGACACAGAATCTGCAGCAGGCTCCAGGCTGCAAGCTGTCAGCACAGAGCCCGACGCGGGGCTCAAACTCACAAACTGCGAGATCATGACCTGAGCCCGTTGGTTCCAATTGGTGCCATCCACTTGAACTATGGCAGGAAAAGAGTTTGCTGTTAAACCCTGCCAAAGTTGGACGCTTAACCAACTGAGCCACCCAGACACCCCTTTTTTATTTTTAAGTATCTTTATATATAAAAGAAGTCAAATTCATCAGTGTTTTTATGTCCTCATTTGAAAAGTTATGGGAACTTCTGAGCAGTGTGGCAGAATGAGCTGACAGGGAAGGGACTCCATTGTATTTCAGTATATTTCCAATGCTGGGTAAAATATAATAAGATAATTTATGGAAATGTAGCTGAGCTAGAGACCATGGGAAGGAAATCCCCAGGTGCCACAAATGAAGGAATGCTCACATAGGAAGCCACTGTTGAGCATCTGCCGAAAGCTGGAAGTCACAAAGGAGTACTGTTCCAGTTACTATGACTGCATCACAAATTTCTCCAAAACTTAGTCGTGGAAAACAACCATTTATTGTGCTCAGGGATTCTGTGGGTCAGGAATTCGGACAGTGCACAGCAGGGACAGCTTGGCTCTGCTTCATGATGTCTGGGGCCTCAGATGAAAGAATTGAAAGCTTGGGGTTAGAATCACCTGCAGGCTCATTCATTCCCATGTCTGATGGTTGATGCTGGCTGTGGACTGAGACCTTAGCTGTGCATGTCAGCTGCAACCTTATATGGTGGCTTCTTCTTGTCACCTGGCTTCCTCACAAAATGGTGGCTGGATTTCAAAGGTGAATATCCCAAGAGAGAGCCAGCGAAAGTTCTGTGGCCTTTTATGCCCTAGCCTTGGAAATCATGCAGTGTCACTTCTACTATACTTTATTGACTCACGAAGTTAGTTTCAGGGAGGGGGGAACACAGACCTCACCTCTTGAAGGAGGAATGTCACTATCACATTGAAGGAAGAACATGTAGGAATAGACATGTTTTAGTGCATCCTTCTTTGAAAAATACAACCTGGTACAGACACTGAGATGATAACTAGAAAAATGCCCCCTCATTGGCCTGAGGAGGTTACAAGGAAGCTTGCCATCCATGTGAACTATGGCAGGAAAAGAGTTCACTGTTAAACCCTACACATAGACTCTGCACAGCTTCATACCCACACAGCTCAAGTCTGGTGTCTGGTGTCACATTACCACATGCTTCAGAGACCACAGTCCAGGAAATTGACATATTAACTGGTCTGGCACCTCCAAAACCCAGGGCGAGACAGAGACTAATGGAAAACTCTGTATAGCAAAGTTCTCATAGCTCAGGGAATACTAGACTCCTATAAATAGCAATCTCTTTAAAGATGAGCTCACAAAGTTTACAAATTATATAAGGAAATAAGCCCCAAAGAAGGAGACTTGGCAGATACAGGAAATGGGAGATGTAAACCACCAAACTGAATAGAACATCATGGGAAAATAGTTAAATTTGTAATATTCAAGGAGACGAAGGCATGGAAACCATAAGGCAAGAACAGGACAGTATGAAGAAAAAGAGGAGAGGTCTAGGGTTACAGCTTTACCCCGAAAGGAAAAGAGGAGGAGAGGAAGAGGTGTTGAGTCAAGCTGTCCCTCTCATACCCAGCCATTACACTTGATTCTTGGCCTATGATAATAATCATGATAATTATGATAATAATAGCAGCCATCACATGTTTCTGCATATAAAGACACCTTTACTGCAGTCTGAACTGAAGGTTCGTTTTTGAGAAGTAAAGCAGCATACTAGGCATTTAGCTAGATGCTTTTTTAAAATTACCTTTAAACTTCACAATAACTCTGTAAGGTAGAGCTTATTAGTTCCCTAGGTAGGGAGACTGAGGCATGGAAAGCTTAATAAAATGAATATTTTTCCCTATCCAGGAATAGATGACAGGAATAGGGATTATATAGGTGGATAGGATGTATTGTAAATAAGTTGCTGTCAGAAAAATGGCACCAATAGAATTGCTTCACTCAGGGTTGGCACACACCTTCAATTTGTAAAAAAACCATTATCTGTGAAGTATAATAAAGCAAAGAACAATAAAAGAAGATAAGCCTGTACATGTGTGTATTATACATATTTAATATATTTAGGTTCATTGAAGTTAATATTCTTATTCACGCTTATAATTCTCATTTTTGGTCGGTTGGGAACCTTTTTAGGTTGATGACTAATGATTATAATCTTCATTGATAGATTACTAGGTCTCTGGAATGGCAGTATGTTCTAGGCTCGTCTTGTACATTTCCTTCCACAGACCTGGAATCAGCTATTTCTTCAAGAGGCCCTGGTTGTCTGTGGCTTAAAAAAATTTTTTTTTAATGTAAATCCAAGTTAGTTAATATATAGTATAATAATGATTTCAGGAGTAGAATTTAGTGATTCATCACTTACATACAACACCCACTGCTCATCCCAACAAGTGTCCTCCTGAATGTCCATCACCCATTTAGCCCATCCCCCCACCCAACACCCTGCCAGCAACCGTTTGTTCTCTGTATTTAAGAGTCTCTTACAGTTTGTCTTCCTCTGTTTTTGTATTGTTTTTGCTTTCCTTCCTGTATGTTCATCTGTTTTGTTTCTTAAATTCCACATATGAGTGAAATCATGTACTTGTCTTTTCTGACTTATTTCCCTCAGCATGGTACACTGTAGTTCCATCCATATTGTTGCAAATGGCAAGATTTCATTCTTTTTGATCACCAGTAATATTCCATTGTATATATATACCAAATCTTCTTTATCTGTTCATCTGTCGATGGACATTTGGGCTCTTTTCCATGCTTTGGCTATTGTTGATAATGCTGCTATAAACATTGGGGTGCGTGTGCCCCTTCAAATCAGTGTTTTTGTATTTGTGGGTTTTTTAAGTCACATTTTAATTATTAGTTTTAGTGGACAGAGTTAGAAAACAGTTTTTTTGTCTTTTTTCTTTTTTAGATGAAAGTCTTATACTTCCAATTCGTAGTTGGGACTTCAGGGTTTTTGTTTAATTTTATTGATGTTAAGTCTGTATCTTTTTCTCACACTCTAAAAATCCTGGTTCCCATCAGCACCAGTATAAATGTTCATTTACTCAACCAGCTATCTTGAACTATAAAGTAAATACTATATATTGAGGGCATTGGAGCAGTAAGATAGAAGTGTATGGGGGTCCCTGATATCTTGGCACCGAAGCTTAGGTGTCTGGCCAGACTTTTATCTGAGGAAAAATCTTTTGTTTAAGCACATATTTTGGATTTTCTATCATTTGAAGACTGAATAGTACAGGTAACTACTATGGGTTTCCAATTTTTAAAGGATTAGTGTATGGCAAATGCATTTAATACCAACATGTTACTGAACTTACTATTGTCTTTGATACAGAAGACTTTTCAGAGTATTTTTCTCCCTCAATTGTTACCAAGAATGTCAACAGTTATTACTGTATTGTAGAATTGTGAAGATCTCAATTGTAGTATATTATCCTTTTTTTGATTTTTAGAACTGGTTTTGAGGGAGTGAATAAATTTTTATGTTTACTTAATAGAATTTTAAAAGTTGTCTCCAACACGTATTTTATATAGGCTATGATGTAGTGTTATGTATTGAATTTTGTCCCCCACCCCAAATTCATATGTCAAAGTCCTAACTCAACCTCTGAATATGACCTTATTTGGAGATAGGATCTTTACAGAGGTAATCAAGTTAATATGAGGTCATTAGAGTGGGCCCTAACCTAGTATGACCAGTGCCCTTATAAAAAGGGGTAATTTGGACACAAGACATGTATAGTGGGAAGGTGATGTGAAGACAAAGGGAGAGGACAGCCTTCTACAAGCTGAGGAGAAAGGCCTGGGACAGATCTTTTACTCACAGCCCTTAGATCAACCCAACCCTATTGACACTGATTTTGAACTTCCAGCCTCCGGAACTGTGAGACCCTAAATTTCTGTTGTTGAAGCCACCCAGTCTGTGGTACTTTGTTATGGAAGCACTGGCAAACTTATATGTAATTTCTTGTTGTTTTTTTTTTTTGCACTGTTTCCTTATTCTGCCTGCTGTTGTTTAATAGAAACATTTTTTTAAAAATATTTGATTGTAAAAGATATTTTTGATTCTTGCTCCCCCATCTCCTCCAGGATAATGCTTCATTAGTTCTTTTCCTCTTTTGTATTTTCAATCTCTCCTTTTTGATTGTCTTTATCCTTAGAGGACTATACTCATGCTCAAGAGTCTCTCACGTTTAAATACAGCTCTTTTGGCAGTATGTTGCTCTCTGATGAAATTGGTCATCACTTCCTTTTCTTTTCCTTTTTTATTTTATTTTATTTTATTTTTTTAATGTTTTTTAAAATTTATTTTTGAGACAGAGAGAGACAGAGCATGAGCAGGGAAGGGGTAGGGAGAGAGTGAGACACAGAATCCAAAGCAGGCTCCAGGCTCTGAGCTGTCAGCAGAGAGCCCGACGCGGGGCTCGAACTCACGGACTGTGAGATCATGTCCTGAACTGAAGTCGGACGCCCAACTGACTGAGCCACCCAGGCGCCCCTCCTTTTTTTATTTTTAAAGTTCATTCATTCATTCATTCATTCATTCATTCATTCATTATTGAGAGAAAGAGAGAGACCACAGGAGGGGCAGAGAGGGAGAAGGAGAGAGAATCCCAAGCAGGCTCCACACTGCCAGTGTGTAGCCTGATGTGGGGCTTGAACTCATGAACTGTGACATCATGACCTGAGCCAAAGTCAAGAGTCAAACACTTAACCAATTGAGCCACCCAGGCATCCCACCACTTCCTTTTTCTTAAAACTCTCTTTGCCTTTGGTTTTTATTGGCACCCCTTACTTGGTTCTTCTCTTTTGCCAGTCCTTTTTGGTCTTCTCTATGGTCAACAGATTCTTCTTCTGTCTTTCAAATATTAGTTGCCTTGGACTTGCTCTTATTCTTCATAACTCTTCACTTGTACACTCCACTCACCCTGGACAGCCTGATCTGTTCTCAAGGCTCTACCTGTGCTGATGCCTACCAAACTGAATGTCTTGGCTAACCTCACTCCCACCTCTGGATATCCCCTGCTGTGAATGTCACATAGGCACCTCAAACTTGTTTTATGCACAAGTGAATTTCTCTTCTCACTCACACTGGTTCCTCACCCCATCTTCCTAACTTTGTGAATAGTACCAGTCATATAGAGTCCCCAGGTCCTCTGGATGTCACCTCCTTCACCTCTACCCAGCTTGGCTTTCAGTCTGCTGTTTCTTTGGTTTAGGCCTTCACTACTAATGGGTTTTGAATGACTAGATTTAGGAGAAAAGAGAGGTTGTCGCTGTTGCCTACCAGCTTTCTACTTTGTGCCATCGAAGGATGGCAATGTCATGTACTATGTTAGGGAATACTGAGGGAAACAGATTTTGATGGGGTTAACATATTTTGAGGGAAAATATCTAATAAGTAGTCATTTATATGTGCCTATTGCTCAGAAGAGAGGCCTGAAGATACAGATTTAGGATTCTTTGAAGAATGTCAAGGAAGACGTCACTCTGGCCATGCTTAACTGCTTGCATTCCTTGTATAGAGCACTCTTTTTGATACCCCTGTGTCATCACCCAGCAGTGACACTCTAGAGTGCCCTGACCCACTCCCCCTGACCTGGAATTGGCTTAAGACTTAGCTTAAGGGTCATCTCCTCAAAGCCTTTCCTGAGAATTAACTACTCCCTTTGTGTTTCCACAGCACCCCTTATGCACCTTTTAACTTGAGATTTACTTTTTACCCAACACCAATATATTTTCTTTCCCACTCAAAACTTTTTGATGGATTTTCAGTGCACCTAGAATAAAATCCAAACTCTTTATGATGTATAAAGCCACAAAATATCTGATACCTGCTCTCTCTCCAGCCTTATCTTATTCCCTTCTTTGTTGTAAGCCATATATATAATTTAAAATTTTCTAGAAGCCACATTACAAAGGTAAAAAGAGACAGGTAAAATTAATTTAAATAATCTATTTTACTTGATTCAGCATATCCATATATTATCAACATAAAATCAAAATAAAAATGATTAATGAGATGGTTTACATTCTTTTTTTTCCATTCAAAGTCTGAAATCTGCTGTGTATTTCACACTTCCAGTACATCTCACTTCTGACTAGCCACATTTCAAGCGCTCAATAGCCACATATGGCTAGTGGCTATTCTATTGGACAGCATAGAAATTGATCTTTTTCTCCTTTAGAACATGCCAACCTTATTCTGGCTTTGGGCTCTTTGCACCCACTGTTCTCTTTGAGGAGAATTCTCTCCCTCCTTACGTTTTCTCTGAATATCTCTCCTTCTGGTCCGTTTGGATCTCTGCTCAAGACCACCTCATCTATATGGTCTTCCTTAGCTACCCAGTCCAAAGTACTTCCTTCCCCTTGGCACATTGCCATGATGAACTATAGTCAATCCTTAATATTCATGGGTTCTGTATTTGCTAATTCACCTACTCATTAAAATTTATTTGTAATTCAGAAATCAGTAGTTGTGGTGCATTCCCAGTCACTTGCAGACACATGCAGAGTTGTAAAAAATTTGGGTTGCCTGACATACACTTTGCCACTGAGGTCAAACAAGGTCATAGTCCACCTTCTTGTTACAGTGTTCATACTGTAAGGAAATGTCCTTTTCACTATCTATTTAGTGCCATGTGTTTTTACATGTTTGTGCTTTTTTTGGTGATTTTGCTAGAAGTGTAGTGCTGAAGTTCTGTCTGGTGTTCCTAAGCACAAGAAGATGATGCTGTGTCTTATGGAGAAAATACATGTGTTAGATAAGCTTCCTTCAGGCATGAGTTATACTGCTGTTGGCCATGGGTCTGATGTTAATGACTCAACAATATATATTAAATAAGGTATCTTTAAACAGAAACACACTAAAAAGAAAGTATTGGTCAGTTGATAAAAATGTTGTGACCAGAGGCTCACAGGAACCTAATTTCATATTTCCTCTAGGAGCAGTGGTTCTATATCTGCTACTTTAGCATTTATGGCAACTTTAGAGAACATAACTATTGTGAATAATAAGAATCAGCTATACTTTAGTTGTATTTTATCTAAAGTAAACTTTATTAATTTCTTTGCTCATTTAATGTCTATCTCCCCTTACTAAGCTTCAGAACAGAGACCTTATCTGGTCCCTGACATAGGATTGTCATAAATGAATGAATAGATGAATAAATAATGAATAATGAACAAATATTTAATTAACATGTCCTTCTAGTTCTAAGCTAGGTTATAAAAAGATAATCTTAATTTAAAAAAAATATTTGGAATATTTTTAATACAAAAAAATGTTTAAACACAACCATGTTTTGAGGTGCCTTGAAAATATAGTAATTGTTTTATAGCTGTTTTAAACAGTTAGTTTATCTCAATCCTGAGTCTCCTTACCATTAATTTGCAAAAGCATTTGTTTTGAGTGAGTTTTTATGGTCTGCCCTAGAACCTAATTAAAAAATCTCTTTCTCTGTGAGGTTTTTCTATCAGCCCTTTTTATTTTTTAATTTTTTTTAAAGTTTATTTATTTTGAGAGAGAGAGAGAACATGTACACAAGCAGGGGAGGGGCAGAGAGAGAGGGAGAGAATCCCAAGCAGGCTCCTTGCCGGCAGACACAGGGCTCAAACCCACGAACTGTGAGATTATGACCTGAGCCGAAATCAAGAGTTGGATGCTCAACCAACTGAACCACCCAGGTGCCCCACTCCTTTTTATTTTTTAAGACTTATAAAGTAACCTTAATTTTTCTCCCTCCACTATAGTTGGTTATGTTTTGAGGAAACATCGGATCAAAAATGTGTGTGTGTGTGTGTGTGTGTGTGTGTGTGTGTTTCCCAGCACATTCCTTAAGTTGTACATTCTTGCACCTGTGGGCTTTTTTACTCCTTTTAATTAAGGAAAATTTCAAACATAGACAAAAAACTGTAGAGATAATAGTATGATGAACCCTCTTGTATTCATTGTGTGAACCTTTTTAAAAATACTCCATGTTAAGAAAGTTTTCTCTTAACCTGGTTTGGAAAATATCCCCAGAGGCATTTAATTGTTAGTCTCTGGTTGTTTCTTCTGTCCTGATAGAGAGGTTACTAAGAAGAGAAGGAGGGTCTGCCTTGGGGCTGAAAGAAAACTCTCTGGTCATTTTCACCTTTACAAGTAAAAGGAGAAAGAAGGACTTAGAATAGAGTATGGACTGTGATTCTAAGAGTCTTTTAAGACTTTGAAAATTATAATTTACTCCATATTTGTCATTTAAAAAAAATTTTTTTAATTAAAATTTTAGTTAACATACAGCGCAATATTGGTTTCAGGAGTAGAATTCAGTGATTTATTGCTTACACATATTTTTTAACATTTTAATTTTTTTGTGGTAACATGAGATTTACCCTCTTAACATATTTTTAAGTGTAAAATACAGTATTGTTGTCTATAGGTACAATGTTGAACAGCAGATCTCTAGAATTTACTCATCTTGCATAATCGAAACTTTATACCCACTAATTAGTAGCTCCCCATTTTCTCCTCCCCCCAACCCCTGGAAACTACCATTCTGTGCTTCTATGAGTTTGACTATTTTAGATACCTCATATAAGTGGAATCTTGCAGTATTTGTCTTTCTATGACTGGCTTATTTCACTCAGCAGAATGTCCTCAAGGTTCATCATGTTGTTACATATTTCAAGATTTTATTCTTTTTCTGTGGCTGATTAATATCTCATTGTGTGTGTGTGTATATATATATATATATATATATATATATATATATATACCACGTATATATACCACAGATATATATACCACATATGTGGTATATATATCTCATTGTGTGTGTATATGTATATATATATATATATATATATATATATATATACACCACATTTTCTTTATTCATTCAGGTGTTGATGGATTTTTAGATTGTTTTCACATCTTGGCCATTGTAAAGAGTGCCAACAGTGAGTATGGGAGTGCCGGTATCTCTTCGATATTCTGATTTCAGTTATTTTGGGTTAATACCCAGAAGTGGGATTGCTGGATCCTAGGGTAGTTCTACTTTTACTTTTTGAGGAACCTCCATACTCTGTTCCATAGTGGCTGCACCATTTTGCATTTCCACCAATAGTGGACAACAGTTCCAATTTCTCTACATCCTCATCAATACCTGTCTTTAAGAAAATTTTTTTAGGGCGCCTGGGTGGCTCATTCGGTAAAGTGTCTGACTCTTGATTTCAGCTCAGGTCATGATCTCGAGGGTCATGGGATCAAGCCCCACATCAGGCTCTGTGCTGACAGTGTGGAGCCTGCTTGGGGTTCTCTCCCTTTCTCTGTTCCCCTCCCCTGCTAGCACTTACTCTCTCTCTCTCTCTTAAAATAAATAAACATTAAACAATTTTTTTCTAGTAGCCATCATAATAGGTGTTAGGTGGTATCTCACTGTGCTTTTGATTTGCATTGCCCTGATGGTTAATGACATTGAGCATCTTTTCATATACCTTTTGGCCATTTGTATGTCTTCTTTGAAGAAATGTCTATTCAAGTCCAAGCCCATTTTTAACCAAGGTTATTAGTTTAGTTTTGTTTTGTTTTGCTTTGAAGTTATATATTTTGGATATTAGCCCCTTATCAGATATATGATTTGCAAATATTTTCTTCCTAATGTTTTTCTCCAGAGGTTTCCTTTTCACTCTGTTGATTGCTTCCTTTGCTATGCAGAAGCTTTTTAGTTTTATGTAGGTCCCACTTATCTATTTTTTGCTTTTATTTCCTGGGTCTTTGGTGTTATATCCATAAAATCCTTGCAAGATCAATGTCATGAAGATTTTCCCCTATGTTTTCTTATAGGAGTTTTACAGTTTTAGGTCTTAGGTTTAAGTCTTTAATCTATTTTGACTTGATTTTTGTACATGATGTAAGGTAAGGGTTCAGTTTCATTCTTTTGCATGTGGATAACTAGTTTTTCCAATGACATTTGTTGAAGACATTGCCTTTTCCTTATTGTGTACCCCTTGGTATCCTTGTCAAAGATCAGCTGACTGTATACATGTCGATTTACTTCTGGATTCTATTCTTCCTGTGGTCTGTTTTTTCTAACAGTACCATATTGTTTTAATTACTTTAGCTTTGTGATATATTTTGCAATTAGGAAGTTTGATGCCTCCAGCTTGATCTTCTTTCCAAGATTGTTTTGGCTATCTAGGGTCCTTTGTGAAGCCATATGAATTTTTGACTTGTTTTACTATTTATGTAAAAAATGCATTGGGATTTCAATTGCATTGAATCTGTTGATCATTTGGGGTAGTATGGTTATTTGGACAAAATTAAGTTCCAGTTTATAAACATGAGGGATGTCTTTCCATTTGTTTTTGTCTTTAATTTTTCATCACTGTTTTTCAGTGTATAAGTTGTTCTCTCCTTGGTTAAGTTTATTCCTAAGTATTTTTTTCTTTCTGATGCTATTGTAAATTTGGTTGTTTTCCTAATTTCCTTTTCAGATAGTTTATTGTCAGTGTATAAAAGTGCAAGTGATTTTTGTTTATTGATTTTGTATCCTGCAACTTTGTTGAATTCCTTTATTTGTTCTATCATTTTTTGGTGGAGTCTTTAGGGTTTCTGTCATCTGTATATAGGGATGGTTTTACTTCTTTTCCAGTCTAGATTCCTTTTTTTCCCTGATTACTCTGGCTATTACTTATAGTTGAATAGAAGCGGTAAGAGTGGTCATCCTTGCCTTATTCCTTACCTTAGAGGAAAAGCTTTTGATTCTTCACCATTGATTGTGACATTAATTGTGGACTTTTCATGTATAGCCTTTATAATGTTGAGCTAATTTCTCTCTATTACTAGTTTGTTGGGATTTTTATCATGAAAGAGTGTGGAATTTTATCAAATGCTTTTTCTGCATCTATTGAGATGATCATGTGATTTTTTTTTATCCTTTATTCTATTAAAGTGGTATATCACATTAATTTTGGGGTGTTGAACCATCCTTGCATCCCAGAGATAAGTACCACTTGGTTATTGTGTATAATGGTAATATATTTGAGAGAGTCCTAAGCATTTTATTGTCTTGTACACAATAACTTGCCATTGGACTTCAGTTTTTTTTATATTGCTAAATATCTGTGACCTAGGATTTGAAAGAATTCATTAAAATGTTTTAAATGACTCCTACTATCTCTTTTAGCTACATTATTAAAGGCCTCTTACTTTAAAATCCCAAGAATATGTATTTACATGTTATAAGTGAACTTTTCTTGTAAGTCTATGTTAGTATTTACTCTGCATGATGGAAAACAAATTAGAAAGAGTATTTATCTCTGCAATACTTTTTTTTTTGTATTTTGTGTCCTGTATCTGAAGCAGCATCTCACTTTCATCAACACTGCTGAAAGAAGAAGAAACAATGCCAGTGTTATCCCCTGAAATCAAATTTGATACTTCTAATGTCACCAGAAATTCCCTTGACTGTTTTCTGTTTGAGAGTAGTTGGAGGAAAGCAGTTTTGGAAACACAAAAAATGAAGAAAGGTAACTTTTTTTTTTACAATTATTTTGCTGAAGAAAATATAACAATAGTGCCTTCAATTTACACATGTATTTTTTTTTAAGCAGTCGAGAGACATAATTTTTGTAACATTTATGTCAGGATAATTTCCTGAGCTTATGGAAAATAAAAATGGAAGCAAATTAGAATTAATTTACTTCATGTATTTCTGTAATCATGATGGAAGCAAATTTTGAAGAACTACTTCTCTTGATATCAGTGCAGTAATATCTCCATTGAGTCATTCTACTTTTCCTAAATTGTGTTTGTTTTTAAGCACCTCAAGTTGGTTTTTATGTTTTAAGAAACCCAAATCTTTGACGGCACCTTTTTGTATTAGTAATTCTAACCAAAACTGGTTTTTGTGTGAGTTATATGGAAAGTATCTTATATTCTATAGATGCTCGATAAAGACTGATTTGAGGACTTTTGATATGTGTATGAATGTATTAATAGCTTAATTTTAATTTATATTTCAAGTTATAATTGTATTATCTTATTTATCCTGAATTCTGTCTTCAGCTTTTTAAGTAGAGATGTAATTCTTCAAAATCACAAAATTCAAACTCCCCAACCCATTTCATCACTCCTGGTTTTGAGTGTGTTGCTCTATTTCTTCAACGTTTTCACTAGATTCCCATTAAAGATACTTTAGTTTATCTGCCCTTTTATACCCAAATCTAATTGCTGAAAAGAAAATTTGTATGTTTTTTGATCAGGAGAAGCAATTTTTTTTTTCCAAATGAGAAAATATCAAACGTTGCAAAATAGCATTTGGAACATTTAATATAACTCCAGTCCCATTAGATACTATTTTTATTCCTGTGCTAGACTTACTTAGTAGGGAAAGCTCAAGGGGCATCTGGGTGGCTCATCAGTTAAGTGTCCGGCTCCTGATTTTAGCTCAGGTTATGATCTCAGGGTCAAGGGATCAAGCCCCGCATCAGGGTCTGCATTGAGCATGGAGTCTGCTTGGGACTCTCTTTCCCGCTCTCTCTGCCCCCCCCCCCCCCCCCCCCCCCGCTTAAAACAAAAAAAGAGAGAGGGGAAGTTTAAAAACCAATTCTCAACATTTAATTTAAAGATCACCCGAACCTTTAATTTCTTAATCTGTTTTTTTTCCATTCATTGCCTTCATTTTGAAATTGTGTTTTGTTTTGTTTTAATAATTTGACAGTGTCTTTGTCCAATTTTATGTGAGGTCAATAGGAGAAGCAATCTTGATGCTTCAGTGTTAGTGTTCCTAGATTTGGTATGAAATTTTGCAGAGAGAAAATTAAAATCAATGCCTGAAGTAAAATTCATTTATCTGTCATTGCTAGCTCAATAATCATGTATTTATACCTCTTACTTTACATAAAAGCAGGAAGGTAGAAAGATTTAAAATAGCAGGTAATATAAGAGTCTTAAAAGTGCTTTTAAACTCTATTTCAACATAAATGTCTCTAATATTCTGGAAATTATAATTATATAAAATAATGAGGCAGGGGACAGTGAGGACTGGGAGATCCATGAAGCTGTCCTTTTTCCTTATTCTACTTCTCAATCAGCCCCTTAATCATCTCTTCCCTACAGTCCCTATAGTAGGAGTTAAAAGGTATTCTCTTGGGAAAGACACTAGATAAATTACAGTAGCTTTATTTTTCTCTACTTAATGACTGATTTAGGATATTGTATTATGTGTTTTAGTATGTCACAAAAGAAGACATTTCATGAAGAAATAATATAGTTGATTATGATACTATTTTTAATTTGAATACACCACAGCATTTGGTCTAGAAGAGCTCAAAGAATGTGTCAAAATGCCATATTTACCAGGACTGCAAAGTTGCCAAAAAAGTGTAAGTTCAAGTCCACTGGAAGTTCATCCAAGACTGCTGCATACTGATACCGAGATGCCTCCAGTCAGGTACACCATTTCTACTCAATTCTCTTTCATTTGACATTTATTTGTAGTAACAGCTAAATGTAGAGGTTTTCCTGGCTAGTGAATTTAATTCTTTCTTGCCCACTAATATTTTTTTTCATAAAAGATTTAATTTTTTAAATCTAAGGTAGCAGTTTTATTCAGTTTGACAAGTAGGCACTTTTCTCAGTTTTCAAGTGACATTTCCTGAAAGGATTTAAGGAAATCCTTTGAAAGTATTTGTTGCCCTAGAATAGATTGCCTATGAGAATACTGAGATTTTTCACAATGACAATAAATGAACTCTTTGCAATATTTTGTTTATAGTTTGACTAATGTAGTGTGAGGGGAGATTCTAAATGAGATGTCAGCCTAATGAAAACCCTGCACTGACTATCAGAATGGAGTTTGTCAGCCAGAAAAGTCCCACCCACTTTGAATATTGGTGTTTAAAAACATTATCGTAATTGCCTTCCTTTTTATAAATCAGACTGACTGACGTACCATTAAAAGAAAACCCCTTTCTCCAAAGGGATCTATAGTAAGACAGTCTCGTACTCTATTTTGTTGCTGCTTTGGTTTATTTATTTATTCATCAGGTATTTATTGCATGTCTAGTACTTGTTCACTCTGCCAGCCTGAAAAAGACGAAGCATTTATAGTCGTCTGTGTTGTTACTCTCTTTAGGGGAAAATTTATGTTTTCATATTCTTTTCCTGCTATAGTGTGCTTTAAAGTCAGCTAGTTATATGTAGCACACAAATATCGAAGTCTTAGAATATATTTCTTGAGCTTTCCACTAGTGTTACTGTTCTTGCTAATTACTCTTGAAATAAATTTTGGTCATATAAATGGAGAACTACAATATGCTAAAAATGAAAAGTTGTGCATTATTTATGAAATTATGAAAACAAATAAGAACTTTGAAGAAAATTTGGAAAAAGAAAAACAATGCTTTGATAATATACCTATCCTCACATATCCATTTTTATTATCGGGTGTTGGTTCTCTTTTCTTCCTCATTTTCATGGACTTTTATTTTAGCTGTGATTTTAGTGTACTTACAGTTTTTTACTCTGCCTTTTTAACTTATTATCACATATATTCACTTTTTCAGGTCAGTGCATAATCTTCAGACAGTCCTTACTGGCTACATTATATCCCACTGATAGATCCATGGTTTATTTAACCATTTCCTATCATTGTACTTACAAGTTGCTTTGACTTTTTGGTTTCCTAAGTAATATCACAATGAACAACAGCATACATGAAGCCTTTCCTATCATTTTTAATATTATCTGAGGGCGGGTTTCCAAGCTATAAAAATATTAAAAGCAAAATTACTTTTTCTTCCATGAGTCAATGATGCAATAAGGCAGATTGAGGGATAGTGGAAGAGAAAGAGTAAGCTGCTGGTGGAGTAGATAATGGGAAAAGAGGAGGGATGGCAGGGATAGAAAGGAGAGAGGCTTTTGGAAACATGAGTAAAATACCTGCTTAAGGACAGTGAGTTTCCATCTTTACTGACACACCTGTGTCCCTAACATTCACCTCACTCTTGTCATTTTCATCGGGAGCCCCAGGGCCCTTTGAGGAGGGTGTAGGACTGCCTCTGGCAATGGACTTTTCTTGGTACAGACCAGTCTTGTTACCCTTCTTCCAATGCATATGATCCATCTTTAAGAAACTGGAAGCCCCGAAAGCACTCCTTGTATTAGCCCAATTACCTCTTAATTTTAAGTCTTCATTTTACTTCCTACTGTTTTCACTCTATTTCAGTTTTTTTTTCCTTCCCATTTGCGATTTAGCTGTCTGTGCAATGACTCCTCACCATTTTACATGGACTCAAGTGTGAATTTATGTAGTCAGTGAGAGATCATTTCAATATATTAAATTCATGCTATGACAAGTATCCTTCATATACGAAGTACAAGAATGGTGGCTTCGTGCCATCATGTTTATGAAGTGCTTGGCAAACGGAAGTGTTAGTTCTCTTCACTGTCTTTGAAACAAGTGTCTTTATTTTAGCCCTTCTGGTGACAACCTGTCGAGTTGCCTGCAAGTATTTTATTCTCCTCTGCATATTGCACAGTGTCCTGTGAGGGAACAGCCATGGCAAAGCAGGAAAGTAACTCATTTTTCTTTGTCTTGTGTACAACCCCTTAATACCTTGCTTCCCTCCATATGAATATTTGTGAACATTTGTTTTTAAAATGTGGATAAAAGTTTGTGTTTTCAAATTTCTTTAATTATAATCATATATTTTCAATGACTGTCAAGGCACATTCTGGTAATATAACTGATAGCGGTAATCCTAGAGGTAAAGGGCATCTAAAAGTTCTGGCTGACTTCTAAAGTTTAATATAGTTACAGGGAGTTTGCAGTTCGCATGGATTATCTCCCCCACAGCAGATTCAATCATGACACACTTCCTCTAATAACCCACTTGTTATGTAGGTCTGTTCCAGTAGGAACAAAAGTTAATTAAGATAAAATTCAGATTTTATGGTGATTGATAGGTAAAATGTGCACAAATAAGTGATAGTTGATGTTTGGCATATCTAGATACTCTCTTAATCTAATCTTGACTACCTTCCTCTTAGCATTCCTGAATCATGATTAGATAAAGTTAAGATAAAAATAAGATAAATAGGGGAGCCTGGCTGGCTCAGTTGGTTAAGCATCCGACCCTTAGTTTCGGCTCAGTTCATGATCTCATAGCTTCGTGGGTTCAAGCCCTGCCTGGGGATCCACACTGAGTGTGGAGTCTGCTTGGGATCCTCTCTCTCCCCCTCCCCAACTTGCGCTGTCTCTGTTTCTCTCAAAATAAACAAATAATTAATAAACTTAAAAAAATAAGATAAATACGGGGAAAGTTAGACATAACACTTACCTACTGGTAAAATTTATTAACAAAAACAGATGGATTGAGTTGGTTCATATCTGCTTCTGATTGGATTAGTTACAATAGAATGAATTCGCCTTCTTTAATGTTTATTCATTTTCCATGTGATGTCTTTCACCAAGTGAGACAACTTCTTATCTCTTACTATGTATTTTAAATTAGTGTACTCTGGGGCGTCTGGGTGGCTCAGCCGGTTAAGTGTAAGGGTCCAACTTTGGCTGAAGTCATGAGTTCAAGCCCCACATCTGATTGTTTGTTGTCAGCACAGGACCTACTTCCTATCCTCTGTCTCCCTCCCTCTCTCCCCCTCCCTGTTTGTGCATGCTCGCTCTCTCTCGCTCTCTCTCTCTCAAAAATAAGTAAACATTAAAATTTTTTTTAAAAATTAGTGTACTGTGGATTTATATAAACTTATTTTATGAAAATATATAATTTTAGGACAAGGAAGACTAAGGAGACATGCACTGTAGTACCAATTCAGGAGAGACCAAAGGGTAAGTTGGCTCATTTTTTTTCTCCTACTACATGTAATAGGTTGTCTAATGTTTATATTTTTAACTTCCTTTCTTTCCACTGATTTAATTGCTTTGTTCTGTTAATGCTTCTTTTAAGCTTTGTCTATTTTGTAAACTTAGTGGGTGCTATGTCCCATGTGCACATACCTTTATTATCTCAGGACCCTGGGATAGGCACTCACCATCTCTCATGTGGGCCATTGCATAGCCTGCACAGCATTTGAGTTTCTGACTTTTGAAATTTTTCAAAGCTGTGGCAATGTGATGCTGAGACACTGAGTGTAGTTCCCCAGGATGAAACTTGATGATGCCACTCTCACTGTTAAGGGTGCATGTTGCCTCCAAAATGGCTTGCTGCAAAGCAAACACTGAATGCTATTTCTGTTTATACCTTTTTAAAATAAAAGTGAAAATCTTTATTGGACTTCTTTCAGTTAGCAAAAACAGGTACTAATGTCAGTGTTTCATAAAAGTAAAGTGGCTTAGTATGAACTTTTAAAGGCTGGGGAATACCTGTATTATATAGCTGTAAAAAAGGAAATCCTATTTGTTGTGACAAAATGGTTAAATCCAGAGGGCATCATGCTTAGTGAGATAAGCCAGACAGAAAAGACAAATGTTGCATGGAACTTTTCTCTTACTGGAATCAATCGCTTATATGTGGAATCTCAAGGGGGGAAAAAAAAAGCTCAAGTATATGGAATAAAATGGTGGTTACCAGGGTTTGGAGCTGGGGCAAATGGGAAGATGTTGATACAAAATTACAGCTCTGAGATGAGTAAGTTCTGGGGATCTAATGTATAGCCTAGTGACTGTAGTTAATAATACTGTAATGTAAACTGAAATCTGCTAAGGGAGTAGATCTCAAGTGTTCTCATCTCCTTCCAGAAAAGGTAACTATGAGAGGTGATGGATGTGTTAATTAACTTAATTGTGGTAATCATGTAACAATGTATATGTGTATCAAGTCATCATGTTGTATACCTTAAATATATACAATTTCTATTTGTCAAATATACTGCATTAAAGTTGGGGAAAAAGTGGAAAACAACATCATAGGATTAGTAAGATGAAAGGTCATTAGAAAATACCCAGTTAAAGTGGAGGGAGAAAAAACATAATACTGAACAGAGTGTGCAAGTCATTATGTGACAAGGTAAACCTGCTTTACTTGTGTGTAATTCTAATTCCAGAATAAGAGGAGAGAGAGTAGGACAGGAACACAGTATTTACATACTGACTGATATTACTTACACAGTATTTACATACTGACTGATAAGTTCCCAAATTGATGAAAAATACAAAGGCACAGATACAAGAAGTTCTATGAATCCTCAGCAGGATAGAAACAAAGAAAACCACAGGTAGGCACATCATAAGAAAAAGACTAAATTAAAACAAAACAAAACAAAACAAAACAAAACAAAAAACCCAAAAGAGAAAAAACAAATGTTACTTTCAAAGGAGCAATGGTAAGATACACAACTGACTTTTTAAATGTAGACAAGGGAAGCAAGAAGACAGTGGAATGGCATTTTCAAGTGCTAAAAGAGTAACTGCCAAATTTGAATTGTATTCAATTCAGTGAAAATATTTTTAAAAGTAAAAGTGAAACAAATACATTTTCATTCAGATAGAAGTTGAAAGAATTTCTTTTCTGGAGAGCTTCACTAAAAAATATTAAGGGAGTAATGATACAAAATGAAAGTACAACTTGGGAAAGAATGAAAAGAGGTAGTGGTAGTATTATGAAGTTTAAAAATATATGTAGAAATATATTGTCAATAGTAGCACAGAGGTAGGAGGGGCATATGTGGAGTTAAAATATTGTAAGATACTTGCATTATCTGGAAAATGGTGAAATAACAAACTTAAAGTAGATTGTAATATATCAAAGAGACATGTGATAATCTGGTAACCACTAAAAGAACAATAAAATAATACAAGTAACAAGCTAATAATAGAAAGGGGAAATATGATAAATAACAAGAAAATACTTGATCATTTCAAAAGAGGACAAGAAAGGAGGAAAAAAGGAACATAAAACACAGGACAAATAGAAAACAACTAGTGAGATTGAAGATTTAAAGTTAAACATAACAACAATTAGATATAAGCAGACTAAATATTTCAATGAAAGAACAAAGTATCAGACTGAGAAAAATAACTATATGTTGCTTACAAGAGGCATACCTTAAATTTAAGGGCAAGAAGGATCAAAAGTACAAAGATGGAAAAATATAAGCCATGCAAACACTAATAAAAAGAATTGTGTAGGTACACTAATATCAAACAAAATAGACTGCAAGGCAAGAATTATTATTTTAATATTGATCCAATCATTTTAATTTTAGGATTTATAAGGCATTCTAATTCTTCAATCAATTTTGGTAAGTTATATTTTCTAAAATTTTTTGCATTGTATAGAATTTTTCAGATACATTGGCACAAATTTAGTTTTTATTCTATCTGTACTATCTCTTTTTTTAAGATTTTATTTTTATTTATTTTTATTTTTATTATTATTTTTTAAGATTTTATTTATAAGTAATCTCTGCATCCAATATGGGGCTCACAACTACAATCCTGAGATCAAGAGTCACATGCTTTACCTGTTCCTCTTTTTTTTTTCTTAATGTTTATTTATTTTTGAGAGAGATAGTGCAAGACACAGCACAAGCCAGGGAGCGGCATAGAGAGAGGGAGACACAGAATCTGAAACAAGCTCCAGGCTCTGAGCTGTCAGCACAGAGCCTGATGCAGGCCTCAAACTCACAAACCGGGAGATCATGATTTGAGCCAAAGTCAAATGCTTAACCGACTGAGCCACCCAGGCACTCCCAACCTTTTCCTCTTTTTTAATGTTATTTCTTTGTGCCTTCTGCATTTTTTTTGATTGCTTTTATGAGACTTTTCTCTTTTATTAGTCTCTTCAATCAAGAACTTATCTAAAAACTCTTTCTTATTGTAAATTTGTTTTCTACTTCATTGATTTCTTCTCTTTCCTGTATTAGCTTTTGTCTTCCATGTTCTTTGGGTTTATTATTCTCCTAATGTATATTTTATATCTAGCTTATTAATTTTCAAGCCTTCTTTTCTGACATAGAGATTTTGGGTATAAACCTCTGCATGTATAACTTCTTTTGCATTACACAAGTTTTGTAATATTTTATTATTTAGTTACAGATATTTTAATGTTTACTTTGATTTCTTTTTTGACTGGTGAATAATCTAGAATGTATGTATAAATTTCTAAGTGTTTGAGAATTTAAAATTTATCTTAATATTGACAACTTTCAACTTAACTGCAATTTTGAAATTTTTTGACATTTGCTTATGGTCTAGAATATAGTGCGTTTGTAGCCAGAGGTTTTTCTTTTAATGCTTATTTATTTTGAGAAAGAGAGAGAGAGCAAGCAGGGGAGGGGCAGAGAGACAGGGAGACAGAGAATCCCAAGCAGACTCTGTGCTGTCAATGCAGAGCTGGACGTGGGGCTTGAACTCACAAACCGTGAGATCATGACCTGAGCCAGAATCAAGAGTTGGAGGCTTAACTGACTGAGCCACCCAGGCACTCCACCAGAGTGTTTTTCTAAGTGTCAGGTTCATTGTACTGCTAAGAACGGTATCCTGATCATATTCTTCCCCTCTACTCTATCTCTTTGTCTGTCTCTGAACTTTCTACTTATGTTATACACTCAAATAACAAAACAAACCAAAAATAACAACCATACTGGAGAACTGTAGATAATTTTTCTGATACGTGACCATTTGAAATTAAATAGTAGTATTTTAAAGCAGTTTGAATCTGTATATTTTCAATGTTTTATATATTTTGTAATAGAAGTATTTATACATAGTTACATATTTAGAGCAATATGTAGTATTTGCATAGGAAGTTTGATTTTGATGAATCTGGGTTCAAATCCTTTGCCCTTGGGCAAATTTTTTAGCCCTGGTAAATCTTCTTTTTATATCTGTGGTCCAAGATACTACTAGTTACCTATTTTATAGTGTTGCATGGATGAAATAAATGTAAAGTACTTGGCCCAGAGAGATCATTCAATATATGTTATCTATTACTATTATTACTACCACTCTATAATAGAAGCTTGAGTAATGCTGTTCAGTTAGTGAATGATTATTTTACTTTACAATTTTACTATTTTACTAAACTTAGCATTTATGAGAAACAGCATATTTGGAGAAAATAACTTGATGAGCATATAAGTTATGAAACAAGTTAATTATTTATGGAGATTGTGCCTTTTGCTTTGGAATAAATTCCACAGCCATCCCATGTTTTAAGAAATACATAGTCAGGGAGTGCCTGGGTGACTCAGTCAGTTAAGTGTCCGACTCTTGACTTTGGCGCAGGTCATGATCTCATGGTCATGGGATCAAGCCCCATGTTTGGTTCTGTGCTGACAGCACAGAGACTATTTGGGATTTTCCCTCTGCCCCCCCCCCCACCTCTTCCCTGCTTGTACACATGCATGCATGCTCTCTCTCTCAAAATAAATAAACATTAAAAAAAAGAAGTGCAGACTCAGATTTAGTTTTATATGATTAAATACAAACATATAGGTTGTTTTAGTTAAATGTTTTTTGAGATGACGTAATATCACACTCACTTTAGAAGGTAAACACTTTCTATTTCTAATTCAAAGAATGTGATATATCAAAAACTAGTAGTGTTTAATGGTCATTTGAGAAAGAGATTATTTATTTATTTATTTAGAGAAAGAGATAGTTTAGAGCATATCATTCCATGCACTAACTTAACTTTAATAGCTGATTTCTTTTTCTCTACAGGTTCTGGTTTCAGCGATCCTCTTGCTGGAGCACCATCTCAATTCTTACAGAGACTTTCCAAAATGGCCATATTGGAGTATGATACCATTCGTCAAGAAACTACTAGAAGACCAAAAAAGGGCAAGAAACGAGACCTGCGAGACTGCTGATAAATATCACGTGGTATGATGCTTTCTTCACTGATATGTAGGGTTTATATATTTTTCCCTTCTTTTTCTTTTTTTGATATGTGATATGATGTGCAATGATTTACATAAAAATGGAAATGTAAATAGGAAATAAATGTTTTATGTAATATACAGAATTGTTTGTATTTCATTAACAACTACAAAAAAGAAATTTAAGTTATGGTCTATAGGAACACAGCATAGGAGAAATTACATTCCACGAACTTCATGCACATTGATTGTGTCCTTTGACTTAATTTGATACATGCATTTTGAGTGCCTATCTGCACAGTAAATGACTTTGCAGGGAATTTCAGAAAGATTCAAGACAGAGGGAATCATTATTGGGGTTAGAAGATGCCCAATACAAACCCCTCCTTTTCCCTACTGGAGTTTTAAAACAGTTGTGAGATAAGTATTCAAGCAGATGAAAATATTGGCTTTATTTGCCAGTAAAACCTGGAAGGAAAATCCTGTCTTAGATGTGTGGCAACAGAGGGCCTCCTAATCCTGAACTTCAGAATTAGACAAAGGTACATGCTCGGGCATTGCTGACAAGCTCACCCTCCACATCAGAGATGGAGACTTGCTCCCTCTCGTTGGGGAGGAGGAGGGAAGGTCTAGGTCAAGAGGAGAACCCCTCCTTCAGAAAGCCTTGGGGAGTGGGGGACAGGCGTCATCAATACACCTCCCTGAGAATCGGCGAGAAGTCAAGGATACGAATGACTAATCCAGTGAAGAGCGGGATACAGGCCATAGGAGAACCACAGAGTGTTACCGAGGCTCAAAAATGGGGCAGTAACATCCAGCTGGGTGGTCAGAAAAAGCTTCATGGAAGATACAGTGTTTGAAATGGACCTTAAAGACAGGAAAGAGGTAGGGAGATCTTCTACAAAGATTGAATAACATAAGTAAAGACAGTTGTGCGTTTGGGAATGATGCATTTGGCTGGAGCACTAGGTAGTATAAGGCAAGTGTCATAAATTCATGTGCTTACAAGCACTGAGCCAGTACCAGATTGAGTGATACAGAACCAATCAGATGAAGGCTCTGGTGAGCTGGGGCATGTTTCTCCGTGCTATTGCATTTAAAAGGGCACTCATTGGCCAGCTTTGTGTCATACGGCAACGTAGCCCCAAAGTTGCAAGAATGTGTAAATGTTAGCAATTAATTGAAATAAGCAACTAACATTCACAATTTATAAACCATGTGTGGGTCAAAGAAAATTTCACATGCAAACTAGATCTGCCTTTGTGGGGCCATTCATTTATGTAACCTCGGGGTCAAAAGAATCGAGGGCGATAGGGTTCAAAAGATAACTGGATGATACCTGGCAGGGAATCTTAGATGCCAAGCATGAGTTTATATTTCCTCTGTTTCACAATGGGCGATTTTAAGAATGAAGGCAAATTACTGCTTTTGTGATTTAGGAAGATGCATCCAGGTATAATGTGTAGGCCAGATTGTAATGGGAAGGGGCTGGAGGTAGGGAAAGTATTTAGGAGATTGTTACAAAAATCGAGGTAAGACTCTCTCAGTAGAAAGGTAGAAATGAGAATGGGAAGGAGAGACAAGATAATTAAGACGTCACGGTGAAGGACTTATGATTAACTGATTAGACATAGGGTAACAGTAGAGGAAGACTCCAAACCATCTCATTTCTAATTTTAGACATAAGATTCTCAGAAGGAGGTCCCAATTTGGGGGGAATAAGATGATGAATGCAGCTTCGGGTATATTCAGTGTAGGGTGCCATCAGGACAGAGATGCCAAACAGGTAGTTGGAAGCAGGTATGTAGTTCTGGGAAAAGATACTGACTAGAATTAGAACTTGGAGAAACATTTGCATAGCGTAGGCTGTTTTCTCCAATAAAAAGAAGTAGAGTGAAAAGAGAGCCCAAATTCATAAGGGATGGGAGGAAATAGGAAGGAAGCAAAAACAGAAGAATAAAAGAAACCACCACAGATGTGGGAGAATGAACGTATTGCATATCCTTGACTGTTTTGTATTAATGTATAAAATACATTATGAATATGTATGTGTTTGTATGCATTATCCCAATGCATTCATTCCTAGGGGGATAACCAAGGAAACTTAAGTAGGTATGTTTGTGCTTACATCTGAATCTCAATTGAGAATGATTAAGATATTACCAATACCTTTTCTATCTTCTGATCACCTACTCCAAGCATGGCCAGTGATGTGAGAAATGGGAAACAGGAGAAAAGCTTCTCTCAAATGAAAATTTGATGAACTCTTATTTGGATGAGCACTTCTAAACATCTTTGATTATCAAATGGATTTCATTTATTGACCTCCTAGTATGTACTCTAAACATTTAATATTACTTTGCAAACCTTATGAAAACCCTAAAAAGTAAGTGATGTTTTTTTCTGTTTTATAAATGAAAGAAATAAAGGGTTTTTGTTTTACACTGAGTCTCTAGTTTGAAAACAGGAGAATTAGGATTCTAACCTGGTAGGATTCAATGCCTATATACATAAACTTAATGGAATAATAAGTTTGTTTGTTTGTTTGTTTGTTTGTTTGTTTGTTTGTTTGTTTTGAGAGAGAGAGCGAGCAAGCAAGTGGGGAGGGGCAGGGAGAGAGGAAGACACAGAATCTGAAGCGGGCTCCAGGCTCTAAGTTGTCAGCACAGAGCTTGACATGGGGCTCAGACTCATAAACCATGAGATCGTGACCTGAGCTAAAGTTGGATGCCCAACTGACCAAGTCACCGAGGCACCCCTAGAATAATAATTTTTTAAAAACTTAAATTTAGTTGATACATCATGGTTTAGTTACTTAAAATTTAGAGGGAGACAGTCTTTCCACAGGGAAAAATATTTCTTGATATTGAGTTGACTTCCTAAGTTATGACACGTACACATCCTGTAGCATTTATATTAGTAGAGTGTAAAGTCTCTTGTCCCCATCTCCCCCATGAAAGAGTTCAATGCAGGCCAATGCAAGAAAGGAGTGGAACGTTTATGTCTTTTTAATAAACAAAGATATGAGATATACTGACAATAATTAATCACCTTTCAAGCCTTGGATGGAATTTAATTTGACTTACATTTTTCATTAAATCTTTAAAATGAAGAAAAGCCCCACAGGCTCTCCTTCCTTACACTGTGTGTACTCTTTTTGTTCCAGTGAACAGGATGTATTTAGTACACAGAAGGTTCAAACAACCCCCAAGTGAGATAAATCCAAGATTTTAGAGATAAGTATGAGATGCAAACTTCTGATATTGTAGCTTACCATCGATGTTAAATTTATGTTTGAGATTGAAAACAATCTTGCCAGAAAGGTCTTTTTGCATTTGTGATTTGGAAATTCTTCCAGTGTAAGCAATATCAATCATAATCTTGGGAAACTGTAACTTATGGTAAATATTTAGGATGGGAAGATGGAGTTTTGATTTTAGGACGAGAAAGCAGTTCTTTAGAAAGAATAATTACTTCAGTGAAAGACTGAACGATAGTCAGTCAACGATAGTTTCAAGGAAATTTCCTAAGAAGATAAGACTCACTGCCTTTTCTCTAATTCTGTGTTCATTAAGTAGCCCTCTCGTGTGTAGTTTAGAGTCCTGAGTAAATATAGTCACCAAAAAGTAGGTGCCTTGTCTGGATGACATATCTTAGATCTAGGAATGGGTATGTTAATTAATGTATTGCAATTCTGATTCACTGTCTCTGTGAATTTGGTTGTTGTGAGCTGGTGCACAGATTCTGATCATCCTGATCAAATTAACGAATTGAGGGGTTTTGTTTTTGTTTTGTTTTGTTTGTTTGAAAGCAAGAGAGAGTGCATAAGCTGGGGAGGTGTGCAGGGTGGGGGGGTTGCGGACAGAGGGTCCAAACCAGGCTCTGTGCAGACAGCAGAGAGCCCAATGCAGGGCTCAAACCCATGAATTGTGAGATCACGACCTGAGCCAAAGGCAGGTGCTTAACCGACTGAGACACTCAGGCACCCCCAGGGTTTTTTTTTTTAATTAGAAAAATAACGTTAGTATTTTTGGAAGAATAATTTACATTTCCAGAAATTTCAACAGTGCAGAAGGAGAATATTCAAATAACACCTCAAATCTCACCAATCATAAATAACATTAGGTGAAATACTTTTATTGTAATGGGATCATTCTATGCATGCTATGTAAAAGTCAGTCAACTTAATTTTACTCAGATATAAGAAAAATAAATTTAAATACAACAGAAGACATTGCTAAAATCCAAATGTTATTAGTTTTAAAAAATTTTATTAATCTGTATTTAGATCCATCTTTGTAGATTTATCTCTTAATCTAGATCTAGACCTTCTTTCCTAAAAGAGATATTCTTTCCTGAAGATTCCTCTGCAAGAAACTTCTGGTTCTGATCTACGGCATTTGTCAACTTAGAAGAACCTACGTGAAGTCTTCTAAAGATGAATTAACAAAAGGAGCTTCCAAATACAATCTTTGTTGCAGGGGAAACTTGAGCTTAGGTCGTAAACAGAGACCTTGGGACTTGAATGGCATTCTCCATTAGCGTGGCCTCTGCTTCACTTGGTCATTCACACAGTGGTTACTCCCTGGTCTTCTAAGGAGCAGTAAGTCACTACACCAAAAGATAACCCTTTCTCAGAGCCAGTGAGTCCTTATAACAATAAAGTGAACACAATGTTAAGAGAGAGAGAGAGAGAGATTCTTCCTCACGCCTTTTTAAACTTCAAATCTGTATTTCCTAGATAGCTTGTTAAAATACAGATAGGTCTGTATTTATTTCTATAGGTCTAGGGTAGGTGTTGACACTGGGCATTTCTACCAAGCTCCAGGCTCATTACTGCTGAACCAGGGTCCACACTTTGAGGATCCTGACCTTCACTTAGAGTCACTTGGTGAATTTTTGGGAAATACCCTTCTCCAGGCTCTACTCAAAGAAATTCTGGTCCAGCTGAGTTGGGGTGGCCTCTGAACATGGGACATTTTTAAAATTTCCCCAGAGATCCTAATGTGCAGCTAGGTCTGGGAGCTACTGTTTTAAGGTTGAGAGATTATGAAAAATAACAATATTTTCTCCCCTTCAGAGCTTTATGGGTATTAATCTATTGTGTCTTGGTATTAATTGTTGCTGTGGGGAAATCTGATTCCTCACAATTTTTTATCCCTGTGGATCATTTGCAATTTATGCCTGGATACCTGAAGATTTTCTCGATGCTTAAAACTGAATCAGAATATGATTCACTGTGTGGTGTCCTAGATCAAGGTTTCCTGGAACATGGTATGATCTTTAAGGGTGACTGATTCAATTCTTTCTGCATTTTTTGGAAAATTTCTTTTATTCTACTTTAATTCTTACTCTTTCTATTCCATATTTTTTATAATTCTCTACTTTAGGAATACTAAATATCCTTGAGATCATCTTCAGCTGTTCTAAATTTCTGGAGAGTTGGAGAGTAAGATTTGTCAATATTTTTCTGTTTTCCTTCTGATTGCTTTAATCCATGAGTTTTTCCTCTCCGAACTACATTGGCTATTGATGATTTTAGCAATTTCTTCTAGGTCAGCAATTCTATTTCTAGTGGTATTGCTTTTCTTCCTCATTGTTTCTAGTCGATTCATTCTATAATGATATTGTTTGTGTCTCTAATTTGTTTTCTTAGGTCCACAATCACTCCTTATCTAACTCCATGTTCAGGGATCAACAAACTTTTTTTGGTAAAAAACTAGATAGTGAATACTATGGCTTTGCAGGCCATGCAGTTTCTATTGCAATTACCTAACTCCAACAGTACAGTGTGAAAGTAGCTATAGACAGTCTGTAGAAAAATGGGTATCACTGCATTCCAATAAAGCTTTATTTATGCAAACAGGTCACCAGCTGGTTCATTCTCAGTAGCAGTACTATGTGTAGTACGTATTGTTCTTTGTTACGTTGTTCCTTCTTTCCTCAAGACCAGCTCTGAATTTGTCAACTCTGGGGATAGCTCCCCAGGTTTCCTCGGAGGCGTGTTTCCTCCATATTCTCAAAGTGCTTTGAGGTCATCACCAGATTGACTTAATTAATAACTATTTTTAAATATATTCACTATGTAGAGGGCATCGTACTAAATGCTTTTCATTCACTATCTAATTGAATCATCCCAACAACCCAATTTACACGCCCTAGTCAACTCATTCTCTATCCATTCCCCAGAATGACTATCTACACCCTTCTTTTGTCCTCAAATCACTCGTGCCTTTTCCCAACTTCTCACTTTAGCTTCTGACTTTTCTCCTTATTTCATCGAGAAAATGGAAGCAATGGAAGGTCAGTCTCTTGTCTATGAGCCTGCTTGCCGCTGTCCTCCTACACTTCATCTCCACGCTCCTAAGAGTAACATCCTCACTTGTGCACTAGATACATCTCTATCTCCTCTCACTCCAGCAGCTGTATCCCCAAATCATCAAAATTTCTCCTCTTGATCATTTCAATGGTAAAAATACTTGTTCCAAAATCTCCTGTTCCTCTTATGATCTGCCACTGCATTGCTTTGTTTCCCTTTACAGCAAAACTATCTCTACATTATGCACTCCATCTCCGCATCATTGACCCCATTTCCCTCTTGAGCCTACTCCACAGTTTGGTTGTTGCCCCCACTGCTCCACTAAAACAGCTCTTGTCAAGCTTTCTGGTAACATCTGTGTATCCATAGCCAATGAAAATTCTCAGTTATTTAACCGATCAAGCAGCATCTAACACAGTTGATCTCTCCCTCCCCCCTGAGGAGGCTGCCAGAGCACCATTCTCTTTGAATCTTCCTCCTACCTTTCTAGCCACTTCTTAGTCTCCTTAATAAAGTCATACAGCTAGTAAAGTGGCATATCTGGGATTTGAACCCTCAGAGGCAGAAACTACTTCTTATCAATTTCTGTGTCCCTAGTACCTGGCACTGTGTTCAGCACATAGTATGAACTGAGAAACATTTTTATTATTTTATAAGAACATCTGAGCCAGAGGTCAGTTGGTGATGAGATGGTTCAATCCAGAGACACTGGACTCTCTGGTCACAGAGGGAGAGAGAACCAAATAGTGGGATTTCTGATGGGTGGGGGACAAGTGGGAGATCCAGACAGGTGAGTGGCAAACTGTGGTTAGGACTCGACAGAAGGAAGTTTAGTCTAGTGTGGCAAGCACTGTCTTCAAAGGCTGGCAGCATGGAGTTGAGAAACTACTTCTTGGACATTAGTCAGGAACCCATTGTCTCAGGACAGGTTCTTGGGGGAAAAAAAACTACAATTGGGTGTGTGCCCAAGAAGTTTACTGGGGAGTGCTGTCAGGAACAGCACTGATGAGGGAGAATAGGCAGAATGAAGGGCAGAGGAGTTGAACAGCAATGCAATGTCAATGAAATCTTCAGCCAATCCCACATGGAGAGATAGAGCTGGAAAGGCCCTTCGAGGTTTTCTAACCCTGAAGCAAGGAGATTTCACTTTATATACCTCACCCCTCACCCCACTGATCAGTGGACCACTGGATATGAACCGTGTTTGTATGGGGAAGGGTGTGACCCTGGGCAAGGTGGCTTGCTTCTGCTGAGGGAAATTCCTGAAGAAGGACACAACCATGAGAACCATCAGCCATGACCGCCTCCCCCAAGAGGGGAATGAGTGCTGCAGTCCTGAAAGAGAGATCTAGTACACCCAAAGTATCAGGTAAGGAATGAAAATGAGCACCTAAGGAGAAGGGAGAAGACGGTTTGACCAGGAACTGGTAAGGCTCTTGCTAGGAAGCCGTTCAAATAAAGAGACTTCATGGTCAGTGTCAAGGAAGCAGACAAGGTCATGAAGAACCTAGAGACAACCAACGGTGGAAGGCTATTACCACCCTTAGGGCTGAAGGGTGAAGGGAGGAAAGGAGTATCACCTGAGCCCAGTGGGATCTGACTTGTAGAAGAACAACTGTCTGGCAGGAACCATAGTCATGATGGATGCTGGAAGGTGCACCAAGGGAGCAGGTAAGTCCATGACCTCTTTTTACTGCCATTCTCTACCTCCTGCAGTGCCTCCCATTGGCCAAACCAGCTGAAAGTCACTTGGCAATGGAGCCTGAGTGAGGTGTTCCACATGAGTCAACTTCATGGTACTGAGCAGGTTAAGCAGAGTGGATTTGGGGTAAGCAAATGGAGAACAACTAGCAAAGACCACAAATTAAAAACAGTCCCAAGATCACAACCAGGGACAAAGGTTGAGATGTTGCTCCACCCCGTCTTCCAGACTTCTCTATTAACCAAGACTGAGGCTGACCTAGAGTCTGGGGTGGACATGAGTTTTGTCTGGGTTTTCTGATGTGACTATTGGACCTAAAAGCACGGGAGTGGGGTTGAACAAAGGATGGTAGAGGGATAGAGGGACTGAGGGGAAAGGAGATGTGGAGGGAAATGTAAAGCCCGAGAAAGCAAAAAATCAGAATGCATAAAAAAACAAGATTTATCTGTATGCTGCCTACAAGAGACTCATTTTAGACCTAAAGACACCTCCAGATTAAAAGTGAGGGGGCGGAGAAACATTTATCGTGTGAATGGACATCAAAGAAAACCAGACTAACAATAATATCAGACAAACTAAATTCAAACCAAAGACTGTAACAAGAGATGAAGAAGGGCACTGTATCATGATAAAGGGGACAATCCTACAAGAAGATCTAACAATTGTAAATATTTATGCCCCCAACATGAAAGAACCAAAATATATAAAACAATAACAAACATAAAGAAACTCAGTGATAATAATATGATAATAGTATGGGACTTTAACATCCCACTTACATCAATGGATGGATCATCTAAGCAGAAAATCAACAAGGAAACAATGGCCTTGAATGACACACTGGACCAGATGGACTTAACAGATATATTCAGAACATTCCATCCTAAAGAAGTAGAATACATTTTTTTCCAAGGGCACAGGGGACATTCTCCAGAATAGATCACATACATAAATCAGACCTCAATAGTACAAACAGTGCAAACAGGTACTTAACAAGTACAAAACAATTGACATCATACCATGATCTTCCCAAGAGCCCAAATGTCCACTGACTGGTGAATGGATAAAGAAGATGTGGTATATATATAATGGAATATTACTGAGCCACAAAAAAGAATGAAATCTTGCCATTTGCAATGACATGGATGGAGGTAGAGAGTATTATGCTAAGTGAAATAAGTCAGAGAAAGACAAATACTATGATTTCACTCATACGGAATTTAAGAAACAAAACAGATGAACAGAGGGAAAAAAAGAAAAAAAAATGGGGACAAACCATAAAACAAACTCTTAACTACAGAGAACAAAAGAGGGTTGATGGATGGAGGTGGGTGGGGGAATGGGTTAAATAGATGATGGAGATTAAGGAGGGGACTTGTGATGAGCACTGGGTGTTGTTAAGTGTTGAATCCCTAAATTGTACACCTGAAACTAATATTACACTGTATATTAACTAACTGGGATTTAAATAAAAACTAAAACTAAACTAAAATCCAAAAAAAAAAAAAAAAAGAGGGGATTGCCAGCTGGAAGTATGGGGAACTGGCTCCTATTTGAACGGGTTTGAGATGTTGGATAAATGGCTGATGTTAGCAGACATCCTGAGTCAGAAGAAAGCTAAACTAAGACCCACTTTAGAATAAATATTTGTGATTCCTCAAGCAGTTCTTGCCTCTTAATGTATGGCTTTTTCAAAGTGCTTATTGTCTGTACCCTGACTGACACTTGTGTTTAAAGAAGTATAACAATTGCCACCGGTGCCTGGTGATTTCACAAAAGTATTCGGCTAAACACAGAAAGTAGATGGGTGCCCAGTTAGGGGAGCAATTCCTTTCCTGGGAATTCCAGTTGATATCTACATAAAACAGACAATATGGATACATATTAAGAGTGTTTTGCTTGTGCCATGTTTTTATCTGAAACAAAAGAGATACCAGTCTGTAATTTTTCTACAACTCTATAAGCTTGGGTACAATCTGAGACAACGTGCACATGAACAGAGCCCAAAAACCTATCTTCCAAAAACTGGATTTGATAAAATATCTCAGGGACCCCATCCTAAAAATGATGATTTCTGAGGTAGCTGACAGACTTAAAGTCTATGTGTGTGGAGTGTTGTTTTGACAACAATGAAGAGAGGAGACCTGTGGCTTATGACAAGTCAATTTCACTTAATGTAAATCTATTTTAACATATTAAATATATCCATAAGTTGATTTACACATTAGAAGGTTTGGCACACATGCTTGAAACAATGTGTGACAACTATCAGGTCTTGTTTGTATAATCTTTTTGTGTGTTTCGTGAAATATACAAAACAGAGCCTTTACCACCTTAATCATTTTTATGTGTACAATTCGGTGGCATTAAGTACATTCTCACTGACAGTTTTAAATTCTTTTATTCAGGACTGACTTCCTTTCTTCCCTCCTCTTTTACTTTTCTCTTCTTGGCTTAACTCCTGCCATCCCAACACATAAGCAAAAAAATTCTGAAGCTTTGTACAAAAGGGGAAAAAGAATGATCCATGTGGCCCCTGTGGCAGGATAGCACAGCACAAATGCAAGTCATGGTGTGTGGAGGCCCTCCTTGTGTTTTATTTTCCACTGCTAAGGGAAGAGGCCCCCTCTTCTGGGCTGGGGTAAAGTGGCAACCTGGCCAGTAGTGGGGAGGAGGGAAAATACTAACTTCCCAGGACAGAGTTGAAAGGTTTTTTTCTGTTTCTAGGTCAGGTCTTCCTTAACCGTAGGGAAGCCAACCAGACCTTTATATGCGTTAGGATCCTTCTGTTGCCCAACTCCAGCTGATAGGCTGTCAAGTTCTATGGTGGCAGAGGAGGAATGAGCTCTTTTGTGTTGTGGAGGACTCTAATCCAAACAGGTGGGAAGGAAGAAAAGAAAGGTCTCTGTGTCCTAAAGATCAGATGCTTGAGCCCCAACATGACACCTGAGAGTCAGCATAGGGTCCAAGACATTTGGGGCTGGTGGACACTGGTGCTGGTGTCTAGAAAGGGTATTTGGACCAGAAGATCCATCTGTCTCAACTCCACAGCACGTGGAAAAAGTGGAATTCTCATGACTTCAACAATGACAGAAGTTGGCCTTAGACAAGGAGATGCAAACTCTCAGGGAAATATAAGGACTCTGGTATAGCTTATATAGACTGGATCAGGCTAAAGACAAATACAATCCTAGTCATATACTGAGAGGAAAATTCAACACACAGTGGTAAGATGTGGCAAGCTTATGCTTTGGGAATGGGGGCTCCCAAGTGAGGAACAAAAGGTATTCTTGTTAGAATATAATTTGAACCCCGTGAATTCCTGTGAAAGTCATATTAGCTCAAGGAATCTTTTCCTGTAATTTGGCAAAATTAGAATTCTACTACTGAATTCTTTAGTAGAAATTTTAGAAGGCCTTGGATGAATATCTCCATCTATGCATACAGTTTCTGCTTTCAGAGAGATTACTTAGATCAACTAAACAACCACTGAGCCAACCGTGTGTAAGGCATCGCAGCAGACCTTTAAAGGTAAGTAGGATATAGTTTTTGCCTTCAAGGATTTTCACACTAGTGTGGATGGGTGAACATGTATGATATGGCATAAGTATTGTAAACTAATGTAAATGCACAACACTGAATGTAAGACTTCATTCCTGGTATGGAGTGTATATGAAGCTGATAAGTAAAATGCAGTTGTGAAGAGATCTATAAGAAGAACTACTAATTAATCAATCTACTTCAGTAGATTGATCTCACATATTGATCTCACATATACTAGACAACTGGGTTAAGTCACTGGAAATCCAAAAGAAAATGATATTTGATCTCACATATACTAGACAACTGGGTTAAGTCACTGGAAATCCAAAAGAAAATGAGCACAGTTCCTGTCCTTGAAGGTCTGACATGCAGAAATGGGAAATGACAGCCACTGGCAACACAGTGTAAGAAGAGGCATCAGGTCTCCGCATCTCCATGCTTCTTACTCAGGATCGCTTGGACCCTGGAACACCCTGATAACTGAAGTTATTGAAGGAGCAGCAGGCCGGGTCCTGCGGTGCTTGGTTGGACAGGGGAAGGAAAGAGAAGCAAGGGCAGTGCCACACAGGGCAGAGGAAGGAAGGTGATCCACCAAGAGTCTGGACATTTCCCCTCAGGAGTCTCAGTGATGGCTCTGCCATAGCTACCTTTTAAGACAGAATAAAGCTGTAGTTTTCTAAGCTGCCTGACATGTACCAGCCCTTCAAGTGAACCCATGTGCCCCTCCTATTTCTTTGCAAATTTATCACAGTCCAGCTTGTCCATGACCTGGGAAGACCAACATTGAGTGTAGCTATGGCCTGAAGTGATTTCCAGTCCTTCCTGAACTCCAACCCAGGGGTTAAGGAGGTGGCCTTGAAGGCCGGATAAGAACCACACGTGGCCAGCTTGCTGCTAAGTACCACATCAGTTGCTTTCAGAGCAGTTGTGGACAAGGAGTGTCGCGGACTTTCTACAACATGGTGAGTATCCTCACCCAGCAGGATGGAGTTCCGAAGTTCATGTTAGAATGCAGGTTAACCACATGAGCTCTGATGCCAGGCTGCCTGGGGTCAAATCCCCAATCTGAAATTTGCTAGCTGTTTAACTGTGATCTGGTTTCTTTGCCACCCCAAGTATCATCTGGAGACTTGAGATGTAAAAACACCAAAGTAATAACAACACCTACTTCTTTGGGGATGTTGGGAGAGTTAAGAAAAATAATGTACTAAAAGTTTTTAACTTATGGTGTTTGATTGTGTTATTTTAATCCTTCAGGATGGTTCCCATCTCTCAGGGGTTGAGCAAAACCCTTGGAGTGTTGGGATGATGTGGGAAATAGAAGCTCTGCATGAATAGTACTGTAACCCGAGAAGGACGGATCAGCCACTTCCCTTTTCCATACCCTTGTACTGGAAGGGGTTGAGTGGGATACAGTTACCAATTCCTGGTTTTCTTTTCTATCTTAGCAGAAAGGGTATAATTTTAGTAAGATGAAAGAAGGCTCGCAGGGTCCTGATAACAAAGAACATCACAAGCCCCTGCTGTGTGCCCGTTCTTTCTCTGCATCTTCTTAAGGATTGGATTAAGGAATCTGCAGTGAAGGGATGACCTGGTGCCCTCCTGGAGACCTGGCTTTCCCTCTGGGGGCATGGGATGGGAGAGGAACCCAGCTTGGGTCGTCTTTCCAGAAATGCTGATGCTAATGTGGGGTTGATGGGGCAAGTGTGTTTCGCAAGGCTTTCTGAACATTCTAGAACTATGTCCCAGCAGGGAAGAAGTTCTGATTGCTTAAATTACCTGGTGACAGTTTACAATGTCAACGTAGGGAAAAATCAGTACATTTTTGAAAGACAAAATAAGTAAATGCTCATATGAGAGTTCAAATGTTGATGCATAGCCTCTTACATAAACTTCTTTTCCCCCTTTACTTTCCAAGTAAAGGACACCAACATCCAATATTTGCTTCAAGAAAATAGCACAGAATCTAGAATTCCTTCCCACATATTCCCCCTGCCAACCCCATAATGGTTTTCTCCTCCCTCCCAATGATTTTTTTCTTTCTTCACAGCCCTATTGTTCAATGCTCAACACTGGCACAGGAAAGGCATATATGAATCATGAGCTTGAAATAATCAGTCAGTGAGTGAGTTACTATATTATGCCTCCATCTTGAAAATAGCAACTTTCACTGTCTCCTCCCTACCTCCTACCCGCTGGTTGTCAAGGGAGTAGTACCCAAAGTCAGAACACTAAATTGTAAGAGTTGTTAGGTTGCTAAGAGGGAATATGACATCTCCATGGAGACCTGTGAGATGGTGATAGGCCAAAGCAGGTAAATTTAGAGGATGCTCAGATGAGTCATGATCATTGTTGTCTGCCCAGTCTACGTCAGGTATTAGCAACAGTTCATTTATTCTTCACAACGGCTCAATGATCTAGGTATTATTATTATTACATCTAATTTTTGGTAAGGCTCAAGTGGTTAGGTAATTTTCTTGAGGTCCCATAGCCACTTAATGGCAGAACTGAGATTTGAACCCATGTCTGTCCTATTCCAAAGCTCATGCTCTCAACCATTATGTTGCCCTCCAGGACATGAGATCCACTGTGAGATTATAGAAAAGACAAGCTGCTCTTCTCCAGCAGCTTATAGCCTAGAATGAACTGGAACGTGTGTAATTGTATCTTGATGCTGTCCCTGAGCTTATCTTTGCTATTCATTTATCAAAAAGAACAAATGGAGCATCCGATTTTTCTATGTGAGGGAAGAGTCACACTGATAGATTTGCATCCCAGTGTGTGGTGTAGACTCATTTTCCTCAAAATCAGTCGTATGGAGAGGTGACTATTTACTCTGTAGGCACAAAGAGCAAGCTTAGTGAAGTGCCACTAGGTGAAGATGAGGCTCAGGGACAGGAGTAGGCGGAATATGAGGGAATGATATGGCAATGGTTGTGAAGTGTTGAAGACAAATCTCAGTATTTTTGTTGAATGAAAAGTACAGTCTCTCCCAGGAGTGGCGATGTTTGGGCCCCTAGTGTGACAGAAGGATGGTTCCCCAGTTATTGCTGATCTACTTCCCTCCAGGAATGATTTACCACTAGCTGTGCTGTGGAAGGCACTGTGATAGAAATTAGGAACACAGAGATACTTTTCCCCTTTGGTTCTTCACTGAGGGAAATGCAGACCCACAAGCAACCAATCCTAACATGGAGGTTCAAGTGCAGAAATGGAAGTATGTATAAGGTTCTGTATGAGCACAGAAGTTAGAGGGGCTAATTCTGTTTGTGAGCCTTACAGATTCTTATCATTTGGGGGGAGTATTTGCCAGGCAGAGAAGAGAAAAGGTCATTTTAAGTCAAGGAAACAGCGGGTACCCAGAAGATGGCGGCGTAGGGGAACGCTGGGCTCACCTCGTCCTGCTGATCACTTAGATTCCACCCACATCTGCCTAAATAACCCAGAAAACTGCCAGAAGACTAGCAGAATGGATTCTCTGGATCCAACCATAGACAAGAGACCCACAGAAGAGGGTAGGAAGGGTGGAGAGGCAGTGCATGCTAAACGGACTGGTGGGAGGGAGCCGGGGTGGTGGAGGGGCAGCCTGCCCAGCAAGGCAGAGCCCCCAAGTCTGGCTTGTAAAAGCAGAGGGGATGGACAGAGTGTGTTCTGACAGCCAATGGGACTTAACATCTGGAATGTCATAAGTCAACAGCTCTGCTCGGAGAGCGGGAGGTCTAGAGGACAACGGGAGGGAGAGTTGTTGAGCCCCGGAGGACAGAGCTCAGCTTGGCAGGGAACAAAGGTGCTGGCCAGCGCCATCTCCCTCTCCCATCCCCCAGCCAAAATTCCAAAATTAACCAGTTCCCATCACCAAACTTGCTTGCACCATGCAAACACCCAAGGCTGCGCTTCTGTGGATCCATGGCTCCGATGGGTCTGCCTCCCTCCCAGTGCTGCAGGGCCCCTCCCGCAGGGGACCACCCACGGCAAAGTGAGCTAAGCCTGCCCCCCCCCCACCCCTATGCACCTTACGGATCCACTCTGGCTACTATGCCAGATCCCATCGAAGCAGCACCACAAGCCTGGCAGTGTGCAAAGTAGCCCAGAGGCCACCCACAGTGAGTCCTGCCCCTGGGAGAGGAGAAGATAAGGTACACACCAGTCTGACTGTGGCCCCAGTGGTGGGCTGGGGGCAGACAACAGGTCTGACTGTGTCCCCGCCCACCAATACAAGCTACTCCTGACAGCACAGGGGAAGTGTCCTACAGTTTGGAGCCACTGCAGGGACTACCCAAAATGACAAAATGGAAGAATTCTCCTCAGAAGAAACTCCAGGAAGTAGCGACAGCTAATGAACTGATCAAAAATGATTTAAGCAATATAACAGAAGAAGAATTTAGAATAATAGTCATAAAATTAATCGCTGGGCTTGAAAAAAGCATAGAGGACAGCAGAGAATCTATTGCTACAGAGATCAAGGGACTAAGAAATAGTCATCAGGAGCTACAAAATACTATAAATGAGGTGCAGAATAAAATAGAGGTGGCCATAGCACGGATTGAAGAGGCAGAGTCTAGAATAGGTGAATTAGAAGATAAAATTATGGAAAAAGAGGAAGCTGAGAAAAAGAGAGATAAAAAAAATCCAGGAGTATGAGGGGAGAATTAGAGAACTAAGTGATGCAATCAAATGGAACAATATCCGTATAATAGGAATTCCAGAAGAGGAAGAGAGAAAGGGGCTGAAGGTATACTTGAACAAATCATAGCTAAGAACTCCCCTGATCTGGGGAAGGAAAAAGGCACTGAAATCCAAGAGACACAGAGAACTCACTTCACACGTAACTTGAATAGATCTTCTGCACAACATATCATAGTGAAACTGGCAAAATACAAGGATAAAGAGAAAATTCTGAAAGCAGCTTGGGATAAACAGGCTCTAATCTACAAAGGGAGACCCATAAGACTAGTGGCAGACCTATCTACTAAAACTTGCCAGGCCAGAAAGGAATGGCAGGAAATCTTCAATGTGAAGAACAGAAAAAATATGCAGCTGAGAATCCTTTATCCAGAAGGTCTGTCATTCAGAATAGAAGGAGAGATAAAGGTCTTTCCAAACAAACAAAAACTGAAGGAATTCATCATCATTAAATAAGCCCTACAAGAGATAAGGGGTATTCTATAAGTGAAATGTTACAAGGACCACAAAGTACCAGAGACATCCCTACAAGCATGAAACCTACAGACATCACAATGACTCTAAACTCATATCTTTCTATAATAACACTGAATGTAAATGGACTAAATGCTCCAACCAAAAGACATAGGGTATCAGAATGGATAAAAAAAAAACCCATCTATTTTCTGTCTACAAGAGACTCATTTTAGACCTGAGGACACCTTCAGATTGAAAGTGAGGGGATGGAGAACTATCTATCATGCTACTGGAAGTCAAAAGAAAGCTGGAGTAGCCATACTTATATCAGACAAACTAGACTTTAAATTAAAGGCTGTAACAAGAGATGAAGAAGGGCATTATATAATAATTACAGGGTCTATCCATCAGGAAGAGCTAACAATTATAAATGTCTATGCACTGAATACGGGAGCCCCAAATATATAAAACAATTACTCACAAACATAAGCAACCTTATTGATAAGAATGGGGTAACTGCAAAGGACTTTAGTACCCCACTTACAACAATGGATAGATCATCTAGACACACGGTCAATAAAGAAACAAGGGCCCTGAATGATACATTGGATCAGATGGACTTGACAGATATATTTAGAACTCTGCATCCCAAAGCAACAGAATATACTTTCGAGTGCACATGGAACATTCTCCAAGATAGATCACATACTGGGTCACAAAACAGCCCTTCATAAGTATACAAGAATTGAGATCATACCATGCAAACTTTCAGACCACAATGCTATGAAACTTGAAATCAACCACAGGAAAAAGTCTGGAAACCTCCAAAAGCATGGAGGTTAAAGAACACCCTACTAAAGAATGAGTGGGTCAACCAGACAATTAGAGAAGAAATTACAAAATATATGGAAACAAATGAAAATGAAAAGACAACAATCCAAGTGCTTTGGGATGCAGCAAAGGCAGTCCTGAGAGGAAAATACATTGCAATCCAGGCCTATCTCAAGAAACAAGAAAAATCCCAAATACAAAATCTATCAGCACACCTAAAGGAAATAGAAGTGCAAAGACACCCCAAACCCAGCAGAAGAAGAGAAATAATAAAGATCAGAGCAGAAATAAATAATATAGAATCTAAAAAAACTGTAGAGCAGATCAATGAAACCAAGAGTTGGTTTTTTTTTTAAAAATAAACAAAATTGATAAACCTCTAGCCAGGCTTCTCAAAAAGAAAAGGGAGAAGACCCAAATAGATAAAATCATGAATGAAACAGAATTATTATAACCAATCCCTCAGAAATACAAGCAATTATCAGGGAATACTATGAAAAATTATATGCCAACAAACTGGACAACCTGGTAGAAATGGACAAATTCCTAAGCACACACCCACTTCCAAAACTCAAAAAAGGATTAGAAATAGAAAACTTGAACAGACCCATAACCAGAAAAGAAATTGAATCAGTTATCAAAAATCTCCCAACAAATAAGAGTCCAGGACCAGATGGCTTCCCTGGGAAATTCTACCAGACATTTAAAGCAGAGATAATATCTATCCTTCTCAAGCTGTTCCAAAAAATAGAAAGAGAAGGAAAATTTCCAGACTCATTATATGAAGCCAGCATTACTTTGATTCCTAAACCAGACAGAGACCCAGCAAAAAACGAGAACTACAGGCCAATATCCCTGATGAATATGGATGCAAAAATTCTCAATAAGATACTAGAAAATCGAATTCAACAGCATATAAAAACAGTTATTCACCATGATCAAGTGGGATTCATTCCTGGGCTGCAGGGCTGGTTCAACATTCACAAATCAATAATGTGATATATCACATTAATAAAAGAAAAGAAAAACCATATGATCCTGTCAATCGATGCAGAAAAAGCATTTGACAAAATTCAGCATCATTTCTTAATAAAAACCCTTGAGAAAGTCAGGATAGAAGGGACATACTTAAACATCATAAAAACCACTTATGAAAAGCCCACAGCTAATATCATCCTCAATGGGGAAAAACTGAGAGCTTTCTGCCTGAGATCAGGAACATGACAGGGATGTCCACTCTCACTGCTCTTGTTTAACATAGTGTTGGAAGTTCTAGCATCAGCAATCAGACAACAAAAGGAAATCAAAGGCATCAAAATTGGCAAAGATGAAGTCAAGCTTTCACTTTTTGCAGATGACATGATATTTATACGTGGAAAACCCAATAGACTCCACCAAAAGTCTGCTAGAACTGATACATGAATTCAGCAAAGTCACAGTATGCAAAATTAATGTACAGAAATCAGTTGCATTCTTATACACTAATAATGAAGCAACAGAAAGACAAATAAAGAAACAGATCCCATTCACAGTTGCACCAAAAATCATATAATACCTGGGAATAAACCTAACCAAAGATGTAAAAGATCTGTATGCTGAAAACTATAGAAAGCTTATGAAGGAAATTGAAGAAGATACAAAGAAATGGAAAAACATTCCGTGCTCATGGATTGGAAGAATAAATATTGTTAAAATGTCAATATTACCCAAAGCTCTCTACACATTCAATGCAATCCCAATCAAAATTGCACCAGCATTCTTCTTGAAGCTAGAACAAGCAATCCTAAAATTTGTATGGAACCACAAAAGACCCCGAATAGCCAAAGTAATATTGAAGAAGACCAAAGCGGGAGGCATCACAATCCCAGACTTTAGCCTCTACTACAAAGCTGTAATCATCAAGACAGCATGGTTTTGGCACAAAAACAGACACATAGACCAATGGAATAGAATAGAGACTCCAGAATTGGACCCACAAAAGTATTGCCAACTAATCTTTGACAAAGCAGGAAGAATATCCTATGGAAAAAAAGACAGTCTCTTTAACAAATGGTGCTGGGAGAACTGGACAGCAACATGCAGAAGGATGAAACTAGACCACTTTCTTACACCATTCACAAAAATAAACTCAAAATGAATAAAGGACCTGAATGTGGGACAGGAAACCATCAAAAACCTAGAGGAGAAAGCAGGAACAAACCTCTCTGACCTCAGCTGCAGCAATTTCTTACTTGACACATCTCCAAAGGCAAGGGGATTAAAAGCGAAAATGAACTATTGGGACCTCATGAAGATAAAAAGCTTCTGCACTGCAAAGGAAACAATCAACAAACTAAAAGGAAACTGACAGAATGGGAGAAGATATTTGCAAAAGACATATCAGACAAAGGGCTAGTATCCAAAATCTATAAAGAACTCACCAAACCCCACACCCGAAAAACAAATAATCCAGTGAAGAAATGGGCAGAAAACATGAATAGATACTTCTATAAAGAAGACATCCAGATGGCCAACAGGCACACAAAAAGATTCTCAACATCACTCCTCATCAGAGAAATACAAATCAAAACCACACTGAGATACCACCTCATGCCAGTCAGAGTGCCTAAAATGAACAAATCAGGAGACTATAGATGCTGGCGAGGATGTGGAGAAACGGGAACCCTCTTGCACTGTTGGTGGGAATGCAAACTGGTGCAGCCGCTCTGGAAAACAGTGTGGAGGTTCCTCAAAAAATTAAAACTAGATCTACCCTAAAACCCAACAATAGCACTGCTAGGAATTTACCCAAGGGATACAGGAGTGATGATGCATAGGGGCACTTGTACCCAATGTTTATAGCAGCACTTTCAACAATAGCCAAATTATGGAAAGAGCCTAAATGTCCATCAACTGATGAATGGATAAAGAAATTGTGGTTTATATACCCAATGGAATACTACGTGGCAATGAGAAAGAATGAAATATGGCCCTTTGTAGCAACATGGATGGAACTGGAGAGTGTTATGCTAAGGGAAATAAGTCATACAGGAAAGACAGATACCATATGTTTTCACTCTTATGTGGATCCTGAGAAACTTAACAGAAGACCATGGGGGAAGGGAAGGAAAAAAAAGTTAGAGAGGGAGAGAGCCAAACCATAAAAGACTCTTAAAAACTGAGAATAAACTGAGGGTTGATGGGTAGTGGGAGGGAAGGGAGGGTGGGTGATGGGCATTGAGGAGGGCACCTGTTGGAAGGAGCACTGGGTGTTGTATGGAAACCAATTTGACAATAAATTTCATATCAAGTCAAGGAAACAGAGTATTCAATGGCTCTGGGGTATGAACATATATGTTGCTATTATGGGATAATGAGAAATTTGTGACTAAGGCATGAGATGTGTATGGGGAGGTGAGGAATATGGGACCCCCATAGGTAGGGTTTATGACAAAGACACGCAGCAAATCTCATCCTTTTATATTTTAAGCCCAGCTTGATATCAATACAAGTGGGAAAGGAAGCACTGCATATAATTTTCATCACCAGTCTTTTTAGAAAAAGATTCACATTTCCAAATATTCAACAGCATAATGATTCCCTTGAGTCATGGTAAATTTGGGGCCGCTGACTTCCCTGTTAAAATAGAACTCTAGAAAATAAAGCTACTCCTCTTACAGTTTTAGAGGACAAGACAGAAGATAACTTATTGTGCCTTAAGAAGTGTCTCTGGAAGACAAGGGTGGGATTTTTGAATATTTTCTTGGTCTTGCAAGGGAAGAAATTTAAAAAACACTTTGAGATTAAATAAGACAGAGTAAACCCATAGAAGTTTTCTTCTTTACTCTTATCATGGAAGTAACTTCCATAAAAAAGTGTATGCTGTGCAAAGAACCCACTGGAGAATTATTTGTAGCTATTTATGAGATTGATCTATTTCATAGTTTAAGCTTTCAGATGGGTGTTAATAATGAACCCAAAATATCAAATGAAAGAACTTGAGGCATATCATAATTCATAGGGCTTCCAGGCCATTCCAGCTTTCATATCTGGTACACAATTAATGGTGACACTTAAGCCAGTTAGAAACCGAGTGAAAGGGCAATTTACTTTGAGAATGATCTTTGGGATAATGCTGAAGCAGTCAAAAACTCCCTAGGTGGAGGGGCGCCTGGCTGGCTCAGTTGGTTAAGTGTCCAACTTTGGCTAAGGTCATAATCTCATGGTTCGTCAAGTTGGAGCCCACGCTGTGCACTGATGGTATGGAATCTGCTTGGGACTCTCTCTCTCTGCTCCCCTCCTCTCAAAAATAAATAAACATTAACAACGACAATAACAATAACAAAAAAAACCCTCCCTAGGTGGAAAGGAGAGGGATAGTCCTGAAACCCTCACAGAGTTTGAGTGATTTGGTGCTTTAATTTCAGGTTTGGTTCTCTGGGCCTCTCCCAAAGGATGAGTTCCATCCAGTCCTGGCTCCTGACCCACTCAGAAAGTCCTCAGAGGAAAGAAGTTTCTGGAACAAGAGAAAGACTACTGAAATGCAACCTTTCTTCTTCAGTGATCCAGGGAGAGGTAGAACACAATAATCATAACAGAATGGCCTCATTTTAAGTTATAAAAGGAGATAGTGAAAAATAAATATAAAAACATAATTCAAAAACATAATAAATGACAAAAACATAATTCAAATTCCATGGAGGGAAGAAAACTAGCAGCAATTTCCCACTTCTACGCCTTGTGTAATGATGGAGTCTATACCGCCCACGGAATCACAGGGGTGCCCATTATTTTAGAAAAGGAATTTGCTATTAGCATATTGATGAGTCTTCTCAAGCATTTTGTGGATTTTATTTTTCAATGCCCCTCTTTCATGTTCGGGAGTTTTTCTGGGACAAGGTCTCTCCATCATGCAGGATTACACATGGCCAAATTCATTTTATATTGGATGACAAACTGCATTTGAATTTGTAGGGTTGAAGGTCAGGTCTGTTCTCTATTAGTCAGCCAGGCTCCCTCAAAGTGTCTCAGTCATGAGATTGTGTTGGAATCCCCTCTATGCTGCTGCCTGCTCAGATCCTCATGAATACTGAATTCTGCACGGACTTGGATTCCTAATAACTGACTCCATCCAAAGGAGGGGATCATGCCAGGGGATCGACAAAATGAACACCATCGTGCCCATCCCTGTATTATTCAGCCCGGGCCAGTCCATAGTTAATGATAACCCAGAATTTTGAAAAGATCCATTTCCTGAGCCCTAAATAAGAGATGTATCTGCAGGGTTCTGCTCCAACCTGTCAACCAGAGAAACACTATGTACCTGAGATATGTCCAGAATTGTCAGGAGGGGAAGAAAAACATAGTTCTACACTTCTAAAACACTAAGTAGCAAAGAACGTAGAAGTTGCCAGTTGTAAAATGGATGAATGTTTTTTCTACTCTGAGTAGCCCGCAGGCCTGACAGCCTTTAACACATTGACCCCAAATGCTGGTATCTCCTGTGAGTACTATATAGAAATGTCATGCCGCACACATACAAACACACATAAGGAGAAAACACACATCAATTCAGATTGCTAATTTTAAATTTTGTGCCATTCACACAGATACTAGTTAAAATTTAATTTTATACTCTCTGTAGTGAGTTTTCATAGACCTTTAGTAGCATATACTAAAGTATAAGATTATCTTACTCAGGAAAATATTTTCTCCAAGTACTCATAAGTTCTAGCTGACAAAGAAATAGTTGAAATGCTAACACAAGTGATTTTTACGTAGTCATTTAAGGAAATCCTTTCAAGACCTATACTAGTTATATTAAGACTTATTTCTTGCAGGAGGAGCCAATATGGCAGAACAGTATGGTAGTTTTTTCTGTGTCTTGCATCCACGTAATACAGCCAGACCAACACTAAACCATCCTACACACCGAGAAAACTGATCTGAGTATTAACACAACAATCTGCACAACCTGAACCACAGAACTCAGCAGGTACGCGGTGTAGAGAGGTAAACTGGGGGAGAGAAGCCCCAGAGGGCAGGGAGCCACTTTTGCATGCAGAAAGAAGATGGAGATGGGGGGGATGATGGAGAATACGAGAAAAGCACTCCCCGCAAAAGTGGCTGGAGAGAAGGTGGAAAAGTTGAAACAGCTGCAGGGACTGAATTAAAAAGGGAGAAAGGAGAAAAGAGAGGGTTTAAATTCCAGTAAGACTGTAAACAAAGGGAGTACAGAGTCTGCAACTCCACAGATCGATACCTGGCGGTGCTCTGGTGGGAAGGGCGAATACCCAGGAGCAGAGTGGGGTCCAGGGTTCTTCAGGTCACACGGGGAGAGGCAGTTCCCCTGCTGGGAGGACACCTGGTAGAGGCTGTGTGGCTCCCCCAAAGCAAGGCCCAGTGGACCCGGGAGAACAACCACATTCGCTGGTGCTGGAACAAGGTCGTTAAGGGTGGAGCCTGGTGCCAGATGTGTGTTGTGATTTTTCATAATCCCTGAAATGTTGCTGCTACATGATTGCGTAAACTTTTTCTGGGGTGGGCTGGCACCCAGCTGCACTCTTGGCATTGACAGCAACACGGTCCCACAAATGTTCCTGGGTGCCACCGGCTCCCAGCCAGTGCTCAGTGAGACCCTCTGGAGAGGGGCAGAAGGGGTCAAAGCCACAGTCCCTCAGAAGTAAGGGCCCTGGGGAAACAGCCGCATCTGAGACAAAACTCAGGAGAGAGGTTCTGCCTGGAGCTTGGTCAGGGACAGTGTAAAAGCAAGGAGTAGACGGAAGTCAAGACAAAGGACAGGTGCATGATTGCTGATCAGGGAGAACAGAGTTCTGATACTAGAGACTGGGTACCTGGGTGACACCATTTTCACTACTCCCGCGCATGTGCGCGCATGCGCGCGCACACACACCTACAAGCGCCACCACAATCCACCTCAGTAAGCTCAGTAGTGCCATCTGGTGGAGAACAGAGCCATTATACAGAGCCCTGCCGAACTGGGCCAACCTCCCTCTTCAGGAGCACAAGTCTCTCTGCCTGCTTAGTTTAAGGACTATAAAGCACTACATATTCTGACTTCTAGGGGAAAACAAAGTAACTTTAGTCATACTTCAGTCTGTTCACCAGTCTATCTATTCAATTTTCCTTCTTTTTTCTTTTTTCTCTTCTTTGTTTCTTTTCTTTTCCTTGAATACAGAAAGAGAAAAAATTCATTTTTATTTTCAATTTTTATTAAAAATATTTTTCTTTAATTTCTTTCCACTATAATTTTTATTTTTGTGTAAATTTTTTCAAATTCTATTTTACTTCCCTCATTTCATTTTAGTCTACTTCAGTGTATTCATTTTGTCAAATTTTCAAATGATTTCCTTTTTTTTTTCTTTCCCTCTTTTTCTCTAATCTATCAAGCCCCTTTCAACATTCAGACGAAAACATACTTAGGACCTAGCATCATTTATTTGATTTGTGTGTGTGTGTGTGTGTGTGTTTAATTTTTTTAATTTTAATACTTTTTAAAATTTTAATATTTTTTTAGTTTTAATTTTTTTTTACCTCATTAATTCCTTTTCTCCCTTAAAATTGACAACATGAAGGAATTCACCCCAAAAGAAAGAGCAGGAAGAAATGAAAGCCAGGGCCTTAACCAACAAAGGTACAAATAAGATGTCTGAACCAGAATTTAGAATCACGATAGTAAGATACTAGCCGGAGCCAAAAATAGATTAGAATCCCTTTCTGCAGAGATAAAAGAAATAAAAGTTAGTCAGGATTAAATAAAAAATGCCTTAACTGAGCTGCCATCTCCAATGATGTCATGGCAGCAAAGATGCATGAGGCAGAACAGAGAATCAGCAATATAAAGGACAAACTTATGGAGAACAATGAAGCAGAAAAAAAGAGGGAGAGTAAGGCAAAAGAGCACGATATAAGACTTAGAGAAATCAGCGACTCATTAAAAAGGAACAACATCAGAATCATAGGGGTCCCAGAAAAGGAAGAAAGAGAAACAGGAGTAGAAGGGTTATGTGAGCAAATCATAGTGGAAAACTTTCCTAACCTGGGGAAAGACACAGACATCAAAATCCTGGAATCCCAGAGGACCCCCATCAGATTCAACAAAAACCGACCATCAACAAGGCATATGATAGTCAAATTCACAAAACACTCAGGCAAGGAGAGAATCATGAAAGCAGCAAGGGAAAAAAAAGTCCTTAATCTACAAGGGAAGACAGGTCAGGTTTGCAGCAGACTTACCCACAGAAACTTGGCAGGCCAGAAAGGAGTGGCAGGATATATTCAATGTGCTGAATCAGAAAAATATGCAGCCAAGAATTCTTTATCCAGCAAGGCCGTCATTCAGAAGAGAAGGAGAGATAAAAGGTTTCCCAGACAAACAAAAATTAAAGGAGTTTGTGACCACTAAACCATCCCTGCAAGAAATTTTAAGGGGGACTCTCTGAGGGGAGAAAAGATGGAAAAAAAACACAAATAAATAAAGACCAAAACCAACAAAGATCAGAAAGGACCAGAGACCACCACCAGAAACTTCAATGCTAAAGCAACATAATGGCAATAAATTCATATCTTTCAGTACTCACTCTGAATGTCAAAGGACTCAATGCTCCAATAAAAAGACATAGGGTAACAGAATGGATAAGAAGACAAGATCCATCTATATGCTGCTTACAAGAGACCCACTTTAGACCTAAAGACACCTTCAGATTGAAAATAAGGGGATGGAGAACCATCTATCATGCTAACGGTCAACAAAAGAAAGCCGGAGTAGCCATACTTATATCAGACACTCTAGACTTTAACAGAAAGACTGTATCAAGAGATGAAGAAGAGCATTATATCATAATCAAGGGATCTATCCACCAAGAAGACCTAACAATTGTTAACATTTATGCACCAAATGTGAAAGCACTCAAATACATAAATCAATTAATCACAAACATAAAGAAACTCATTGCTAATAATACCATAATAGTAGGAGATTTCAACACCCCACTCACAGCAATGGACAGATCATCTAATCCAAAAATCAACAAGGAAACAATGGCTTTGAATGACACACTGGACCAGATGGACTTAACAGATATACTCAGAACATTTCATCCTAAAGCAGCAGAATATACATTCATCTCCAGTGCGCATGGAACATTCTCCAGAATAGACCACATACTGGGACACACATCAGCCCTCAGTAAATACAAAAAGATCGAGATCATACCGTGCATATTTTCAGACCACAACGCTATGAAACTCGAAATCAACCACAAGAAAAATTTGGAAAGGTACCAAATACTTGGAGACTAAAGAACATCCTACTAAAGAATGAATGCGCTAACCAAGAAGTTACAGAGGAAATTTAAAAGTTCATGGAAGCCAATGAAAATGATAACACCATAACCCAAAACCTCTGGGACGCAGCAAAGGCGGTCATAAGAGGAAAGTATATAGCAATCCAGGCCTTCCTAAAGAAGGAAGAAAGATCTCAGATACACAACCTAACCTTATGCCTTAAAGAGCTGGGAAAAGAACAGCAAATAGAACTCAAACTCAGCAGAAGACAGGAAATAATAAAGATTAGAGCAGAAATCAATGCTATCAAAACCAAAATAACAGTAGAACAGACCAATGAAACCAGAAGCTGGTTCTTTGAAAGAATTAACGAAATTGATAAACCACTAGCCAGTTTGATCAAAAAGAAAAAGGAAAGGACCCAAATAAATAATATCAAGAATGAAAGAAGAGAGATCACAACCAACACAGCAGAAATGAAAACAATAATAAGAGAATATTATGAGCAATTATATGCCAATAAAATGGGCAATCTGGAAAAAATGGACAAATGCCTAGAAACATATACACTACCAAAACTGAAACAGGAAGAAATAGAAAATTTGAACAGACCCATAACCAGTAAAGAAATCGACTTAGTAATCAAAAATCTGCCAAAAAACAAGAGCCCAGGGCCAGATGGCTTTCCAGGGGAATTCTACCAAGCATTTAAGGAAGAGTTAAAACCTATTCTCTTGAAGCTGTTCCAAAAAGTAGAATGGAAGGAAAACTTCCAAACTCTTTCTATGAAGCCAGCATTACCTTGCTTCCAAAACCAGACAGAGACCCCACTAAAAAGGAGAACTATAGACCAATTTCCCTGATGAACACAGATGCAAAAATCCTCAACAAGATATTAGCCAACCGGATCCAACAATACATTAAAAAAATTATTCACCACGACCAAGTGGGGTTTATGCCTTGGAGGTCGGGCTGGTTCAATAGCCACAAAACAATGAACCTGATTCATCACATCAATAAAACAAAGGACAAGAACCATATGATCCTCTCAGTAGATGCAGAGAAAGCATTTGACAAAATACAACATCCATTTTTGATAAAAACCCTCAAGAAAGTAGGGATAGAAGGATCATACCTTGGGATCATAAAAGCCATATACAAAAGACCTAATGCTAATATCATTCTCAATGTGGAAAAACTGAGAGCTTTGCCCCTAAGGTCAGGAACAAGATGGGATATCCACTCTTGCCACTGTTATTCAACATAGTATTGGAAGTCTTAGCTTCTGCAATCAGACAACACCAAGAAATAAAAGACATCCAAATTGGCCAGGCAGAGGTCAAACTTTCACTCTTCACAGATGACAAAATACTCTGTGTGGAAAACCTTAAGATTCTACCAAAAAACTGCTAGAATTGATTCATTAATTCAACAAAGTGGCAGGATATAAAACAATGCACAGAAATTGGTTGCATTCCTATACACCAACAATGAACAACAGAAAGAGAAATCAAGGAATCAATCCTATTTACAATTGCACAATAAGCCATGAAATACTTAGGAATAAATCTAACCAAAGAGGTTAAAAAATCTATATGCTGAAAAGTATAGAAATCTTATGAAAGAAATTGAAGAAGACACACATACACAAAAAAAGGAAGAATATTCCATGCACCTGGATAGGAAGAAAAATATTGTTAAAATGCCAATACTACCCAAAGCAATCTACATATTCAATGCAATCCCTATCAAAATAACACCAGCCTTCTTCACAGAGCTAGAACAAATAATCCTAAATTTTTATAGAACCAGAAAAGACCCCAAATAACCAAAGCAATCTTGAAAAATAAAACCAAAGCAGAAGGCATCACAATCCCGGACTTCAAGCTATACTACAAAGCTGTAATCATCAAGACAGTATGGTACTGGCACAAAAACAGACACTCAGATCAATGGAACAAAATAGAGAACCCAGAAATAGACCCACAAGCGTATGGCCAACTAATCTTTGAAAAGCAGGAAAGAATATCCAATGGAATAAAGACAGTCTCTTCAGCAAGTGGTGCTGAGAAAACTAGACAGCAACATGCAGAAAAATGAACCTGGACCACTTTCTTACACCATACACAAAAATAAACTCTAAATGGGTGGAAGACCTAAATGTAAGACAGGAAGCCACCAAAATCCTTGAGGAGATAGCAGGCAAAAACCTCTCTGAAATTGGCCGCAGCAACTTCTTACTCAACACGTCTCCAGAGGCAAGGGAAACAAAAGCAAAAATGAACTATTGGGACCTCATCAAAATAAAAACTTCTGCACAGTGAAGGAAACAGTCAGCAAAACTAATAGGCAACCAACAAAATGGGAGAAGATATTTGCAAAAGACATATCAGATAAACCGTTAGTATCCAAAATGTATAAAGAACTTATCAAACTCAACACCCAAAAAACAAATAATCCAGTGAAGAAATGGGCAAAAGATACGAATAGACACTTCTCCAAAGAAGACATCCAGATGGCCAACTGACACATGAAAAAATGCTCGACATCACTTATCATCAGGGAAATACAAATCAAAACCACAATGAGACACCACCTCACACTTATCAGAATGTCTAACATTAACAACTCAGGCAACCACAGATGTTGGTGAGGATATGGAGAAAGACGATCTCTTTGCGTTGTTGGTGGCAATGCAAACTGGTGCAGCCACTCTGGAAAACAGTATGGAGGTTCCTCAAAAAATTAAAAATAGAACTAACCTACAACCCAGCAATTGCACTACTACGTATTATCCATAGGATACAGGTATGCTCTTTTGAAGGGACACATGCACCCCAATGTCTATAGCAGCACTATCAACAATAGCCAAAGTATGGAAAGAGCCCAAGTGTCCCTGATGGATGAATGGATAAACAAGATGTGGTATATATATACAATGGAGTATTACTCGGCAATCAAAAAGAATGAAATCTTGCCATTTGCAACTACGTGGATGGAACTAGAGGGTATTATGCTAAGCGAAATTAGTCAGTCAGAGAAATTAGTCAGTCAGAGAAAGACAAATATCATACTCATATAAGGACTTTAAGACACAGAACAGATGAACACAAGGGAAGGAAATCAAAAATAATATAAAAACAGGGAGGGGGACAAAACATAAAAGACTCTTAAATATGGAAAACAAACTGAGGGTTGCTGGAGGGGTTGTGGGATGGGGGGATGGGCTAAATGGGTAAGGGGCATTAAGAAATCTACTCCTGAAATCATTGTTGCACTATATGCTAACTAATTTGGATGTAAATTTAAAAAATAAAAAAATAAAATACCATATAAGAAATTAAGCCTTTATTTAGAATAAGATAACAAAGCATGGAAAATATATGTTTAAAAGTTGACAAATACCACAAACATTATAAGTACAAAATCGTATTTTTTTTTAACGTTTATTTATTTTTGAGACAGAGCATGAACGGGGGAGGGGCAGAGAGAGAGGGAGACACAGAATTGGAAGCAGGCTCCAGGCTCCGAGCCATCAGCCCAGAGCCTGACGCGGGGCTCGAACTCACGGACCGCGAGATCGTGACCTGAGTCGAAGTCAGACGCTTCACCGACTGAGCCACCCAGGCGCCCCAAAATAGTATTGTTTTTAATTAACTTCCTCTATAATGTTTTCCCATGTATTTTGGCTGTGTTTGATTGCCTCTTCATAAAGGAATTACTTCTATACAGAGATTCGAAAGATAAAATAAAAGACTTACTTCTCCAACTAAATAATTATTTACCCCTTCTTTTCCCTAGCCCATGGCACTGAGTGCTCTGAATTAAGTAGGTTTTCAGAAATGTCTGTTGATAATTATGTCAAAAATTATTATAATTAGTCATTGTGTGTAATTTAGTTATTAAATACATATTAAAGTAATAAATCTGTAACAAATATCCCATAATTCAAACTTTTCCCTTCATGAAGTATTTATTAATAGCTATCATTTATTAAACCGTTATTTTATTAGGATGCTAAATGCTTTATATACACTACCTTATTTAATTTTTTATCAGCCCTATGAGGTAAGTATAAATATGATATTCAGATTACAGACGAGATTCCAGAGAGGTTAAGTAACTTGCCCCAGATCAGGTGAGTAACAGAACTGGGATTCAAATGAAATCCTCCTGATTCTAAATTCAAAACACTTAGCCACTATGATGTTCCACATTAATCGCAGGTTAAACTCATCCCCCATGTCTGAATTGGGTAGAATTGTCCTGGCCTTATCTCTGGCAAGGCCTGGCCTCCATGTACTCTTTTGGCAAGCACTTGCCCTGCCCTTATGGACAGGTTAGAATGAATGAAGAGCCAAGGTTAAAGGCAAAACAACAGGTATTATATACAACAGAAAAGATTTGCTAGCAAAATCATGAACTTTGATACTCTTGTATAACACAAAACCCCAGATTCTGCTTGCTTTTTTTGAGACATGAATATATTGACTGAAAGACCTAGTGATTATTCATATTTTTGTAGAAGGCAAAAGATTTTAATTAAATGATCACTGCTGTTAAAATAGAACTGCAAATATTTATTCATTTTTTGAAAATGTACACTTTAGTTCTTTCACAGTGAAAGAGACTAAATCTTTCCTAAATAAGTTTCAAGCAGGGATGCCTGGGTGGTTCAGCTGGTTAAGCTACCGACTCTTGATTTCAGCTCAGGTCATGGTCTCGTGGTTTGTGAATTCAAGCCCCTCATCTGGCTCTCCACTGACCATGTGGAACTTGCTTGGGATTCTCTCTCTCTCTCCCTCTCTGTCTGCCCCTCCCTACCTTTCCTTTCAAAATAAACTTTAAAAAAAAATGGTTTCAAATGACAGAAGCTAATGAATGAATTTTAATTGATTGTGATTTGTTCTTTAGTCTTTAGACACATTGCATATTTAAAGATGTTGGAAAAGGGTGCCTGGGTGGCTCAGTCAGTTGAGCGACCAAGTCTTGATTTTGGGTCAGGTCATGATCGCAGGGTTGTGGGATAGAACTCCGCGTCAGGCTCCATGCTGAGTGTGGAGCCTGCTTGGGCCTCTCTCTCTCTTTCTCTCTCTCTCTGCCCCCCTCCACCCCTCTCCCCCATTCACTCTCTCTCTCTAAAATAAAATGAAATAAAATAAAATAAAAACATAAAATAACATAAAAATATGTTGGAAATACAGTTCAGTTCTCCACATATTTATTGACAGCCTCCATATGCCATTCTCCGAAGTGGATGTTGGAAACACTTTTCTTTAGGGACACATAGATAGCAAGTCAGGCAAATGTACGTGCAACGAATACTGAAGTTTTAAAATGATGGTTATTGAAAATTATGAATGATATGAAAACAATGGCCTAAGCATGATCTCTCCCCACTATTTGGTACACGCAATAAGAGAGTAACAATAAAATCATGAAGCAGTTTCAAGAGAGAAGCATGATTCAAGTACCAACAGGATACTTGAAATGCAATCAACGTATTCTCTGCCAACCTTTTTGGATTTGTCTAAACTAGATTTTCTCCACATCTTAACTAATTGAACTTTTCTTACAAAGGAGCAGGCTAATTTTAAATGGGCAGAAATTTTCCAAATAAACTAGCCTGAAGCTTTACTTTCAAAATTGGTTACATTGATACGTTTATGGGTCTTAAGTTTCTGGTAGACATGAGCTGTAGATTTCACCAAATAAGGAGTGCCACTTTGCTTTACAAATTAGAGCGTCAGTTAAAAATACCAGTGGGCAATTCAGTCTGATGCACCTGCGAAATGTTGAACAGGAGATTAGATAGTTTGCTGTACACAGGGCTTTCTCACAGGTCAAGGATAGACCCCAAGGTCCCTAGTTTTCTTCTAATAGTCCATTATACATCTATTACCCAGAGTGAACAGGGGTGATACATGGCCTCTGAGTCAGACAGATTAGACAGACTTGGGTTTGGCTTCTTCTTTTGCTACCTAAGATCTATGTTATGGGCTCAATTGTGTGTCCTTCCCCCACCCCCCCCCCCACCTCCAATTTATATGTTGAAGTCCTAACCTCCTTATTTGGGAATAGAATCATACATACATGATTATTTAAGATGAGGTCATATTGGAGTAGGCTGGGCCACTAATCCATTATGGCTGGTATCCTTATAAAAGGGGGAAACTGGGACATGTCTACACACACAGGGACAACACCATGTGAATGAAGGTGAAGGCAGAGATGGGGGTGATGTTCTACAAGCCAAGGGACGTATAGATTGCCAGCAAACCAAAGTTCAGAGAGAGACATGGGACAGATTCTCCCTCACAACCCTTAGAAGTAACCAACCCTGCCGACACCTTGGCCTTGGACTTCTAGCCTCCAAAACTGTGAGACAATAAGTTTCTGTTGTTTATGCCACCTAGTGTGTGGAACTTTGTTATGGCAGCACTGGCAAACTAGTATATTATATAATTCTGAGCTAATTCCTTAATTTCAATAAATTTTGGCTCACTCATCTATAAAAGAATGATATTACCTACCCCACTGGGTTATGGTGAACTTCCCCGTGCTTATCGCACTGTCTTAGAATGACTTCTTATTTGTTCACCACTTGTTTGTTCACTGCAAAGTCATTGAGGGCAGGGACCATGGCTGTTGTCCTTTGTTCTGTTCTCAGTGGCTGCACAGTAGATGTTTGATTAATATTTATTGAATGATGAAGTGCACTATTAAGTGAGGAAGAGTATACAAAGTAGATGCCACACGATAGTAACAGTGACTGCTTATTCTGTACCAGGCATGCAATCCAATCTTAGTCCATGCAGTTTTTCAATTTAGTCCCCCCAGCATCTCTAGGAGTTAGGTGCTATTTTATCTTTCATTTTACTAAAGAAGAAACTGAGACAAAGAGAGATCAAGAAATTTTCCAAGAGTAATATTATCCGCAAGTTGAGCTTCAAACCTAGGCAACTTCATTTCAAGTGCTGGTATTTTAACAACTACATTGTGTGCCGTTTGGTGGTTGCTGTGCATGGGTATAAATATTAGTTTCCTCTTTATTTCCTTTATAATGCTTTCATAGTCATTGGGATGGCTCTGTGGCTCTGTGGATTGACTGGGCTAAACTACAGATGTATCCAGAATTCCTTCTCTAGTATTCCTTTTCTAATAGAATAGGCCACAGGAGATATTCTCTCATGAGAGCTGGAGAATAGAAGGGAAAGGGGAGACTTCCGAAAACACAAGCATGCACACATGCACACACACACACACACACACACACACACACACACACACACCCTTTCTCAGTTATTTAACCAAACCTAATCAACAAGATGCTTCTATGAAGAGGTTTTAAAGATGTGATTAAAGTACCTAATCAGTTGTCTTTAAGTTAGAGAGTATCCTGGGTGGGCCCGGCCTAATCAATTGTAAGGCTTTTTAAAGAGATGCCTGAGAGAGAGAGAGAGAGAGAGAGAGAGAGAGAGAGAGAGAGAGAGACTGAGTCTGATGCTAATCTCTCTCTCAGATGGTCTCCAGATTCACAAGGATGCACAAATGTGACCCATGACTTCTTTCAAGGATAACGGTGTTTTCTATTTGGTTTCCTAATGTTCACCTTTGGTTCAATACCATTTATGAAGTGTTTGTTATATGTATGTACTGAGATGGGCTTGAATTTGATACAAATCCTCAAAAATAGAAGTCTGTAAAATTGGGAGGAATTTTAAAAAGCATCTTGCTTGATCCTTTTGTTCCAAGTATCAGTGAGTGCTTTTCTCAAGGTCATACAACTTGTTAATTATAGAACCAAATCTAAGACCCAAGGTGTCTGATTCCTAATGTTGTTACTAAACTACCTGTCAGTTGTTATTAATTTTTTAAAGGTGGTCTTTTAGATACAAAATAGATGAACATAAGCGAATGGAAGCAAAAATAATATAAAAACAGGGAGGGAGACAAAACATAAGAGACTCTTAAATATGGAAAACAAACAGAGGGTTACTGGAGGGATTGTGGGAGGGAGGATGGGCTAAATGGTTACCCACTGAGGAATTAGGGGCATTAAGGAATCTACTCCTGAAATCATTGTTGCACTATATGCTAACTAATTTGGATGTAAATTAAAAAAAATTAAAAACAAAAAAAAACAAAAAATAAAATATAACTCTCATCCGCACACGTTGTCTTGCAGAATAAATTTGGAGTCATGAAAAAAAAATAAAAGTGGTCTTTTAGACATTAATAACTTCATCAGATATGATGAGGCCTTCCTTTTTAGATCATCTCATCCTTTATACTTATTTGGAGCTCACAAGTGCTTGTTAGAAATGACATCAATTCACTGTTGCCCCATTGTCTTGTTGGTTCACACATCAGGAGGTAAAGTTCAGATGAGTTAGATTCATAGTTTATGAAAGGGCAGCGGCACATTTGTAACCAATGCTGTTGAAGCATTAGGATGAAATGTATCTGTGAATCAAAGACCAAGAAGAAAGTAATGCAGTTCTCACTCTCACTGGACAATGCTCCCTTCCTTGGTTTGGGTTGTCCTTGAGTTCACAAGGGACACAGGAGCAAAGCTTCCCATATACCACTCTGATAAGGAGTCTGGGGCATCTTATGAGCTACAAGCTGGGTTCTCAGAAGCCCTGACTGAATCTCTCCTTCTGCAGCATCCCCAGCTCCTCAGCCTCATGTCCCTTACACCCCTTGCAAACTGCTAACCTGGAGTCAATCCCACTCTAACCCATCGATCTTGAGGTGATAGTGAACTCTTGGAGAGGCCCATGTGGCCGTCAAGTGGGGCAGCCACAAATTCGTATTTCTGGGTTCGGACGGGCCCTCAGTTTTGCCAGTCATCTTTTTGCTTCTCTTTGTTAACCCCTCTTCCTTGTCTTATCAGCTCTTCATTCATTACTCTCCTGCTCCATCCTCCCAGCAGTCGCCCTAATCTGCTACTTCACCTAAGGAATTTGTCCAATTCTCTCACCATCTCCCACACCCTCTTGTGAATCCACACCAGTCCCGAGTCTCAAGAGGCTGGGGAGCCTCTTCTCCTACCAACAGTATTACTGTGTTCCCATCTCATTTTCCCTCATCTTCTTTGGGACTCCACGGTAGCATTGATCACCTCTCCCTCTTCCTGGTAGTCTGTGCTCTCTCTTTCCCTGCTGGTTCTTTCTCCTCAGATTATGAACATGGTAAAGACCTTCTCATTCTAAACAAATAAACCCAAAACAAGCCAAAACTCCCATCTGGATTCTCTGTCCCCCTCTAGCTATTATCCAATCTATCCAATAATAGCTATAATCCAATCTAGCTATTATTCCAAATTTTTGGAAAATTTTTTTTCCAAAATATGCTCCTCAGTTACTGTATCAACTTCCTCTACTCCAAACCTCCCTGACTCTTGTTTCTGTTCATTTACCTTTATTCTCATTCGTTCACTGGTTTACTTGTTCATCATTAGCCATTCTGGTTTTCATTCAATCAACAAATATTATTGAATGCCTGCCAGGTGCCAGGGACTGTTCAAGACCCTGGAGAGATAGCAGTGAATTCCACTGCAATAGTCTTGCTAAGTTACTAACTTCAGAGAATAGTATTCTTTTTAAAAAATTGATTATAAAACCAACACAATATACACAAGGTAACTCTATGGTATTCGGCAAGGCTCCATCTTCGCTTGGTTATTTTGCAATCTGTTACCTACAAAGGCTTCAAAGGTGGAAGATTGCAATCGCTTTTGCCAGGGCAGCACCCCTACTCTTTGCCTGCCTCCCACAGAGCTCCTAGAAATCTCAGCCCCTGAGCATATCAATTCAAACCCATAGATCTCCTGGGAGAGTCATGAAGGGGAGGGTCTGTCTTGGGGCTACAGAAGCTTCTGGCTGGGGAGGGAGGGTAGGATCAGGGGATGGTGGGGAAGGACCGGAGAAAAGGAGAAGGAACAGAAATTGGGAGTCAAAGAGCCAAAGACTATGGGCTGTTTCTAAAAGATGAGATAATAGATAATAGCAGGAGTCATAATAAGAATAACACATGAATAAACAAAAGAGGATAGCATAAATCACTAAGTCTACGTCCCAGAGAAAACCATTAACATTTTTACATACTTTCCGTCAGTTTTTTCCCCCACACATATGTGTATATAGCAAACACAAATTTGATACAAGCGCAAAACTGACTTACATATATTGTTTTTCACTTAATATTTTATTCCAAGAATTTTCTACAATGTCATCAAATGTTCTTCAAAAGCATGAAGCTGGAGAAGCATGCAGAGGATATATCCTGATAGGCCATGTTTAAGAGTTTAGTTTTTATCCTAAGAGCAGTGGGAATTCCCCAGAGACATTTTCTAGGTCAGATTATTTGAGGAATAATTCACATATAGTAAATTCCCTTTTTTGGAGTATACAGCTTTAAAAAAAATTTTAATTCCAGTGTGGTTAACATGCAGTGTTATGTTAGTTTCGTATACAATATAATGATTCAACAATTCTGTACATTGCTCCGTGCTCACATGATAAGTGTACTTTTAATCCCCTTTCCCTATTTCACCCATTACCCCCCACCTCTGGTAACCACAAGTATGTTCTCTATAGTTAAGAGTCCATTTCTTGGTTTGTCTCTCTCTCTCTCCTTTCCCCCACTTTGTTCGTTTGTTAAATTCCATGTATGAGTGAAATCATATGGCATTTGTGTTTCTCTGGCTTGTTTCACTTAGCATTATCCTGTTTAGATCGATCTGTGTTGTTGCAAATGGCAAGATTTCATTCTTTTTTATGGCTGAATTATATTCCATTATATATACATAATTTGTTATATATATTGTATAATAAAAATACTATACACACACACACATACATACCACATCTTCATTATCTGTTCATCTATTGATAGACACATGGGCTGCTTCCATACTTTGGCTATTGTAAATAATGCTTCAATAAACATAGGGGTGCATATATCCCTTCAAATTAGTGTTTTCATATTCTTTGGGTAAATACTCGGGTGTACAACTTGATGAGTTTGATGAATGTACATATATCAGGTAACACATCACCACAACCAAGATGTATGATGTTTCTATTGCCACAAAAAATTTCCTTTGTGACCTTTTGTAGTCAACCCCTTTCCCCCAATCTCACCCTTGCCACCATTGCAATCTGGCTCTTCAGTTTTGCCTTTTCTAGAAAGTCATATAAATGGAATCCTACAGTGTGTCACCCTTTGTGTCTTGTCTCTTTGACTTAGTACAATGCTTTTTATCCATGTCATTGCATGTTTGCGCCTTTTGATCGCCGAGTGGTGTTCCATTGCATGGAGAGGGCACAGTTTGTTTACCCATTCACCAGTTGATGGACATTTCAGTTATTTTTAGTGGTTGTTGATTATAACTAAAGCTGCTATAATATAACTCAGGTGTAAACATGTGCACGTCTTTCTCTAGGATAAATAACTAGGTTTGGGACTGGGATAAATAACTAGGTCTGGGACTGCTAGGTCTGGGAATAAAAAACTACCAAACTTTTCCAAAGTGGCTGTACCATTTTTCATTCCCACCAGCAGTGTAAGAAAATTCTAGTTGCTGTACATTCTCATCAGCAGTTGGTAATCCCCACATTTTAGAAGCACTTGGTAAGATTTTTAATTTTTAATTTTAGCCATTTGTATACGTATATAGTGGTATCTAATTGTGGTTTTAATTTGTAGTTCTTTAATGACTAATGTTACTGAGCATATTTTCATATGCTTCTATGATGTCCATATCATTCTTTGGCAAACTGGGTTTTCAGCTTTCTTGCCCATTTTTTCTTTTAGCTAGGTTGTTTCCTTTTTATAGGTTGTTGACAATTCTTTACATATTCTGCATATAATTCCTTTATCAGATGTATACTTTTCCCAGTCTGTGGTTTATCTTTTGATTTTTATTACCAGTGTCTTTTGAAAAGCAGTTCTTAATTTTGATGATAGTCAATGTATCTTTTTTTTTCTTTTATGAATTGAGCTTTTGGTGTTGTATCTAAGAACTCTTTGCCTATTTCAGGGTTGTGAATATTTTATTCTATGTTTTCTTCTAGCAGTGCCATCGTCTTAGGTTTTATATTTTGATCTATAATCCATTTTGAGTTAATTTTTGTGTATGAAATGAGGTATGACTCTCAGTTCATTTTTGCATATGGAGATCCATTTGTTGAAAAGACTGTCTTTTCTCCATTGAATTGCCTTTGCACCTTTGTTAAAAACAAATATATATATTTGTGTTGATGCCGATACCACACTGTCTTGATTACTGTAGCTTTATAATAAGTCTTGAGGTCAGGTGGTGTTAGTCCAAATTTGTTCTTTTTCAAAGTTGTTTTTGGCTATTCTAAGTACTTTAAATCTCCATATAGATTTTAGAATCAGTTTGTCAACTTCTACAAAAGAAGTCTGCTGGGATTTTGCATGAGACTGAATCAAATCTATAGGTTAATTTAGTATGAATTGGCATTAATTTTTTTCAATTCATAGACACATCTCTCTCAATTTGTTTATATCTCTTAAAATTTCTCTCAGCAATACTTTGTAATTTTGAGGCTACACGTTTTACATATGTTTTGTCATACTTATCCTTAAATCTTTCATTTTGGTGGGGATGCGATTGTGACTGATTTTGCTCTTTATAATTCCAATTTCTGATTATTCATTGCTAGGATATAAAAATACAACTGACTTTTGTGTATCTTGCATCTGCAACATTGCCTAACTCACTTATTCTAATAACACTTTTTTTTTTTTGCAAAATCCATATTGCCTGCAACTGAAGACTTTTACTCCTTCTTTTCCAATCTTGTATATTTTGTCTTGTCCTATTGAACTTTCTGCAGTGCAATGGTGAGAGAAGCCATCTTTGCCTTGTTATTGAACTTATGGGAAAAGTGTTCAGTCTTTCATCATTAATTTTGATTTTAGCTGTAGGTCTTTCATTGATACCCTTTATCAGAATGTGGAAGTTCCCTTCTATCCCTGGATTGTTGAGATCTTTTCTCAGGAATGAGTGGTGGATTTTTAAAATTGCCCTCCCCTTTTTGGGGTGCATCTATTAAGACAATCATAGGTTTGTTTTAGTTCCAGGTTTCTTCTTAATATTGCACTGATTAAGCTGATCAATTGTTTTTATTGTTGGACCATCCCTTTAACCAGGGATAAACCTTAGTTGATCATGATATATTATCCCTTTTATATATTTCTGAGTTTAATTTGCTAAAATTTTGGATTTATATTCATAAGGTTTATAAGGATAAACCTTAGTTGATCATGATATATTATCCCTTTTATATATTTCTGGGTTTAATTTGCCAAAATTTTGGATTTATATTCATGAGGGATACTTACCTGTACCTTTCTTTTCTTGTAATATCTTTGTCTAGGTTGGTATCAGAATAATTCTGCCTTCATAAAATAGTTTGAGAAATATTCTTTCCACTTCCATTTTCTACAGTTGGTATTATTTCTTTCTTAAATGTTTGGCAGAATTTACCAATAAAGCATCTGGGCCTGGAGTTTCCTTCGTGAGCAGGTTTTTAACTACAAATTCCAACGTTTTCATAGATATAGAACTACTCTAGACATCTATTTCTTCTTGAGTGATCTTTGTAGTTTGTGGTTTCAATGACTTTATTTTATTTATTTATCAGATTTTTTGATATGTAGTTCACAATACTTTATTATTATCTTTTTAATATCTGTAAGATCTGTAGGGATTTTCTCTTTCCTTCCTGATATTAGTAGTTTGTGTCTTCTCTTTTCTTTTTATCAGACTTGTTCAAAGTTTATATATTTTATTGATCCTCTCAAAAAGCCAGATGTTGATTTAATTGATGATCTCTATCGATTTTCCATTTACTTGATATATGCTCTTATTCTTACTGTTCTTTTCTTCTGTTTGCTTGAGCTTGATTTGCTCTCCTTTCTTTAGATTCTCAAGGTCAAGATTTACATTTAAAATATTTTTAAATTTATTTTTATTTGTTATTTGCGAGAGAGAAAGCATGAACAGGGGAGAGAGGAGCAGAGAGAGAGAGAGAGAGACAGAGACAGAGAGAGAGACAGAGAGAGGGAGAGTTTTAAGCAGGCTCTAGATTCAGCATGGAGCCTGACTCAGGGCTTGATCCCACAATCCTGGAATCATGACCTGAGCTGAAAGCAAGAGTTGGATGTTCAACCAACTGAGCCACCCAGGTGCCCCAAAATCTACATGATTGATTTGAGATCTATTTTACTTTTTGATAGATTATTCTCATGTAGGGTTTTGTTTGTTTGTTTGTTTGTTTTTTAGGTAATATCTACCCACAGCATGGGGCTTGAACTCACAACTCTCTGGGCTCACAACCCCAAGATCAAGAATTGCATGCTTTACCAACTGAGCCAGCCAGGTACCAAGATCTCTTCTATTTTCTAATGTAAACATTAAAGTTACAAATTTCCCTCTAAGAAGTACTTTAGCTGCATCCCTCAAATTCTGATATGTTATGTTTTCTATTTAATCTTATTAAAACATTTGCTTCTTTTTAAAGTTTATTTATTCTTGAGGGAGAGAGAGAGAGAGATCGAATGCATGGGTGAGGGGCAGAGAGAGAAGGAGAGACAGAAAATCGCAAGCAGAATCTGCGCTGTCAGCACAGAGCCCAATGCCGGGCTCCATTTCACAAACTGTGAGATCATGACCTGAGCTGAAATCAAGAGTCCGAGGCTCAACTGACTGAGCCACCACCCAGATGCCCCTAAAACATTTTCTAACATTTCTTGTGAATTCCTCTTTTAACCAAGGATTATTTAGAAGGATATTGCTTAATATAATGTGTTTTGGTGATTTTTCTAGATATGTTTCTGTTACTGATTTCTACTTTTAATTCACTGTGGTCAGAGAACAGACATTTATATGATTTTAATTTTTTAAAAAAATTGTTGAGGCTTTCTTTTATGACTCAGAATACAGTCTGTCTTGGTGAATATTTCCTAAGCACATCAAGTGAATATGTATTCAGATGTTGTTAGTTAAAGTGTCCTTTAAATGTAATTAGGCTAATTTGTTTAATAGTGTTGGTCAATATAGTCTTACTGATTTTCCGTCTACTTTTTCTATAAATTACTGAGAGAAGAGTGTCAAAATCTCCAATTACAATCGTATATTTATCTATTTTTTCTTTTTGTTCAATCAACTTATGTATTTGGAAGCTCTGTTAGATGTACGAACATGTGGGATTGTTATCGTTTTTTGATGAATTGACCACTTTGTCATTATGCAATGTGTTTCTTTTTTCTTTTAATGTTTACTTATTATTTTGAGAGAAAGAGAGAGTGTGTGTACAAGTAGAGGGAGGGGCAGAGAAAGAGGAGGGAGAGAATCCCAAGTAGGCTCTGTGCAGAGCCTGATGCAGGGTTTGAATGCATGAACTGTGAGATCATGACCTGAGCTAAAACCAAGAGTTGGATACCCAGGCACCTGCAATGTGTTTTGTTTTTTTTTTTAATTTTTTTTTAACGTTTATTTATTTTTGAGACAGGGAGAGAGACAGAGCATGAACGGGGGAGGGGCAGAGAGAGAGGGAGACACAGAATCGGAAGCAGGCTCCAGGCTCTGAGCCATCAGCCCAGAGCCCGACGCGGGGCTCGAACTCACGGACCGCGAGATCGTGACCTGAGCTGAAGTTGGACACTTAACCGACTGAGCCACCCAGGCGCCCCTGCAATGTGTTTCTTTATCCCAGGTGATTTTCTTTTGTTTCTGAAACACCGATATTCTGATATTAATATGAGCATTTCTGTTTATTTGGTGTAGTAATTTTATAGTGTATCTTTTTTCCATCCTTTCACTTTTAATCAGTTTATGTTTCCCTATTTTTCAGGTGGGTTTCTTATAGACAGCATATAGTTGGGTCTTGTTTTTTAATCCAATCTGACAAGCTTAGTCTTTTGGTTGGGGCTTCAGTTATATTCCTTCCACTAAGAGGGTCTGTCTCTGGTCTCTTGCTCTTTCCCCAGTTTTCCTCATGAGTACCATCTGGAGGCCACTGGTATAGAGCCTGTGAGTGAGTGCCAACTTTCCCTGTGTCTGGTGATCCTACTTCTTCCAAACTGACATACTAGCCCACACTGGCTTTTAAGAATATTTCACAATTTTAGATAATTTTTTTCCACCCACTTGTGTGGCAGCCACCTCCTCTGTCCCTGCTCTGTCAGAGGTGAAACAACATTTGTGTTCCGTCTCTCCTCACGGTGCTTCTCTGTCTTTAGGATTGAGTTTGCTTAATTGCCTTGTGACCTCAGCTCCTTGATGGGTTCAAGAAAATGATGATTTTGTAGATTATCTGCCATGTTCGCATTGTTGTCAGAGCTCTGTTGTCCTGTGGCTTTCTACATCCTAAGTGGGAGCAGAGCTTCCGGGCGGCTTGTAACCAACAGAGTGTCATTATTTGATTTACATGTTTAAAACCTCCCTCTGGCTGCTTTGTGGAGAACACATTTTAGAGGGATAAGAGTGGAAGTGGGGAGACCATTGAGGGTGCTAGCATGCAGCCTGGTCCTGAGAGAATGTACTCTGCACTCAGGAGGTACCAGAGGAGAAGGAGGGATTTTAGAAGTGAAACCCATTTTAGAAGTGAACCAATGGGATCTGATGATGTGCCAGATGAAAAGAAGGAGGGAAAGAGAGCCCTCGAGGAGGCCTCCTAGGCTCAGGTCGAGCAATGGAATGAATGCCAGTGCCGCTTCCTGACAGTAATCAGATCTGGAGGGAAAGTCAATAGTTCTATACTGGACATGAGAAGTTCTAAATCAAGTGGAGGCATCAAGCCAGAAGTTGGATGCTCCCCTTCCAGAGTCAGAGAAGAGTTCTGGTCTGACAATTTACCTGGGAGAGTTAACGGGGTATATATGGTATTTTAAGTCTCTGGACTGGATGGCGTTACCTGGGGAAAGGATGTTGACAGAAGAGGTCACCCATTTGACATAAGATGGGGGGAGGAACAGGAGGGAGCATAAAGAAGACAGAGGAGCTGTGGCCAGGAACACAGAGGAAAGACTCATGATCCCTTGGAGGAAGATTTTAATCTAGATTTGGTAAGACTCCATAAGTCACAAAGACACTGTAATTCATTCAACAGGAACTTGAGATAAGAAAACTCTATTAACCCTTTTGATTATTAGGTAAATGACTGCCAATTGCTTCTGGATTCCTGGACCCAGGGTTTTTCATGATACCAGGCACAAGTCTGCCATCGCTGGGAAGAGGGCAAGAGCCTGTATCTTTCCAGGAGCAACTGTAGACAAAGTCTAATTTGTTCTTGAAAGAAACCCTGCTCCAAGTTCCAAAGGAGCAGACTGAGCCTTTCATTTGGAGCTCAGTACGAGGTTTCCTGTAGTTACATGTAAGGGCTCATTAAAACTTTATTAAGCTTCGCAGTTATGTGCACATGTCAGAGGCTTGAGGCTCCTTTTCAAACATTTGCTTCTCTGTCTTCTCCCTCTGAGGCAGATGCTCCCTGGTCTGATGGGTCCTGGCTGCATCACAGGGATTCCTCCTTTGGTCTTTCCATGTGTTATTGTGAAATCTGGTTCTTCAGAGGAGACATGCTCTATTGAGTAAGAGAAATGTGGCTAAAGGCACATACTAATGAGGCTGATTAGATGCTTTTATTGGTTGTGACCTTTCTACTTAACCCAGAGAATATGCTGTTTGGGGTTTTAAAAATAAATCATAAATCTCACATTTCTTTCATGTAGCCTCTGAATCACATACAGACTTACTCTGTGTACAGAGTTTAGAGAGAAGAAAATATTCGTGTGAGTTTGGATTTCATTTTGGGCAGTTAAGAGCAATGCAATGCCCCTCTCAAACTTTCTGACTGAGATAACGATGAGATGGACCATATGGAAGAGGGCAGGTTTTTGTCTGAGAACACCAAACACCATCAATTCTACTTCTGTTTCCTAACAACTATAAAAGACCACCATTGCAGCACGTGCCTAGCATACGGCAATCTGATCCCAGAGCCTGTCAAGAAACACTTTAGAAATGAATTCTGTTGGACTAGAGAACACTCACTGCTCAGTCCCTAGGTGACCATTCTTTCCTCCCTTAAGATACATAAATTTGAAATTCATCCTGACCTTTATCATTTTTTCAGATACTTATTTTTAGTTAGTTTGGGCACCTCTGTTGTCTCATGCCCTCTTAAGGACCTTGGTTCTCTCTGCTGACCCCGGGAAATGGGCCACCATGCTAGTCCAGTGGTAAGTGGCCCCCAAACCATCAATATCCATGATGGATCTTCTTCTTCCATCCCTGTCTTGGACAGGGCGCCACTGATGTGTCCAGCGGGAATGCAGCGTTCACAGTGGAGTACCTGGAACCACAGTGGGAGGCTTTTTTCATTTTCCTCTTTTACAGAATCAAGATGCTTCACTCATTCTTTTTGCACATTGTTT